>NC_092638.1:56269156-56604156 GCF_039555335.1 Amphiura filiformis
AAAAAAAAAAGAAAAGAAAAAGATATATAAATAAATTCAGGGGCTCGAACCCGTGTCCACTGTGCCTGTGGCAGATGCGTATCCATTGCACCACAGAGCTGTATTACTTTAACAGGCTTAAACTGTAATATAATGCTATTCAAGATGCATGTATATAAATATACGCTCTACGGACAGTAGATAAACAGTCAAACAAATCACACTTTTACGGCATTTGTTTCATTAACTGAATATTTATCATATAGCAGGTGTTGGCTGACATTTGTGCTCCACATATATTTCAGTTTTGGGCGAGGTAAAATGATTTTGGGACAAAAAGCGAGCGATATACACGTTTGTAAAAAGAAAAAGAAAGTAATATTATATTAAAATTCTTTACTCTTTAAAGACGTGTATACCGTCCGATTTTGTCCCGTAGTCATTTATCCCGGACAAAACTGAACTAAATGTGGAGCACAATGTCAGCCAACACCTGCTATATGATAAATATTCAGTTAATGAAACAAATGCCGTAAAAATGTATTTTTTGGACTGTATATCGTGTGTAGAGCGTATATTTATATACATGCATGTTGAATAGCATTATATTATAGTTTAAGCCTGTTGAAGTTACACAGCTCTGTGGCGCAATGGATACTGCATCTGCCACAGGCGCAGTGGACACGGGTTCGAGCCCCTGAATTTATTTACATTTCTTTTTCTTTTCTTTTTTGTTATTATTTTACAATATCCTTCATCATATTATATTCGTCGTTCTATTAATTTTTGCCAATGTCCGTCCCTTCTTTTTTCTGTATGTCTACCTATATTTTACTTTCTATACTTACTATAAGTTTCTTTGAAAGCGCTTTAATAAATTTCAGTCATAAAATGTAATTTAAGCCTACTCCTGCCGACTATGATTATATTTACACGATATACGTTGTAAATACCACATACGCTTTTTGATGCAAACGATGAAAATGATTAAAGTTTTGTTTTTTTTCTTCTAAAAATTAGCTTTTTTTTAATTTTAAGTATTTTTTCCCAAAATCACTCTTTTAAAAGACTTCAATCAATTCCTGTCAACAAATATCATGTATTTCTGGTGATTAAATCACTACTCTTTCAAAATAAAACGTCATTTTACGCAAAATACGTAGTTGGCATAGGCTAATAATGTTCAGAACGCACTGTAAAATACATGATATTGCGTATAAAACGTGACCGTATCCCTAAATCACATGAGGAAAATGCAATAATGTTTATATAAGTGAAAAGATAAATAGTTTCTCCGTTTTCATGTAAAATTTGATGAAAATCCAAGCTATGGTTGAGGAGATATGGGCCAAAACACACATTTTAAAATTAGATTTTTTGTACCTTAGAGACAATGCTGGCCATAAGTGTTGGGACGGTTTGATAGGGTAATGTAAATAAGCCCCCACTCCCCGATCAATGTTGAATTCGACTTTTTTGGTCACACGAGCCTTGTGGCACCCAACATTGATTGGTGGGGAAGGGGAGGGTTAGTGTTAGGAAAGTGTTTAGGCTTGACACCAAAGAAACCTCCACTTTATCACGTTAATAATAACGGAAATAAGGTCATACTATAGTGTACGTTTTCCATAAGTGTCCCAACACATTTTGGCCATGGTTGTAGACCTAGATGCTAGGATCATTCATGGTTGACCTAAAAAAATTCAATGCATTTTGAAATCATTAATAGAGTATGACATGAATACAAATTATCAATTTTCATATTAAAATACAAAACATCTTGAATTTTTTTTTTTTTTTTTTTTGAAATTTGAGTATAATCCCACCCCGCAATTGTGAAAAATGTTCACATAAAAAACGGGTAGGACTTTATATACTCGGACCAATACGGCAATATAATTTTTCAATATGTAAACATTTTACTACAAATATGTGACCCTGCTAGAGATTAAAGAAAAAGCCATTCTACATAAATGATGTTGTACTCAGACACTTGCAAGTAAATGTAGACAATTCAAAAATATCAGGAAGCTTAGTTATAGCTAATTGTTAAATTCTTCTGTGTTCCGGGTACGCGCCGGTAAACGACCGCCATTCTACTTGCCGATGACCAATGGGTCAATCGTCTTGCTGTCATGACCATTGATCAGCCAATCAGCATGATTATGGATTGCTTATGTGTTCATGCTCGTATACGCTCAACACACAGCACACACCACAGAAAAATTAAAAATTGTACTTAACTGTGCTGAAAAGGTAACTGATCAAGATTGAGTTGAAAATTGAAACTTTGGTTTCTTAATTTCTGATTGCAGTGCTGATGTGTTTGCCATTTTTTTCTTTTCCTCTGTTTTTTTAATGTTTTTTTCTACATTTAACATTTGTGTTGTCGAAGATTAGGTTAGATACTACTACAGTACATTGGGCTATCAAGTTACAGTTGAAATCCATAAACCCCCTATGGAAGGCATGTCCTTAATCTTGGACATGAGGAGTGTGAATTTCAAATTGGGATACCTGAATTGGTCATTCCATTTTACACCCCTGTGTGTGGGAGATTAAAGTCTTGATGCACGATTTCCGTCAAATTTTAATTTTGTTATTCTTTATTCAAAATGTTGAAATAATATTAGGTATAATTGACGGGAAGGGTTGCTGTCCATTTTAAGTTGAACTAGTGAAAGAAACACCACTGGTTATTTTGGCCATTTAAATGCAGTTCTATGGGAGGACATCTTATCATAATTTTTAAATCATGAGAATATGTCGAACTTTGATCTGTTGTCATACAAAGATAACAAATTTGGCCGATTCCGTTTAGGTACAAGTTGGGACATGTGTAAACATTACAAATATGCAAAAAAATCAGGTTTGAAAAAAATTAACCAATTTTGTATTATAAGATCGTACATTATGGCTTTAAAGCCATGTCTTCGATAGGGGGTTTATGGATTTTCATGATTGACAGTTTATTTGAGATTTTGCTTGTTTGTTTTCATATACAGGTTGAGGCTTTGATAGCTAGAGCAGATGCAGAACATAGTGGCAATGCTAAACAACCAAAACTACCACTTATAAGACTAAGGGTATGTATATGGCGAAGTTATGTAATAATCGGATTTAACTACTATAGCAATAGGTAAAAACAATTGTTGAATATACCACGCTGCACTGGTACGTTCACACGGTACCTCTGCATTGAACCATGTCATGCTGAAACTCACACCTGTAAGATTAGTATCTTTCAAAAGACTGGTATTGTATTCAATCTACGATTGCAGACATCCACAGGTGATGAGTTCAACCTGCTTGTAGTGCAGTGCAATATATTCAAAATTGTTTTCACCTATATTGCTATGGTAGTTAATCATTACGTAACTTTGCCAGCGTAGTTTTATATGTACAGATACATTGAACACATAAGTATATTAGCCTAATTCTTAACCAAGTTGGAATACTTGAAAAACTGCCCCAAATTGGCAGGCTGCTGAAGAACTGGGCTGAAAACTATAATTTACTTAAAAGGGCATTTCGTGATCCACAGCCTCCTCCCCCCACTTTTCTCAAAAAAAAAGTTAAGATTTTTATATCACTGGAAACTTCTGGCTACATAATGTTTATGTACAAAATATTTTTGCAGATTAATTCGTTTAGCCAAGATATCGTGAAATTTGTATTTCGTTCTGGTGCACCAGAACGAAATTACAACGTATATGGAGCAGTGTAATATACATAATCATGCATAACTCGCAAACGCAATATCAGAATCAACTGAAATTTTTGGAATATGCTTTTTTCGTGGATATGTACTGAAAAATGTCGTAAAAAGAGGATGCTAGGATCACAAAATACTCCTTTAAGTGTTGTATGGTGCTCAGTTGAGGGGTTCTATTTGAAATCCACACACCCCCTATGGAATTAACACATGATGAATGGGTGACTCCAAATGAAATCTAAACCCCCTGTGTGGGAGATTAAGGTTGTGTCTTCGGTAGGGGTGTATGGATTTCAACTGGAATAGTCCATTTGCCCGGCAAGTTGAGTCATCGGCCCGAAAGAATTTGAGAAAAATAAACTGAGAATAATAAGAATAATTTGGGTGTTTGTGACTCATTTGGCCATTTTGGGGGCAAAATTAACAAATTGTCCTGTGGCTGGACATTCTTAAGGTTATTAATTATTTTAAACTGTTGTGATTTGGTAGTTCACAGCATCTTACAAATGGTAGCGAGCTTTGGCAAAAACTGTATTGCTCAATTCATAGCGAGCGTGTAGAAGAATTAGAATATCACAGATATACTTTTATAGGTGCTGCGGTTCTTGAGTTACGTTGTAAAGAGGGCTAAAACAACAACACTTTTGTAAAACGTACATAACTCATTAACAACAATAAATTAAGCAAGTTTGCAAAGTATACGATTTGTAGAATGAACTTTTGCAAAACATCAAGGTGTTAATTTTCAATAATATATTGATCCAGATAATGGAAATCAATTTTTAGGTTGCTTCGACCAACAATACCTCGTCTACCCTTAAAGGGAACATTATGTTTTATTTTCACTATTTTTCATGGTTCATTCTAATGACCATCCACAGGGGTATATGTACATGTAGGAGACCATTTTGGATGATAACATACTTCTGGAATGGGCTGTTCCAGTTGAAATCAATCCAAACACCCCCTATGGTCAACATAATCTTTATCTTCCACCATTAGCGCCAATCCGGCTTGAATCGACCTGAATTGTCAAAAAGTGGTTGAAAAGAACAAACCCTACTACAACGAGGAGGTAAATTTGTCTCTAATAAACAGCCCTTACATGTACGTAAAAATTAGGTAAACCAGGTAAAAACTAAGCGTCCACCCAAAATGACTTTGTAAAGTGCCCTGGGTGCTTATTGCAATGAATATGGTACATTGTACGATCATATAGGTGTATAGAAATAAAAAAATACCTGTGTCCAAAATCTCATGTCCTTTGGATGGTCACCAGCTTATTTAGGTCAAAGTTCAGAATGATTAAAATGTTAAAGTTGCTTCATATAACTCAAACTCTTCCCCTCATCATACAGAACAAACAAGAAATGCTTTCTCTCCATATCCAGGTTGATTATAGCGGTGGATTTGACACATTCAATGCAAATCTATGTGTACCCCATGGTGGCTTTCATGATCGAGAGAATTGGATATTTTGCCTATCTAGTTGTTTTTAACACCGGATTCCGTTTCTCTCCATACACAGGTTGATTATAGCGGTGGATTTGACACATTTAATGCAAATCGCTTTGGACAGAAATTTGTCAACAGAGTAGCCAATCCCAAAGATATTATTCTATTTCAGAGAAAAAAAGTACAGGCACAAAAGAAAGGTAGGTTGGATTTATGATATGGATAGCAGTGGCGTACCGTGGCCGCCCCTACCCCGGGGGGCTGAAGAAAATCCAATTTTGCCGCCCCCTTCCCCAACAGCCTGAAAAGGTTGACCTAATTTTTTTCCGGTGGCTTGAAAAAGTGAAGAGCAAAAAAAAAAAAGAAGGATTTTAGGCGCTAGCGCTGTAAAAGCAACACATTTTGATGTATAGTACCATTTTTTACATTTTTTCCGCCATTTTTTTTGTACTATTTCTTTTTTCCGCCCTTCGCTTTTTGCCGCCCTTCTTCTTCCGCCGCCTTCGTTTTGGCCACCCCTGCTTTTACCCGGGGGACTGGCACCCCAAAGCCCCCAAAAAAATATGCGCATGGATAGTCATCACACATGATGATCGCAATAGTGCACCAGGGTTGCCAAATCCGCTAGCCCAATTGGGTGACTTTTGAAGATATGTGACACGATCAAGGAAAATGAGTCGGATGTCGCTAATATTGATTTTGAGATATTGGCAAAGAAAGTGTTAAAATTCTTTTGTTTTTTATCGTTTTCAGTGACTGATAAATTGACATAACTTCACAAAGAAAAGTCATATCAACATTTTCATATCAGTTTCTGAAAGCTCTGAATGTCCTCTTTAGAAACATATGTAAAACTCATTTTCGACCAGGGTCGACATGTGACTCATTCCCCTTGATCATGTCACATATTCCCAGCTGCTTTTGAAAATATCCTGTTCCATAGAAACATTTAGGTGACTTTTCAATATTGGCTCCTTCGACTTCCGGTAGTTTCCTGGCCCATAGAAACCAATGGTTAAGAGAAAAATTGGGTGAATTTTCGATTATTTGACTGCGATTTATAACAAGATATAGACCAGACAGGTCAACTATATCACTCTTTAATGTGGGTCTATTTTTCGGCTGATTATGAGCTGATCAGAGTATAGCTGTTTGTATCTTTCGAGCTTCTTTGTTTGAGTGATTCAAAGGCGTTCGCATGTGACCCTTACCATACGCTATCATTACAACACATTTTATGCAGAACAAGCACTATTTTGCCCTCTAAGAGTGACACACAAACTTAGTCTTTGAGATTCAATGATATTAATTATACGAAAAATATCCCTCTATTAATCTTTTTAAGCGTTAACCCCTCACGTACACACATTATGATGTCAAGCATGTACATAGGACCCTGCCCATGTTGGACAGTTGGCAGTATGCTTAATTTATAAAAGGAAATCTGCAAAACAATACTTCAAGGCAAAGGCAAAACACCAACATGGAATGGGATGTTACATTTAAAATTCATACAGCCCATACCCCTATAGAAGGCATGACCTTATAATCTCCCACACTCCCTGTGTGGGGGATTAAGGTCATCTCTTCTATAGAGGGTGTATGGATTTCAACTAGAATAGCCCAACAGAAATTCATACACCCAACACCCCCTATGGAAGACATGACCTTAATCTCCCACACATGGAGTGTTAATTTCAAATGGAGTCACCCATTCAGGTAAAACCATTTGAAATTCACACAGGTGGTTTACACAGGTTAATAGTGCAAAAGGAAGGCCGATTTATCTGGTGCTGGTCAGAGAAAAGGAATAGCAGAAAATCGTGAAAAATTACATACTTTTACAAGACAAAAAGCAACTTTTCCGGCATTGTTGACATGGTGCCTTCGCGAAAGAAAGTTTCCTACTATATAAAGAGCTAACTTTTGAGATGGTTTGTATGTTTGAAGGTGCAAAAGGCGCCCAGTTATACCTCTGCGTTCAACAAATCATCATCACGACACTTGTAAACAAACCGTGCTCGAGTTTGATTGACAGATGACGTCAGACGCGATAAAATCTTTTTATCTCTGTCTTTCATTATATCATATCTGATTTACAGACAAGGAGTCTGCTGAAGAGATGGCCAATTTCTTCCGTCCAGATGCTTTGGATGCAGGCAGAGTAGAAGACTTGGTCAAGACATATTTTACTAATACAGATGAGGTAATTTTAAACAATATAAAAGTAAATACAGACATTGTATGATATATCCTAAGTATTTTTCATAGATTTATTGATTTCATATTCTGTGAAAAACAAAATAAAATGTGTAAGAATTAAATCTCTTGAAAAAAAAATCATTCATTATTTGCTTGAAAATGTCAGTTTTTCTTGATTTCTCAAATTGAAAGCTGAAGTCAGTATAATGGCTTCCCAAGGTGAAATTAAAATATCAATGGAGCAATTAATTGCCAATTGTTTTATTATATCTGATGCACTCGAAAAGTTTATGCAGGATAATTACTTCGCAGAAATGCATTCATCAAGATATGGACTTGACCATGGTAAGAGCTAAATACAATAACTCTACGGTCTCGTGCGATTATCTTGACTAATGCACTCTGCTCAGTAGTATCCTTAACATCTCAAACACTTTGTTTAGCCTAACATGTATCCTTTATCAGTTAAACTGCATCAAGTGCCTGTTCTACCTTTCAACCGCTTTGCGATATTATTATTATAAGTGTGTCAAATCATGCAAAGTACCGTATTCGCCCGAGTATAGTCCCATGTTCGAGTATAGTCCCACCCCCCATTTTTCCAGAATTTTTTTTTTTTTTTTTAAGTTTTTGTTTTCGGTTTTGGAGTGTCCCTGGACCTAGACCTAGATGCTAGGATCATTCATGAATAAACAAAAAAAAAAAATCAAGATGTTTTGTATTTTTAATATGAAAATTGATAATTTGTATTCATGTCATACTCTATTAATGATTTCAAAATGCATTCAATTCATTTTTTTAGGTCAACCATGAATGATCCTAGCATCTAGGTCTAGGTCCAGGGACACTCCAAAACCGAATAAAAAACTTTAAAAAAAAAACCATTTTTTTTTTTTAATTGAGTATAATCCCACCCCCAATTGTGAAAAATTTTCACCTAAAAAACGGGTGGGACTATACTCGGACCAATATGGTACTTTTCATAAGCGATTTTCTTTTCTTTCAAGAAAAATCAGTTATCATTGCTATCAGAGAAAGGTCTGGGTCAGGCTGTGCAAGAGTTTGTTGACAAGGCTGAGAAAGATGCTATCAAAGAACTCATCACTCATCAGCTAGCAAGAACACAGAAGGTGCTCAGAGACAGGAAAGCTACTGATGACAATATTGTAAAAGAGGTAAATATGCTCAGTGGCGTAATTTAGAAAGAATACATCAAGAAAGAGGTAGGAGCAAAATTTTTGTCTGATCTGTCCTGGGAAGGTGTGGGGTTGACAAAGAAGATTCCAGACCTGCCAACTGTCCCTCATTTTGAGGGACTGTCCCTCATTTGGGGTTTACCAAAGTGAAAATGAGGGACAGGCATGGATACCTGTCACCATGCTGTTCGCTCTCTCATACTGTCCCGACTTGATTATGGCAATGCAATCCTTTATGGTATCACTCAAGGTGAAAGAAATAGACTGCAGAAGCTGCAAAATCGTGCTGTGCGTTTGATTTTCTCTGTCCCTCGCTCAACTGGTACCTCCAACCTTCTCATTCAATTGCATTGGCTCCCAATCCAGGACCGAATTCTTTTTAAACTTCTGCTTTATGTTTTCAAGTGCTCTCAGGGCCGTGCCCCCAATTATCTTTGTGAGCTTCTTTCAGCCTATGCTCCCGGAAGATAATTGATATCTTCTTCCGATAAGACTCTGCTTAGTCAGCCTAGGGCACATAGAGGATCTGGTTTAAATACCTTCTCTGTCTCTGGCCCGAGGGAATGGAACAAAATCCCTAAAGCCATCAGGGAGTCTCCATCAATTCCAGTTTTCAGGAAGAAACTGAAAACTCACCTTTTCAGTTAGCTTCTTTTCTTGTTCCGCTATGTTTTTTTTTTTTCCCCATCCTTTCTCTCCTTGTTCAGCACTTTGATAAATTTTAAAGGCGCTTTATAAATACCTTTACATGTATGTATGTATGTATGACAGTCCTGTTCAGAAAATTTCAGTGATGGCAAATTTAAATGTAAGAACAGCAGAAAATGATGAAAATGTCTCTTTAAAATTTGCTATAGCATTCTCTTTAGTCTATTCTATTGTGATAAATTTAGACCTGCAAAACCTTCTCTGAAGCCTGAAAGTATTGCACACCTTAAGTCTTTGAATTTGTCGGTACCTGGTTTGTGTACATGTGCAAGGTTTTGGTCTCAATGTCCCTCATTCTGACTTCGGTAGGTTGGCAGGTCTGAGATTCTAGAAAGATAAAGAAGCTAAGACTGTCAAGGAACTAATCAATCATCAACTAGCAAGAACACAGAAGGTGCTGAAAGACATGAAAGCTACTGATGATGTGGACAGTATTGTGGAACACATTTAAATGTAAATCCAAACAAAGAATACATGAAAGACAGACCAGGGGAAGAGGAATAATATCCAGGGTCAGAGTTTTGTTTCACAGTGCGAGAATCGATCTTGATTCTTGCAGAATAAATATGCGAGAATCATTTGATTCTCGCAAATCAACTTCTGTATAAATTACAAACATTTGCGGAATCAAATTTGATTCATGCAAATCTGTTTACGAGAATCTTTGCGAGAATCGATTCTCTGATTCACGCCAAAAATCTGACCCTTATATCTGTCTGGGGGAGGGGAGGAGAGGGGATTGATAAAGAAAGCTGTCAAAGAACTCATCACTCATCAGCTAGCAAGAACATAGAAGGTGCTGAGAGACAGGAAAGCTACTGATGACAATATCATAAAAGAGGTAAATATGGGTTGTTATACTTTATGATGAAAGTCTGTGGGAAAGCTGGTGTAAGGAAATGGGCTATTCCAGTTGAAAATCATGCATCCCCTGACATGACCTTATATCCCATCCAGGTAATCCCATTTGAAATTCACACTCCCTGTGTGAAAGAATACTTGATAAAATACCTGGAAAGAGGTACTATGATCATATCATTGAGAGAGGAGGGCTTGCAAGAGAAAAATACCAAAGAAATCATCAGGTGCTGATACATATCAGTTGATAAAACTAATAAGTCAGCAAACTTTGTTTCATGTGTAGTTGTGGATGTAAATTATAGGGAATGACGTGTTTTTCAACTTCGTTCAGTCAATGAATGCAACCATCAATCATTTTGCTTTTCTAACAGGTTCAGATGTACAAAGCTCAGAGAAATCAAGTGAGTGAGGAACAGGAGAAACAAGAAGTGCAAGAGGTAAGAAAAAAACAACCCGCAGTGATTTATAGTGCGCTACGCACAGGCACAATGACTAGACATTGATCCACAAGCCTCAGTACACTTTACAGGTTGTCGCTGACCACTACGGCCTCATATCATTCCATAATCCATTAAACAACAATTCAGGGACTTTGCTGCTTCAAGAGCGCACACCCTAGACATTCCACAAGTAACCATCAGAACCAGGATCATCTCCCCGAGTTTGTATGGGTTACAACAAGAATTAGCAGTAAGTTCCTTGTTTCAAGCTAACTCAACTTTTCCGCAAGAACAAACTAGACACTGCCTGGGTTCGAACCCACAACCTCTCGCACCATAGTCGAATGCCTTATCGATTGAGCTAACTGCTAAGAACACTCAGCTGACAAAATTTGTGGCAACCAGGTTGCAAATTATTATGCTCTATTGCAGTAACAATTGATACTCTCTAATTAGAGGTTAAAGCCATATTATAACATTTGCTGAGGAGAACGCCTTCAATATTTTATCAAAATTCTGTTTTTACATGATTATATTGTACTTTAAACTAACTTTAATTAAGACAAAAAATCAAAAAATCAAGACTATAGGTGTTGTAGTTTTGTCAAAATCCGAGATTTTGAATAAAACACAGGAACAGTAGTTTTATTATTACGATGGAAATATTAGTCAAACACATACATGATGTTAATAACACAGTGGCGTGTGGGACGGATATACAGATTATACACATCAAAGGATAGTACCGTAATTCTATGGAAATGTTATAATATGGCTTTAATGACTGCGCATCAGTTATTTTGAGGGTATTGTTAAAAATGTAAACATTTTACTTAATATCCTCATTTGCGCAATCCTCCAACTAGCTCATCAAAATACAATGGCCTCCATTTGTCTAGTTATTTGTATATGATGTCTATGGTGCACATATGATTAGTGATGGACGATCAGAGCCTAGATTTCGTCTTGGTTTGCGGGAATTAAAATCCATCATAGTCACTGCACTTACTGTATGATACAATGAGAGAAGTTGATTTTCGCAACCGAATCTTGCAAGAATCATTAGGAGAATCGATTCTGTGATTCTCGTCGAAATCTAGGCCCTGGGTGATACTCACTGGTATTAGTGGTATAGAGTATCAACTATCCCCCGACGCTACATAAGATGTTCTTGTACTCACACAATGTGTTTGAATGATATAATAGGTCTTGGAAAAGGTCAAAGAACAAAGGCAAACACGGGGAGAAACTGCTGCCTTCAGCGATGAAGAAATGAACTCTGCAGGAGACTCTGACAGTGAAGCAGGTGCTACTTCAACATCAACCAGAGGCAGGGGCAGAGGGAGGGGGAGAGGTGGAGGGGCAACTACCGCAAGAGGAAGGGGATCAAGAGGAGGTCGTGGGTCAAGAGGAGGTCGTGGGTCAAGAGGAGGTCAAAGTTCATCTCAAGCAACCAGCTCAGGACGAACCAAGCAGTCTGTTCTTGATTTTAGTAAAAATGGATCTGTTTCAGGTAGGCAGATGTGTGATCTTCAATTCTTGGATACAGCCACATCAAGGCTATTCCAGTTGAAATCCGTACATCTCGTATGGAAAATATGACCTTAAGCTGCCACACAGGGAGTGTGGTTTTCAAATGGGATTACCTGAATTATGAGTGGTTCCAATTGAAATCTACACCCCTGTGTGGGAGATTAAGAGCATGTCTTCCACAGGGGTGTATGGATGTCTACTGGAATTGCCCATTATTACATTAACAGATGTGGGCCGGGGGTGAGTGCATTTGTTTGTACACACATGAGAAATCCTTTGGTATAACTGCAAACAAACAGGAACTGTGACCAAAAAAACATCCATGTATGGTTATTCTAGACCCAAAACACAGCATAATTTATAAGACCACATTGTAGCTACATGTATTGACCGCATTTGCCAGTGTTGTGTCGGAATCGCGCTTGGATGGTGAAAACTTAACCATGTCCATGGTAAGGTGAAAAAACTAAAAAGTATGTCCACGGTTGGGTAGTAAAAACCCAGGAGGGTGGATCATGCTTTTTGTGATGGGGGTTACACTAGTAATCCAAATGTCTGATGCAGAGTGTCTGAATAAGGTATCCAAGATGAATAGGGTACGTATTAACAGTTCTGGATCTGGATGCTGTACTAGCTCCGATTAAGCAGGACTAGCCTACATCACATCAGAGGTTAATGACCTATAATGACCTAATTGTTGGAGTGACTGGGTTTGCAGGCCTAGAAATCCATGGAAGTGCGGGCGAATCCATTTGGATTCTCACAAGAGAACATTGCCAGAATTCTTGATTCGCTTAAATCTACCTCCGGCTCCCACTGCACAATGATTGAAAATTATAATGCCCTCATACAGTCTGAATTAGTCATCCAAGATGGCGGGTTTGGTGAACTAAAGATCGGCAAGCAACCGATGGCTGTTTTTGCTGTTAAAATGCCCTCTCAAATCAGTATTATTGTACAAATTATTAATGATTTAAGTAAATTATACCATAATTAGCCATTTTGGGTTCAGTTGCTTAAAAAGTGAAGTATAGATAGTCAAACTTAGTATATATTTTTATCTTTCTGTATACTGCCAATGCATTACGCGAATCCGTATGGATTCGCCCCGTCGATGTTTTAGGAGAATCTTTGCGCGAATCGATTCACAGATTCGCGTCGGATTTCTGAGCCTGGTTTGATGGGTATGTATGTATGTATCTGGGTGTAAGAGATAGTATGTGTGTGGGTTTGTGCTTGGGGCATGGGGCTTACACTAGTAACTCCAAATGTCTGATGTAGAGTATTCATCTTGAATTCTTTATTCAGACACTTTGCTCTTAGTCAGATATTAACAGAGTTACTAGTGTTAATTTATACAGTTGTGTAAGTTCATGCATGCAGGTAATAAACAAGAAGTAGAAAGATGAAAACATTGAACAGCACTCACCAGGATATTTTCCCAGATAATTTCAGAACCAACTGGTTCCTTATTTTCCCAGATAATTTCAGAACCGATTCCTTCTTTAGTAGGTACATGTAATAGTGTGTGAGATGCTGAGATCAGTGTTTCTAGTAAATCTTCTACTAGAGTTGCCAGTTAGTTTCACTGATTTCAGCAATACTGATAGTTTGTATCCTGTGAGTTTTAGTTTGTCTTTGTGTGTAGGATGGTAAGTGTGTTTATTATATAAACCCAGCACTTCCAAAATCCAATATAAAACTACATTTGCCTTCTGAGGACCAAACACTCCAATACAAGGAACCAATTTTGTCTTCAATATTTAGAACAAGGGAGGCTATCAATCTCTCTTTTTAAAAAGGTTTAATAGAATTGCATTCTGCTCCCCTCCCTCCCCTGACTACAAATTTTAAACACATTTCATATGAGTAGATATTAACATCCCACGATAGTAAGACTAATTCGACTAATATAGTTACTTGTTTGTGATTATTTTGTAGCAAATAAGAAGCCAGCATCCAAGTCAAAGATTGTGTATGAGGTAAGCATATGAGGGGAGAATAATTAAAATTAAAATTATTACTGTAAAGCTCACAAAAAACTAAACGTGGACAGTCGGTATGGATATTGTATTCTAATTATATACTATTGTCCCTTTTCAAATGTATGGGACCCAATCAATGAGGTAGAATCAAAGAGTATTGACTCTGCCATGTTTATGTGTCACTCATGTAAGCCGCTTAATGTACCTCATGGGACCCAATCAATGAGGTCTAATCAAAGAGTACCAACTCGGCCATGGTTTGATGTGATGGGTATCATTGTGTCCAATTGCAAAGAAAGATCAACTATCATTATGTTATCTACATTGGGTTATTCCAGTTGACCTCCACCCACCTCTATGGAAAACATGACCTTAATCTCAAACAGAGGGGGTGAAGATTTCAAAAGGTGTTACCCATTCAGGTAACCCCATTTGAAATTCACACTCCCTATCTGGTAGATTAAGGTCATGTCTTCCATAGGGGTGTATGGATTTCAACTGGAATAGCCCAATGGCTTGGTTTAATTTCTTACTTTTCAACAGTAGTGTAAACTAAAGAGATATAGATTACAGATTATATATTCGCAAACAGCCAAAGTCCCTGTGCTTTGTACGCATATTTATGAGGGTCAATTCTGAGTGTCTAACAATCACACCAGTGTTACATACCTTCGCGTATATCCAATAGAGCATTTATGCTAAAGACCATAAAAATATGTGGTATGTGCATAGCAAATTTGTCTGTTGCATTTCATGTAATGATCAACCCTCATTAACACGTGACACTAGGACTGTATCTCTCAGGTAATGAGTGAAACATACAAATTGAGGGTGTAGTGCAAGATTGTCTTGTCTCCAATAGCTGCCCTATAGACATTTGACAATTCCTGCATTCTATATTGTGTACATAATGATATGACTCCTGGCAGCTATTGAAGATAGGACAATCTTTGCACACAACCCTTGATATTGAGGTGTTAAAGCAAGAATGCCCTGTCTGCAATAGCTGCTCTATAGGCATTTGACAATTCCTGCATTCTGTATTGTATGCATAATGATATGACTCCTGACAGCTATTGAAGATAGGACAATCTTTGCACACAACCCTTGATATTGAGGTGTTAGAGCAAAAATGTGTAATAGCTGCCTTATAGCGATGTGTCAATGTCTGCATTCTATATTGTATGCACCTGACACCTGGCAGCTATTGTAGATGGGGCAATCTTTGCACATTGATATTGAGGTGTTAGAGCAAGAATGTCCTATCTGCAATAGCTGCCCTATAGGCATTTGACCATTTCTGCATTCTATATTGTATTCACCTGACACCTGGCAGCTATTGCAATAGGGCAATCTTTGCACAAAACCCTTGATATTGAGGTGTTAAAGCAAGAATGTCTTATCTGCAATAGCTGCTCTATAGGCATTTGACAATTCCTGCATTCTGTATTGTACACATCTAAAAATGACACCTGGCAGCTATTACAGATTAGCCTTTGCACTAACCCCTGGAAATGATCTGACAGACGACAATCCATTAAGTGTTACCATAGTAATGTGACATTTTTCCCCTCCAGGATTCCGATTCAGATGGTAGTGGTGACTGGGCGCCCTCTAGCACAAAGAAAAAACCACTGAATAGCAAGTAAGTATTTACGCTTCCATGCAATTCATCTTATGGCTTTCCGTTTTTTTTTTCAAGGGCTTATATTTTTGTCAACCTCATCCCCTTTGTTTCACCACGAGTTTGGTAAAGACGTAGGTGCGTATTTTGCTCACGTCGCAGTTGAATCTTGTGCGGTGGGCGGTTTGTCATGTGTAGTTGCCGTATCATCATGAGTTCTACTCTCACATCCCTGGTTTTACATACTCACAGTTGCCAAATTACCATATTCGACATCATTAGCAGACCGGTCACTTAAGCCATTCATTTTTCAAATTATGAAATGAAAAGTGCAAGGTAATTCTATTTGATAGAATTTAGTTTACTTGAGGGTGCACAGTGTCATCGCCCCAATATCTTCATGGCAGAAATCGCCATGGTAGGTTGAATCCACCTCCACGCATGACCATTTTGTATCGACCTGTTTAATAGTTTTGAGTCGCATAATAGGCGAAGGACATCTGACTAAGGCTACTGACAATAGCCCGATTAGCTCGGTGACTGGACCGCTGTGTGTCGGTCGAGCATGGATGCCATAGGTCATATCCTTTCAGACTACCTCAACGATTGGCCTATACACTGCGCTATATAATTCGGCACATATAAATCAGAATTATTGCCCGAATTATTGTCAGTTTTTGACTCAAGACGCAAGCTACTGTCTCAAGACGCAAGCTACTGTCTCAAGACGCACGCTAATGACTATCATATCTGTTCAAAATTTATATTCAAGGGCAAGGAACCACATCTGGTTTCTTTATACAAAATCATTTACGGGAGATATTCATCATTTTCTATCCCGGTATCCAAAGATTTTCTTCTCATATCAAACTTGTGCATAGCAAATTCACGTGTATCGATCCCGGGTATTTATTTTAGTATTTCTGCTGACAAAGTAATTATTAGCCAGGCGATGTCGGTGTGGGGGTGCTTAGACAGTTGTCACTCAAAAAATTATGTATGGGTGCATATTGGGGGGAGAGGCACTAATTAGGTAAAATATGGTACTATAGGCTGTCTTGTCTTAAATTCTGTATGAGTGCTTATTAGGGGAGGGGTGCTTATTAGTGAAGAGGCACTATTTAGGTAAAATAGAGTACTATAGTCTGTCTTGTCTCAAGTTGAGAGTAACGCCATGTTGGATTTAGCAGTGGCAGATTGGAATCGCGCTCGCTAACCTAATCCTGTGGGCTTATACATACGCTTTTGAAGGGTGATTTGTGCATATACTGGCGACACAACCACATAAATGCACAGATTTGAATCTGCTGCTGCAAAATCCAATGTGGCGGTAATCTTAACTTGAGACAGGACACACTATATTGTGAAGTGCCCAATGTGATTCCCTGAATGTGAGACCTTCTGTCCGCTGAGTTGTATAAGCCAGTAGTATGTCTCTGTGAATGAGGCATTCTGCAAACCAGTAGTATAGTATGTCGTTCGTGAATGAAGCAGTATGGGCATTCCCAAAAGACATTTTACTGGCTTGTACAGGTGCGGGTCAAATAAAGAACATGAACCCAGCTGCCAGGTCTTGAAACTACCAACTTACGATTTTGCACGCATTTCATGGGAGCAGGTCACATATGGCATATATACATGTGTTATTGGGAGGCAGTAACACTATAGTCCCCATGAATGACAATCCAATATGGCACCTATCTCATAGCATTATACATGCTGTTATTGGGAGGCAGTAACACTATAGTCCCCATGAATGACAATCCAATATGGCACCTATCTCATAGCATTATACATGCTGTTATTGGGAGGCAGTAACACTATAGTCCCCATGAATGACAATCCAATATGGCACCTATCTCATAGCATTATACATGCTGTTATTGGGAGGCAGTAACACTATAGTCCCTATGAATGACAATCCAATATGGCACCTATCTCATAGCATTATATATGCTGTTATTGGGAGGCAGTGACACTATAGTCCCCATGAATGACAATCCAATATGGCACCTATCCCATAGCCTTATACATGCTACTATTGGGAGGCAGTGACACTATAGTCCCCATGAATGACAATCCAATAAGGCACCTATCCCATAGCATTATACATGCTGCTATTGGGAGGCAGTGACACTGTAGTCCCCATGAGTGACAATCCAATATTGCACCTATCCCATAGCATTATACATGCTGCTATTGGAAGGCAGTAACACTATAGTCCCCATGAATGACAATCCAATATTGCACCTATCCCATAGTATTATACATGCTGCTATTGGGAGGCAGTAACACTATAGTCCCCATGAATGACAATCCAATATTGCACCTATCCCATAGTATTATACATGCTGCTATTGGGAGGCAGTAACATTATAGTCCCCATGAATGACAATCCAATATGGCACCTATCCCAAAGCACTACACATGCTGCTATTGGGAGGCAGTAACACTATAGTTACCATGAATGACAATCCAATATGGCACCTATCCCATAGCATTATACATGCTGCTATTGGAAGGCAGTAACACTATAGTCCCCATGAATGACAATCCAATATGGCACCTATCCCAAAGCACTATACATGCTGCTATTGGGAGGCAGTAACATTATGCTTACTTACTTGCTTATTTTGGGTGGTTTTCCCGAACCACGACAGCTCTCCAAATCCTCCTGTCCTGCATCGCCATTCCTAAGTCAGATGCTTCCAGTCCAGTGTCTTGCTTGAGTACATCTACATATGTAAGGGGTGGTCTACCAGGGTTTCTTGTACCATGTTTGGGTGCCCAGTTTATCAGGTTGGCGACAGGTTCACTCTTGCTCCTGAAGCAGTGGCCAGCGAAGCGTGTTCTCCTTTCTCTGATCTTCTCTGAGAGCCTTGGGAGGTCTCCATACAACTCTTTGTTGCTTATGTGCCGTTTCCAATGGATGTTGCACACTGCCCTTAGCATACGGGTGTAACAGCCATCCAGCTCTTTGGCTAGTTTGGGAGTTATGGTCCAGGCTTCACATCCGTACGTTAACACAGACTCCACTGTTGCACTGAAGACCCATGAGTTTGAAATTCTTTGGTAGAGCAGACTTCCAGATCTTGCTTAGGCTGTTGCATGCTCTCCAAGCGGCTGCCTTGCGTGTTTTGACATCATGCTCAGTGCTAGCCATCCATGCTCCTAGATATTTGAAGTCCTTCACCTCATCTAGCTTTGTACCATTATTTGTGCAGATGTTAACTAATTGCTGATCTTGGTTAAAGGACATGAACTTTGTCTTGGTGGCATTCATCTTTAAGCCGACCCTTCCGACTGATGCTTCTACCCTTTGAAGCAGTTCCTGAGCTTGTTTTATTTCTTCTGACAATAGGGCGATGTCATCAGCGAAGTCCAGGTCGGTTACCACTTCTGGCCCAACTCGTCTGCTTTTTCGCCTTTCAAGCTGGAATCCTAGTGCTTCTTCCTTGCCATCTATAGCCATTCTCAAGGCATAGTCAAGCACTATCACAAACAAATACGGGCAAGAGTATCTCCTTGTAGAACGCCGACTAGGAGGTCAAACAGCTCAGTTTCACCATCAGGGGAGATCACTTTGGCTCTGGTTTTCTTGTATGTCCTGCCAATGGCATCCACAAGTTGTTTTGGTATCCCATAGGCTCTGAGGATTTGTAGCATCTTGCCTCGGTGAATAGTGTCGAAGGCTTTTCGGAAGTCAATGAATGTTATAATGGCTGGTAGATTTTTGGCCTTCACTCCTTCTAGTATCCTTCTAAGAGCCAGTATGTGGCTGACAGTAGTTCTTCCCACTCTGAAGCCATTCTGGTTGTTTCTCAGAAGTACGTCAACTTTGGGTCTTATCCTGTTGAGTATCAACCTATTGAAGGTTTTGGCCACTATTGAGGATAGACTGATGCCACAGCAATTACCTCCTTGACTTAGGTCTCCTGACTTTGGTATTGGGATTATGTTAAGAATAGACCACTGATCAGGCATTCTTTCTTTCAGCAATGCATCGTTGCAAAATCCTAGCACCAGGTCATCCAGGTCACATCTCTTTAAGACTTCTGGTGGGATGCCGTCTTCTCCACTACTCTTTCCTTCTGCTATTGCTGTCTTTGCCTTTGTGTATTTTTCATGGCTAAAAGGACCAACCTCAATCGTGAGATCATCTGTGATGGGCTCTATCGTATCATCTTCTCCCTCTATATCTGGGCAACTTCCTAGTAGGTCTTTGAAGTGATGATACCAGTTTCTAACCCTTTCCATCTGAGTGTCTCCTTTCAGCTGGCCCCTCATTGACGATTTTCTTCCTGTAATGTCATTAATCAGTCTCCAACTCTGACTGTGTTTACAGTTGTCATGAGCCATTTCAACTTCTCTCAGCTTGATGTTGAGATCATCCTCTATTGCCTGATTATAGGCTCCTGCTAGATCAGACTTAGCCTGATTATAACTGAGCCTGTTGTCTTCGGTTGTGCATTCTTGATATGTCTCATAAGCCTCATAAGTCTCATAAGTAACATTATAGTCCCCATGAATGACAATCCAATATGGCACCTATCCCATAGCATTGTACATTTTGCTATTGGGAGGCAGTAACACTGTTGTCAGCATGAATGACAATCCAATATGGCACCTATCCCAAAGCACTACACATGTTGCTATTGGGAGACAGTAACATTATAGTCCCCATGAATGACAATCCAATATGGCACCTATCCCATAGCATTGTACATGCTGCTATTGGGAGACAGTAAGATTATAGTCCTCATGAATGACAATCCAATATGGCACCTATCCCATAGCATTGTACATGCTGCTATTGGGCGGCAGTAACACTGTAGTTCGCATGAATAACAATCCAATATGGCACCTATCCCATAGCATTATACATGCTGCTATTGAGCGGCAGTGACACTATAGTCCCCATGAATGACAATCCAATATGGCAGCTATCCCATAGCATTATACATGCTGCTATTGGGAGGCAGTAACATTATAGTCCCCATGAATGACAACCCAATATGGCACCTATCCCATAGCATTATACTTGCTGCTATTGGGAGGCAGTAACACTATAGTCACCGTGAATGACAATCCAATATGGCACCTATCCCATAGCATTATACATGCCGCTATTGGGAGGCAGTAACACTATAGTCCCATGAATGACAATCCAATATGGCACCTATCCCATAGCATTATACATGCTGCTATTGGGAGAAAGTAACACTACAGTCTCCATGAATCACAATCCAATATGGCACCTATCCCATAGCATTATACATGCTGCTATTGGGAGGCAGTAACACTATAGTCCCCACGAATGACAATCCAATATGGCACATATCCCATAGCATTATACATGCTGCTATTGGGAGGTAGTAACACTATAGTACTCATGAATGACAATCCAATGTGGCACCTATCCCATAGCATTATGCATGCTGCTATTGGGAGGCAGTAACACTATAGACCCCACGAATGACAATCCAATATGGCACCTATCCCATAGCATTATATATGCTGCTATTGGGAGGTAGAACACTATAGTCCCCATGAATGACAATCCAATATGGCACCTATCCCATAGCATTATACATGCTGCTATTGGGAGACAGTAACACTATAGCCCCCATGAATGACAATCCAATATGGCACCTATCCCATAGCATTATACATGCTGCTATTGGGAGACAGTAACACTATAGTCCCCACGAATGACAATCCAATATGACACCTATCCCATAGCATTATACATGCTGCTATTGTGAGGCAGTAACACTGTAGTCCCCATGAATGCATTATACATGCTGCTATTGGGAGGCAATGACACTATAGTCCCCATGAATGACAATCCAATATGGCACCTATCCCATAGCATTGTACATGCTGCTATTGGGAGGCAGTAACACTATAGTCACCGTGAATTACAATCCAATATGGCACCTATCCCATAGCATTGTACATGCTGCTATTGGGACACAGTAACATTATAGTCCCCATGAATGACAATCCAATATGGCACCTATCCCATAGCATTGTACATGCTGCTATTGGGAGACAGTAACACTTTAGTCCCCATGAATGACAATCCAATATGGCACATATCCCATAGCATTATACATGCTGCTATTGGGAGACAGTAACATTATACCCCCATGAATGACAATCCAATATGGCACCTATCCCATAGCATTATACATGCTGCTATTGGGAGACAGTAACACTTTAGTCCCCATGAATGACAATCCAATATGGCACCTATCCCATAGTATTATACATGCTGCTATTGGGAGGCAGTGACACTATAGTCACCATGAATGACAACCCAATATGGCACCTATCCCATAGCATTATACATGCTGCTATTGGGAGACAGTAACATTATAGTCCCCATGAATGACAATCCAATATGGCACCTATCCCATAGCATTATACATGCTGCTATTGGGAGGCAGTAACACTATAGTCCCCACGAATGACAATCCAATATGGCACCTATCCCATAGCATTATACATGCTGCTATTGGGAGGTAGTAACACTATAGTACTCATGAATGACAATCCAATATGGCACCTATCCCATAGCATTATACATGCTGCTATTGGGAGACAGTAACACTATAGCCCCCATGAATGACAATCCAATATGGCACGTATCCCATAGCATTATACATGCTGCTATTGGGAGACAGTAACACTATAGTCCCCACGAATGACAATCCAATATGACACCTATCCCATAGCATTATACATGCTGCTATTGTGAGGCAGTAACACTATAGTCCCAATGAATGACAATCCAATATGGCACATATCCCATAGCATTATACATGCTGCTATTGGGAGACAGTAACACTATAGTCCCCACGAATGACAATCCAATATGACACCTATCCCATAGCATTATACATGCTGCTATTGTGAGGCAGTAACACTATAGTCCCCATGAATGACAATCCAATATGGCACATATCCCATAGCATTATACATGCTGCTATTGGGAGGCAATGACACTATAGTCCCCATGAATGACAATCCAATATGGCACCTATCCCATAGCATTGTACATGCTGCTATTGGGAGGCAGTAACACTATAGTCACCATGAATTACAATCCAATATGGCACCTATCCCATAGCATTATACATGCTGCTATTGGGAGAAAGTAACACTACAGTCTCCATGAATCACAATCCAATATGGCACCTATCCCATAGCATTATACATGCTGCTATTGGGAGGCAGTAACACTATAGTCCCCACGAATGTCAATCCAATATGGCACATATCCCATAGCATTATACATGCTGCTATTGGGAGGTAGTAACACTATAGTACTCATGAATGACAATCCAATGTGGCACCTATCCCATAGCATTATGCATGCTGCTATTGGGAGGCAGTAACACTATAGACCCCACGAATGACAATCCAATATGGCACCTATCCCATAGCATTATATATGCTGCTATTGGGAGGTAGAACACTATAGTCCCCATGAATGACAATCCAATATGGCACCTATCCCATAGCATTATACATGCTGCTATTGGGAGACAGTAACACTATAGCCCCCATGAATGACAATCCAATATGGCACCTATCCCATAGCATTATACATGCTGCTATTGGGAGACAGTAACACTATAGTCCCCACGAATGACAATCCAATATGACACCTATCCCATAGCATTATACATGCTGCTATTGTGAGGCAGTAACACTGTAGTCCCCATGAATGACAATCCAATATGGCACATATCCCATAGCATTATACATGCTGCTATTGGGAGGCAATGACACTATAGTCCCCATGAATGACAATCCAATATGGCACCTATCCCATAGCATTGTACATGCTGCTATTGGGAGGCAGTAACACTATAGTCACCGTGAATTACAATCCAATATGGCACCTATCCCATAGCATTGTACATGCTGCTATTGGGACACAGTAACATTATAGTCCCCATGAATGACAATCCAATATGGCACCTATCCCATAGCATTGTACATGCTGCTATTGGGAGACAGTAACACTTTAGTCCCCATGAATGACAATCCAATATGGCACATATCCCATAGCATTATACATGCTGCTATTGGGAGACAGTAACATTATACCCCATGAATGACAATCCAATATGGCACCTATCCCATAGCATTATACATGCTGCTATTGGGAGACAGTAACACTTTAGTCCCCATGAATGACAATCCAATATGGCACCTATCCCATAGTATTATACATGCTGCTATTGGGAGGCAGTGACACTATAGTCACCATGAATGACAACCCAATATGGCACCTATCCCATAGCATTATACATGCTGCTATTGGGAGACAGTAACATTATAGTCCCCATGAATGACAATCCAATATGGCACCTATCCCATAGCATTATACATGCTGCTATTGGGAGGCAGTAACACTATAGTCCCCATGAATGACAATCCAATATGGCACCTATCCCATAGCATTATACATGCTGCTATTGGGAGGTAGTAACACTATAGTACTCATGAATGACAATCCAATATGGCACCTATCCCATAGCATTATACATGCTGCTATTGGGAGACAGTAACACTATAGCCCCCATGAATGACAATCCAATATGGCACCTATCCCATAGCATTATACATGCTGCTATTGGGAGACAGTAACACTATAGTCCCCACGAATGACAATCCAATATGACACCTATCCCATAGCATTATACATGCTGCTATTGTGAGGCAGTAACACTATAGTCCCAATGAATGACAATCCAATATGGCACATATCCCATAGCATTATACATGCTGCTATTGGGAGACAGTAACACTATAGTCCCCACGAATGACAATCCAATATGACACCTATCCCATAGCATTATACATGCTGCTATTGTGAGGCAGTAACACTATAGTCCCCATGAATGACAATCCAATATGGCACATATCCCATAGCATTATACATGCTGCTATTGGGAGGCAATGACACTATAGTCCCCATGAATGACAATCCAATATGGCACCTATCCCATAGCATTGTACATGCTGCTATTGGGAGGCAGTAACACTATAGTCACCATGAATTACAATCCAATATGGCACCTATCCCATAGCATTGTACATGCTGCTATTGGGACACAATAACATTATAGTCCCCATGAATGACAATCCAATATGGCACCTATCCCATAGCATTGTACATGCTGCTATTGGGACACAGTAACATTATAGTCCCCATGAGTGACAATCCAATATGGCACCTATCCCATAGCATTGTACATGGTGCTATTGGGAGACAGTAACACTTTAGTCCCCATGAATGACAATCCAATATGTCACATATCCCATAGCATTATACATGCTGCTATTGGGAGACAGTAACATTATAGTCCCCATGAATGACAATCCAATATGGCACCTATCCCATAGCATTATACATGCTGCTATTGGGAGACAGTAACACTTTAGTCCCCATGAATGACAATCCAATATGGCACCTATCCCATAGCATTGTACATGCTGCTATTGGTAGGCAGTAACACTATAGTCCCCATGAATGATAATCCAATATGGCACATTTTCCATAGCATTATACATGCTGCTATTGATTGGGATTTTCACCGTCACAGCCCAGTTTCATTGACAAAGGCACACATTACAAAGCAAACACATTACTCAATCACATTCTAGTTTGTTTGTCTTTAATGTTTCCAGTCTCTGGTATGTGTCTCATATAACATTGATTTAACTTGTACTTACACATTGAAAAATACAGTTAAAATTGTTTCAAAACTTGTAACTTCATGTAAGGGTAATAGCTACATTTAAGGCTACTAATTGCATGTAAGGCTATTTGGGTTAATAATTGAAGAAAAAAAACAGTCTTGTCTCAAAGCTGATGAGTAGTTGAAAAATTACTGCAGAATGCATTTTTCAATTAGTAACTGTGTTGGTTTTAAAAAGATGATGGTTCAGAAAGATTGATGGCAAGTTTGCTTCACCAAGTTTTTATTACTTCTTCCTATATACGTGCATACCTTAATTTAGAGTATTGTCGTACAGGCTTAACGTGCACAGTTCACCTATACATGATTCTGGAACCTAGTAATTGTTTGCAAATATCAAATCTGGGATGGTCCCCCTTGACTTTTCGAATAGCTCTGACACTTAAGGTGCACAGGGTTTGATTCTTCCTGTACACGGGACCTACAACTTTATGTGACTTCCGAACCATGAGGCTTCGCATATAAACTACCTATATCTCGTACTATGCAGTATATGGGGGTGACAAGACTCAACAGTTTTATTCTGTTAAGTAACTGAACACAATTGTAGGATTTCCGACCTTATAGGAACATTTTGGGAGAGGAAAGAATTCTCACATATGACAAGCCCAAGGCTCAAACCCTGCGCTGATCGTAATCTCCCGGCCTTGATTCCATTGATGCAGGTAATTTGCTATACTGCAAGGCTACAATTTAATTAATCTACTGGTTGTATTGTTATGAGCATGGCATAGTGCCGAATAGGATCCAAGTATAAACCATCTGTATTGATTTATTATCATGTCAACAGAGGGCGACATAACCATTTTTAAGAGTGAAAAGCTGTTTTGCCTTGGCAAATTGCCTGAAGCACTTCTGTCTTCCGGGCATTCATATGTTAGTCCAATCTATATAGGTAGGGCTTGTAGTAAACTGTCATTGGTCATTATGCAAAATCATAAAGGGCCATTCCATTTGAAATACATATACCCCCTATGGAAGACACACAGGGGGTGTAGTTATGTAGATTTTAAATGGAGTCACCCGTTTAGGTAAACCCATTTGAAATTCACACTCACTGTATGGAAGATTAAGATAATGTCTTCCATAGGGGTTGTATAGAGCTCAACTGGAGCAGCCCAGTGATATGTGCCTTGAATAGTCATTTACTAAATTTAATTTACATTGAGAGATTGTTAAAGGAAAGTCATATGTACTTTTGAAAATTTGTTTTGTAAATCAACAGAAAAATTGTCATTATTTTGATGCTGAATGGAATTAAGTTCGACTTTGGAACTTGAGACAACAAGTGAAACTTATGTTGTTGCTTTAAGGCCGGCGTCGACAGGGCCTCTGTCGGAATCCTGTCGACAAAGTGAATTATGTCAACATATCGATAGAACTTCGTCCATGACGACATAGTGCTCAGGCAATGGCCCAGTAAAACTTCGTCAGGGAAGCTCATTTTCACTCAAAATATTGACCATTTCCAATGTATTTTCAACAAAAAGCAATGCCAAATCTTATCTTTTACCTACTATTTCGCCAACTTTTCATGTTATTTGCCTTCAGGGGTCATATTTTTGGCAGTATTTTGCCTTGTTTTCCGGTGTAAATTGTACACTTTATCGCTACACAGATATTGGAACATCGCTATGTGCTCACTATGAAGACAGCCATCTTGAATTATGCTGAAATTGCTGATGGTGTTTCTAGATATTTTTAGGTTTTTAATTTTTTTAATATTCCTAAAATCATGAAAGAAAAAAGTCCTGGTAAACGGTGCCGACGCCGGCACTAAGTTGCTTTTACCTAGCGACGTTGCATCTCAATTTGTTGCCTTGCATTTCTAGCTTCCTTCCTTTTCTCCCGATAATCTGATATCTCCCCATAAATCACATACAAAAATGGATTTATTGATGAATTGATAGGCAGTATGAACCCTATTATCCATACATACATTTCTGGGGGAATCGTAATAAGGTTACACTGTGCAAGGATGCATGTTATACACAATGGTACCCAACAACAAAGATCTGTAAGCACAAGAGCAGACATTTTTCGGGCCATGCGTATTTCTTCATCACGAGTTTGGGTTCGCGCTGCCTGTTTTGATGTGTTTCTTGCAGTTCGAAATATTTGTATATAACATGCTGCTACCACCATAAAACACAATAGGTTAACCCCAATAAATATCACAATGGAAATGATAGGGGAAATTTGGCTTCCAGTATTTTCAGCAATGGTGTAAGTGACATTTTGTTCATAATGTTGTTGATCTATGATGATATCTGCTAGAACATGAATTGGCTTGTCATCGAAGTATGCAGAGGTTGATAGCTTTGTTTTAGTATCAAAATCAGTCTTATTAATTTCAATGCTATCTTTTTTCCATTTGGTTGAGTGTCTACGAACTATTGGGATGCCAATGCACACTTCAGAAATGCTAAATGCATCACCTTCCTCGCTTGCTAAGCCAATAGAAAGACCACTCATCAATATGGCTGCTAACCAAGCAAGGGCAGCACAAATTCGAGCCATTCTTGTTGTTAGGCGACGGCTGCCAAATGTGTATTTTATTGCTAGTAAACGATCAATGCTTATCAGGGTAATAAAAAATACAGATCCCTCACTAGATAATATAGACAAAAACCCTGCTAGTTTACAAGCAAATCCATGTCGCCACTGAAAGGCATATGTTGGAAAGAACTCATTGTAGTGCAAATCAGCAATAACTAAAATGAGCATGTTGATGCCCATGAGGAGGTCCGATAATGACAACTGTGATATGAGTAATGTTTGAACTTTGTTTGCTTGTCTTTTTTGTGAGCGAATGTAATAAGCAATTCCATTACATGTTAATGCAAATAGTCCAATAACCCATATTGAAACCCTGATAGATACATTTGGTAACATTCTGTTACAAGTTAAATATTCTGGGCGTGGTTCTTGAGAAATGCATTGGGCATCATTAATAAAGCAACAGGATGAATATTGGTCAACTAATATCACAGTTGAATTGCTGAAATTGTTGAATGATTGATGAGTTATTTTATACATGTCATTTCCCCTAAGGTCAATAGTTTCAAGTGTGGGTTGGAAAGCCTTAGAATCAATTTCTTGAATAGTATTATGAGAGAGATCTAGAAATATAAGCTCATGTAAATGATAAAATGCATGTTTTGGTAGTTCTAATATATGGTTATTGAAAAGAAAGAGAGATTGTAAATTCTCTAGCCCATGAAATGTTTCAGATGTGAAGTTTTGAAGCCTGTTTTCACTAAGATCTAAGGCTGCCAACTCTACTAGTGTTCTAAATGAAGGTAGAGTGAACAAAATATTTCTGCTTATGTTCAAATAGATCAATGCACTGAGGTTTTTAAATGCACCAAAAGGGATTGTTGTCAAACTGTTTCCAAACAGATCTAAACTTAACAACTTTACAGTTGAATGAAATAAATCCGTTGAAATTTGGACAATTGTGTTTTTGCTTATATCAAGCACTTTTAATGTGAGTGACAGGAAAAGCAGGGATGGATAATGTGTCAAATGATTACATCTTAAGTTGAGTAATTTCAGCTGGTACAGTGTCTTGAAACAGTCATCTGGCAAATGAGCCAAGTTATTGTGACTCAGGTCAAGGGTCAATAGATAATACATTGAGGAAAATATGTCACCTGGTAACATAACTAAGTCATTATGACTTAAGTCGAGGGACAGTAGTCCTACCATCTTGGAGAATATTCTCTTATACAATGTGGTCAAATCATTATAGCTCAGGTCAAGGGATATGTGGTATGTGCGCCTTAGTGATGTGAATATTACACCTGGTAATCTGGTCAAGTCATTATTACTCAGATCAAGGTTACCTTGGTATATTTCCTGTAGTGATGTGAATATCCCATCTGGTAATGAAGTCAAGTCATTATTACTCAGGTCAAGGGTACCACCATATATTTCCTGTACTGATGTGAATATACCATTTGGTAATGAGGTCAGGTTATTATGACTCAGATCAAGGGTATTCATTTTCTGTAGTGATGTGAATATACCATCTGGTAATGAGGTCAAAGTGTTATAACTCAGGTCAAGGGTACGATATATTTTCTGTAGTGATGTGAATATTCCATCTGGTAATGAGGTCAAAGTGTTATAACTCAGGTCGAGGGTACCATCTATGCTGTGTAGTGATGTGAATATTCCATCTGGTAATGAGGTCAAAGTGTTATAACTCAGGTCGAGGGTACCATATATGCTGTGTAGTGATGTGAATATTCCATCTGGTAATGAGGTCAAAGTGTTATGACTCAGGTCAAGGGTACCATAGGATATGTCCTGTAATGATGTGAATATTCCATCTGGTAATGAGGTCAAAGTGTTATGACTCAGGTCAAGGGTACACATATAGTCTGTTGTCAGTAGTGATGTGAATGTTCCATCTGGTAAGGAGGTCAAAGTGTTATAACTCAGGTCAAGGGTACCATCTATTTTCCTTAGTGACATGAATATTCCATCTGGTAATATGGTGAGGTTATTGTGACTCAGGTCAAGGTAGAAAGATTCATGTAGTAAGCTGAACACATCCCTTGGTAGGATCTTAATGTCATTGTGGCTCAAGTCAAGATAACGCAAACTAACCGATGAATGAAATAAGCCAGGTGTCAAGGTAGTTAAATAGTTGTAACCTAAGCTAAGTACTTTTAATTGTGATAAATTCTGAAATATGGTCATGGGAAGTACATGAATGTTGTTATGGTCTAAGATTAAATATTTCAGTGTGTTGAGATCTGCAAATGCATGTGACTGAATGTCAGTTAAACTGGTGTTAGCAAATGATAGACCCCAGACATTTGGTTCATAGACTATTAAATCTGCACTGGTCTTATTAGTACTGTCTGTAATGCACAAATACTGCCATTCTCGATAACCTAATGTACATGTGCAAGACAGGAGGCACTGACATTCACACTTGATTATGTGAGTAGTTACTTGAAAGGAGATAAAGTCTTCTGGTCTGTACCAGTCAGAGTCTCTGATTCTATATTTCGAATAATCCGAATTTTGTTTTGAAGAAGATACATCATGTATTTCAGTTTGTTCTGACTGATGTTCTGTTTGAGTGACAAACTCTGTTATCATGATAGTGTGAGTTTCCAAAGAAGTTGAGCTATCATCATCACTGGGTCCTACACAATTGACATTTGTGAACCAAATCACAAAACAAAGTGCAAGGAATGCTTGTTTCTGAATTGGTTTTGATGGTTCAGTAAAAAGTGTCGTAAACTGACTTTGCTGAGTGTACATGATCATTATAATTTAGTGAGAATTTTTAACAATGTAGTAAAACAATTTTCACGTTGTGAGCGTATGTCAATTTTACTTATGATATCTTGGATATTAGTGACTTACAGACTAGTGTACTTATAGAAATCAAAAATGAAAATTAAATGGGACAAAGTACATAAAAGTCTCCTTAAGATTAGAGTATGATTACAAAATACTTATGGTACTATGTTGGCACAACAGTACATCAAAATATACACCATATACATTAAAGGAAGAAACCAAGTGAAAAGAAAACCGCTTGGATTTGGTGCTTGGTAATCTTGAAACACAGGCTTGGTCTCTAGTGCACAGCTGTGAATGAAAACAAAAGGAAACAAAGTATGATATATCGAACAGTCAAATTTATGAATTAATGATTGAATAAATTAGTAAAGTCAGTATCACCTTATTTAGCATTTTATCACAGGAAGAATTAATGAATCACTACAGGTCTGTGTCACCTTAATTGTGTATCAGATGAAAAATAAAATGTGACACGATCAACAGAAATGAGTCGGATGTCGCTAACATTGATTTTGAGATATTGGCAAAGAAAGTGTTAAAATTCTTATGTTTTCTAATGTTTTCAGTGATTGATAAATTGATGTAACTTCGCAAAGAAAAGTGGAATCAACATAGGGTTTTCAGTTTCTGAAAGCTCGGAATTTCTTCTTTAGAAACAAATGTTAAACTCATTTTCGATCAGGGTTGACATATGACTTCCTCCCCTTGATCATGTCACAAATTACTGTCTACAAGGCTGAGAACTTTTAATGGACCTATTGCCCTTGGTCATGTTAATCCCCGGTGTTAATCATGCCTCAATGCAACTTTTTAAAGCACAGTGTATTATCACCCATCCCTACTGACATTGCATCAGGACAGACATCACTAGATTAACATGGCCGACAATATATAACAGAATCTATGACGTGAATAAATTCATGTTTAAATGTTTATCCGTGATTATCTGTGTCATCCTTGGTAACATCAGTATCTTTATACACAGATCCTTTAAAAAGATCCAAGGATACAAGCACATTGCAGGGCAAGGAACAATGATAACTGCCAACCAACTATTTTGGTACGATGTCACATGTCCCCTCATCTATAGGTCAGAGTCTCATTATAGCATTTTATGAGAGGAAGAATGAATTAATTACTATAGGTCACTGTGACCTTAATGTTTCAGCTGATAGAAAATCAAATTAGATATTGCCAGAATATAAAAGATGAAAAAGTTTTGATATAAAAATATCAAAAAATAATCCAATTTGGAAGCTTTAATTTGTTATGGGGTTTGACAGTGTGGTCACAATGCCTTTTGCACAACATGCCCAAGCTGACCTGTTTCTCCATAATGTAGACTTCCTTACCCCCCCCCCCCTCCCCCACATGACACAGAATAAGAATTCACAGTTTCTTATTTCTTGACCCTTAGAGCTAAGCAAAATTGTACAATTGATTTTTTTGTGAGTGGCCTGTCTTTTCCTTGCTGTTTTTAATGTTTATAACTATGTACAATATGCGAAGGTATACCTTTTGTCCTAGCTGTTGATTTCTCCACCCCACCCCAACAGACCCAGGGGAGTGACCCTGATGTTACCAGTGCCATCACATGTAGCCCCTTCGAAGTACCTTTAATTTGATAAGATGTCATCTTGGAGGAAGATTTAGTCATCAAAATATCTATTGTAGAACATGCCAATTTTCCCTTATGTCCTAGATATTAATTTCGCCACCCTGACAGACCAAAGGGTGCGGTTGGGGATATAGGTGGTGTAGGGTGAGATTAGATTTGTGGTTGGGGTAAGGGTGGGGTGAAGTTATGGTTTACGGGTGGGTTGGGGTAGTGGTAGGGCTTGAGTGTGGTGTAGTGGATATTGGTGGGGTAAGGAATGATATGGTTGGTGGGGGTATGTTATTGTGGGATTAGTTTGGTACTAGGTAGGGGCAGGGGTAGGGTGGAATGGGTGGGGTAGGGTGGAATGGGTGGTGTATGATGGGGTAGGGTAGATTATGTGTGGGTAGGGTGAGATTAGGGTATAGGTGGGTTAGGGGTGTGGTGGGATAGTGGGTATAAGTGGGGCAATGTATGATATGGTTAGGATATGGTGAGGGTGGGGTAGGGTGTGGTTGGGGTAGTTGGTGGGATGGGTGGGGTAGAGTAGGCATAGGGATGGGTGGTGTGGGAGTAGGGTGGAGGTAGGGTAAGTTACAGGTGGGGTTGGCTGAGGTTAGGTGAGGGTGCTAGGTAGAGAGAAGGGTGGAGGTGGGGTAGGGTAGTTAGAGATGGGCGAGAGTGGAGTGGGGGTAGAGATGGCTAGAGAGTGATAGGGTGCAGGGGGTAGGGATGGTATGGTGGGGTAGGGTAGAGGTTGGACATGATGTGGGTGTATTGTTATTTTAATTTTTGTATTATTATGTTGGTTTTTTTTAAGGAGAGGTGTCATAGGGTGAGGTTAGTGGTGGGGTGATCATTGTGTAGGAGTAGGGCGAAATGGCTGGGTGAGGGGTGAGGGTAGGTAGGAATGGCTGGGGTAGGGTAGATTATGTGTGGGGTAGGATGAGGTTAGGATCTAGGGGTGGGTTTGGGTAGTGGTAGGAGTATGGAGGGATAGTGGGTATGAGTGGGGTAATAGATGATATGGTTAGGATAGGTTGAGGGTGTGGTATGGTGGGGTTGGGGTAGTTGGTGGGATGGGTGGGGTAGGTTAGGGAGAGGTTAGAGTTTGGGTAGGGTATGGTAGGGTTAGGGTACATGAGGAGTGGGGTAGTGTAGGCATAGGGATGGGTGGTGTGGGAGTAGGTGAAGGTAGGGTGAGTTACAGGCGGGGTTGGCTGAGGTTATATTATGGGTGGGGTGAGGTAGGTGAGGGTGCTAGGTAGAGAGAAGGGTGGAGGTGGGGTAGGGTAGTTGTAGAGATGGGTGGGTGGGGGTAGAGATGGCTAGGGAGAACTAAAAAAATATGCAAGATGTAGGATAGGTATAAGATCTGTACTTACCAGGATCTCCTACTATTGAGTCTCACTAAGGCTGAGTTGCAATCCTCCAGTGTGCAGGATGGACAGCTCCTTTCCTGTGAGAGAAAAGGACAACCATAATTTCTTTCATTAGCCATTTAAATTTGTTTCCTGATTGCATTTTAAAATACTGAATCTAGAGAACCAATCAAATTTTATATATTAAGAAAAAGATATGGGCACCAAAACAAAACGTAGCAAAGGTCATGTAATATTGCTCATGAGGGTAGCTGTTTCGCGTGTGCATTAATATTTTGACTTTACTACGCCCCTGAATTAACCTCGTGATGTGAACTTTTTTCAATAAAAAACACAATTGTGTTCAATGTGGATTTCCCTACTCCCCCCCACCTGCTCCCCACATCAGACCCATGGGAATGACCCTGGGGCAAACAGTGACATCACATTTAACCCTTCAGTGTCGCTTCCTTTAAGGTTTGGATGCTATTTTACAACATGCCAATGTTTACTTTGCCACCTAAGTGTTGACTTCCCCCACCCCTGACAGACCCAGGGGAATGACCCTGGGGCAAACAATGTAATCACATGTAACCCTTCAATGTATCTTTCCTTTAAGGTTTGGATGCTATTTCACAACATGTCATTGTTTACTTTCCCACCTAAGTGTTGTCTTCCCCTTCCCCCTGACAGACCCAGGGGAATGACCCTGGGGCAAACAATTACATCAAATGTAACCCATCAATGTAGCTTTCCTTTAATTTGGATGCTATTTCACAACATGCCAATGTTTACTTTCCCACCTAAGTGTTGACTTCCCCCACCCCTTGACAGACCCCGGGGAATGACCCTAGGGCAAACAATGACATCAAATGTAACCCATCAGTGCAGCTTTCCTTTAATTTGGATGCTATTTTACAACATGCCAATGTTTACTTTTCCACCTAAGTGTTGACTTCCCCCATCCCTGACAGACTCAGGGGAATGACCCTGGGGAAAACAATCACATCACATGTAACCCTTCAATGTATCTTTTCCTTTAAGGTGTGGATGCTATTTTACAACATGCCAATGTTTACTTTGCCACCTAAGTGTTGACTTCCCTGCCCCTGACAGACCCAGGGAATGACCCTGGGGCAAACAATGCAATCACATGTACCCCTCCAATGTCTCTTTCCTTTAAGGTGTGGCTGCTATTTTACAACATGCCAATGTTTACTTTCCCACCTAAGTGTTGACTTCCCCCATCCCTGACAGACCCAGGGGAATGACCCTGGGGCAAACAATGACATCACATGTAATGCTTCAGTGTAGCTTTCCTTTAAGGTGTGTATGCTATTTTACAACATGCCAATGTTTACTTTCTCACCTAAGTGTTGACTTCCCCCACCCCATGACAGACCCAGGGGAATGACCCTGGGGAAAACAATGACATCACATGTAACCCTTCAGTGTAGCTTTCCTTTAAGGTTTGGATGCTATTTCACAACATGTCAATGTTTACTTTCCCACCTAAGTGTTGACTTCCCCTGCCCCCTGACAGACCCAGGGGAATGACCCTGGGGCAAACAATGACATCAAATGTAACCCGTAAGTGCAGCTTTCCTTTAATGACATCACATGTAACGGTTTGGATGCTATTGTACAACATGCCAATGTTTACTTTCCCACCTAAGTGTTGACTTCCTACACCCCCTGAGAGACCCAGGAGAATGCATATTGGGGGGAAGGGCACCAACCATGATTGGGGGCACCAAGTTTGATGGAGGGGGGGGCACAAGTCATTTTTTTGGCAATTTTCCTAAAATTTCCTGAGATTTTCTAAATTTTCAGATTGGGGAGGGGGGAGGGGGGTACGATGCTATTGTACAACATGCCAAGGTTTACTTTCCCACTTGACTTCCCCCACCCACAGATTCCTTCTAGAATCTGTGTCCCACTCCCGGACAGACCCAGGGGAATGACCCCAAGACAACCAATGGCATTTCACATGTAGGTATAAACCTGGTCAAGGATTACCCCTTTGTGAATGAATATGAATGAATAAACAAACTAATGAACGAATGAATGAATAAATAAGGTATGTAATGTTGCTTTTCCCATCCCATAACTGACCAGTAGCGTAGCCAGCGGGGCAGGGGGGGCAGAGTGCCCCCCCCTGACAAAAAAATGAAAGAAAAAGTGCCCCTCTGACAAAAAAATGAAAGAGAAAATCAGGAGGGCAAAGGAAAAGAAAAGGGCAAGGAGCCCTTTTCTAGCAAAATTCAGGGCCAAAATAGTGTAAAATACAAAAAAAAAATTCGGGAAGCTCAAGACATACAGTCTCTATGTATTGTATGATGCAACTGCAATTTTTTTCGACTGTGCCCCAAAATATTTATTTTGCCCCCCCTGACCAAGAAAGCTGGCTACGCCCCTGTAACTGACACAAATGTGATAAGGGAGGGGTGCAGTAATACTACAAAATTGAAAGCTAGGACCATTAAACATTAAACCATTTGTAGAGTATTGGGCGGTAAGTCACAAGTTATTGATGAGAATGCAAGCACTTGTTGGAATGAAATATCCAACTTACCCAGAGTACATGATTTGATATGCTCCAGTGATATATACCTTAAAATCTAACTGACAATTACATTCTGAGAAATAGACAAACTAGACTTGAAAAATATAAAGTAAAAACATTAAAAAAAAACTAGTGACTACATTGTACATTTGTCATAACCACATACAAAACTAAATCTTAAATATTTTCAAAAGCAAGGTATCATAATATGTGTCCATCCACCACAAACTGGTCGTAAAGTCGGCATTTTCCATTTTGAGATACAATCAAAAACAGTATATGGATTTCTATGTAAAATATAGTAGGAATTTGACCTTTGATGAACCATAACTTCACTTCCAGATGTCCGATGAAGCTGGTTGAGGTGTCATTTTAAAGCTGAAAGTGCATTCTTTCAAAATAAACAGAAAATGATCTAGAGCCGACTTTACTACCACTTCGTGGTGGACGGTCACATATGTTTAAAAAGCTCTGTGTTGCCTCTGCCTCTTTCAATTCCACACACTAAAGGTATATTTTGCTGGAATGGGTTGCTCTGTAAAGCTGATATATTATGAATTAATTTGACACAATAACCATGGTAACTGATACTGAAATCTAATGCATGTTTGAATTTAATCAATTTTATTTGATAGAGTAACTGACACTGTGGCACAGAGAAAAAAGGTGGTTGACATGACTGGACCCCTTGCCTAAGTACCTTATCTACCTTCATTTAGGTTGGGGTGTGCCAGTGCAGTTGAGGGTTGGGGAGCCTGGGGATGTGACACTCTTGCTTTGTACACATTAACAATGTATAACCGTGGGAGATACAATATTTGTCTGATTCTTGTAAACAAAATCATTAAAAAATTGAACTATTTTAGGCAAAAATTAAACAAATTTGAGAAGAAAAAAAAAGATTCCTTACACCCACAGGCCACAGTCATTTTGCTTCCATTCATGCCACTCCCACCCCCACACACATATATAGTGCTACCACTGTATTCAAGGATAGCATTGGGGTAACCAAAGGGAAAGGGATGTGTGCTCCTCAGTCAAAACCCTTGCTTCCACTTTCCCCTTCTCACACTGGGTGGCACCCTCACTACCCCACTCATATACAAGTTTACTATAACATGCTAGATTAGGCATAAAAACAACAGTACTTACCAGGAATCTTCTAATTGCTTTTGGGTCTCACTTAGGCCAAGTTGTAACTTTCAGATGTCTAGAATGAACAGCTCCTTTCCTGTGAGAGAAAAAAAAACATATAATTTCTTTCATTTGGTAATTTTAGCACCTACAATGTAAATCTAGGGGCCAATATACAATAGTTATCTTAAGATATGTGCCACGAAACATGACAGGGTTCATTGCTCATATAAATACAGATAGCAATAACAATTAAAAGCAAAATATCAAAATGGCTTGTCTCTACTGTGGTCAGTCCCAGAGATCTGGGGGTGTGGAGGGATGGATTTTTACTCGGTCCAGCTGAATACCAACATTGTGCACACTTGGCTGTTGATTGGCTAAGGCCACGCAACTCAATAATGAAAGCTTACTGGATATAGTGCTACTAAGCGCCACGCCCAATCCAGGGGCATGGGGGATGTATTTTTACTCAGTCAGACTGGATCACCAACATTGTGCACTCGACTGTTGATTGGCTAAGGCCACGCAACTCTATAATGAAAGCTTACTGGATGCAACGCCACTGTGCACCACTCCCAATCCAGGGGCATGGGGATGTATTTTTACTCAGTCAAGCTGGATCACCAACATTGTGCACACTTGGCTGTTGATTGGCTAAGGCTACGCAACTCTATAATGAAAGTTTACGCATCCTTTATGTATTGAGATGGTGATTGGATAATAGCATATGACCATGCAAAGAGCATAAATTAAACAAATCAGTATTTGGCCCATCTGCAGTGAACAAAGACTTCAATGAGCATGTGCAATAAATAAGTAGGTGTTGCCCTTTCTCCCTTTGCTAAAGACAAATATCTGGCTTTGTGCTACAAATTAATTTACCAGTTTAATCAGACTGAGTGTGCATTAATTATTATTCCAGTTTAGTTAAATGTTAAATTTTGTTAAAATCACACTGTTTTCAAAGTATATATACCAGTTATTTTCATCATACACATAGAAATACAATATTGAAAAGGCTAGTCAGGAGAGTTGAGTAGGTACAACATCCAAGTTCAAACATCTGCAAGCATAGCACATCAAACGAGGGGACTCTGCAGGTGAAGTCAATTTTGAGTTCAGTATTTCTGGTTTGAAAGCATTTTGAAAACTTTAAAATGACACCTCATTTGCTAAAATTGATCCAGGCATTCATATTTTTTAAAGTGAAAAAGTATCTCAAATTATTATTTTTCTGTCTATTTTCTATATCTTGGAAAAAAAAACTTTAGATGCAAAGTCCCCCCTTTTTGATGTGCTGCAGCACATATTATACTACACATAATGACAAAAATATAAAAGATACATCAAAAACTTATTTTCAGACCCGCCCAAAACAATTGCACTACAAGGACGACATTTAGATTGACTAGTCATGGTCATATTTTGAGAAAAAAGTTGAATATGAACAAAGGATTGCACGTTGACTGAGTGATTTGGAAAATTTGTCAAAAACCCACCTCATTGTTTTGTTGTTGTTGTTGTTGTTGTTGTTGTTGTTGTTGTTGTTGTTGTTGTTGTTGTTGTTGTTGTTGTTGTTGTTGTTGTTGTAAATGGTGATCAGAATACTTTTCTTTGAGCTTCTGAGGCCTCTACTATCTATTTCAATACAAAAAAGCTTTGCATCATAGCCCTGTCAATGGTTTAACTAGTATATTTATTTTGTTTGTAATCATGGGTTTTGTGAATGTTTGCCAAAATTTGCCAAAATACAAATTTTAAATCTTAAGTCCCTTGACTAGTCTACATGATGCACAAATGTTTTGAAGGTTGAAAAATGATTATGACTGAAGAAAAGTTTTCAAATTTCTTTTACATATTGGATCTAATACATACATGTTTCAATATAAAATCTGTGTTGGCATATGAAAGGGGCATTTTGTAATCCATAGCCTCAGCCTCATACCCCACTTTTATTTTAAAAGTTAGAGATCTTAATACCACTGGAAACCTCTGGCTAAATAATGTTTTTGTGAAAAAAAAATTCTTCCAGATTCATTCACTTGGCAAGAATATTGTCAAATTTGTATTTATGTTCTGTTATTAACAGAACCAAATTACAGTGGCCTTTGAGCAATGTAATATACATGATCATACATAATTTGCAAACACAAAATCATAATCAACTAAAATTTTGGAAAATAAATTTTGTGTGGATATATCTACTCAAACATACCGTAAAAGGAGGATGCTATAATTGCAAAATACTCTTACTGAAAATACTGAAATTGCCTACCTATGAAATAAATTTGTTATAAACTGAGAAATAGATAACAAACTAAAGGATATGGCAACTTAAAAATTACATCCGTTTTGCCTATAAAGTTGTATGCATGGTCTTGGATGCAAAGGAAAGAATTTAAACCAATGTTCTGAACCCATCTGTAAGTTGCTTCATTCATCCAAAGTTTCCCATCCACTTTTCAAAATATTCAAGAGTGACATTTAAAAAAGGGAAACACGGACCTTTCAAGTAGGGTTGGTCAGTCAATGGGTTTCTTTTGAGCACCAAAGTACCAAAATTTGTAGATAAATTGCAATTTTTTCCCCAATTTATTTCCGTCGCTTCACTCACATTTTTTTTTTCAGTCCAAATAAATCCACTTTTGCCAAAACAGCTGATTTTACATACAGCATACAGCAAATTTTTAAAAAGAAATCACCAAAACAGAAAATGGGTGGTCAAGCCCAACAGGTGTTTTTTTTTCATTGCCTTATGGTATTTACATATTTGAAAATGTTTCCAAAATATGTGTTAAAAATTGAACAACTGAAGATAAAATGCAGCTCTGATACTGTGACACATGGATCATTTTTATTATGAGTTGGCAAGAAATTACTACATTGATTCTTTTTAATTATTTCGAACCTACACACATTTTGCTTGCATAAAAAATACATTATTAAAATTTACTTGTCTTATGTTGAGAAAATACAAAATGAATATTGCAAAGTCTAGTTACAAATTAACAAAATGTTTACTTACCAAAATGGACGCTCTAGATGAATTTGACGTCCTCTGGATCCAGAATCAAAAGAGAGACAAATTCAAAACAAAATGCTGTAGAGTTGGCGTACTTTGATTTGGTATTACAGTGTTCTGATACCACTTTGATGCTGAATGATTCCCAAGTCCAAGCGATTGGAGTGATGAGCTGGAAACAAGCGTCTTATCGGTATGAAATGGTGAGATGCGACTGATCACGCACATACGGACGTCAGTATTTATGTGCAACCTAATCCACATCCAACACAGACCCTGGTCCAACCCTCGTAATCCAGGTACCATAATCTGTCCTGGGGAAAATTATATCCTTGATTGGAATCAACTGTTTTTTGATTTATGGCATTCTGGGGGAACACACACACACTGGTATTGCAAGTGTTATGTAGGAGCATCATAAACTAGAATAATCTGATAATGGGGGCCAGTAATTCCAAGGAATGCGACATGCGAAACTGCTACGCACTTACCGTATATTTTTACGGTCTTTTGCGAAGAGTGGATCGTTACCTCACTTACACCTCTGTATCTAGCTCGAAGGACTTTTTATGTTGAAGCCTTTTATGTCAGCGTCCAGCCGTCCAGAGCATTTTAAAATATTAAGAAACTATTTTCAGTATAGGGAACTTTGACTGTTTGTGAATAGTATATCTTTATCTCTTCATAGTCTAGTATTTCAGATGTGTACATTATAGACCTCTGATCCGTTTCACTAAACTTTTAACCCTTCATAACTCAAGTAATGGTTTGTAAAGTTACGAATACCCAATACTAGACGTAACTATATGAAGTATCCCTGTAGTAAATCCTTATTTAATAGGGTACCATTTGTAAGTAAATTTAGTGAAAGTTATTTAGTGAAGTTATGAACGATTTCAAGACTTACAAAGCTTCGTAAAGTTTAGTGAAATGGACCCCTGGAATATAGAATGCAGACATTGTGAAATGTGTATAGGCAGCTATTACTGATAGTGTCTTCTTTCACTAATCCCTTGACTTAAAAAATACCCTTTTCAGGTGAAATGGAACTTATGACTTGTCCAAGTTATGAACGATTTCAAGACTTTCAAAGCTCAATCGTGAAGTTCAGTGAAATGGACCCCTTAAATATAGAATGCAGACATTGTGAAATGTGTATAAGGCAGCTATTGCTGATAGTGTCTTCTTGCACTAATTCAGGTCTGCAACCTCAGTATGTTGCTCAACCAAAATAGCTGCTCTGAGTAATATCTCTGAGACTACTCACTTTGGAAATTTTCATTCTAAATGATTATGTTCCTTGTTAGCTTATGAGTTCATCCCCCTGGAGAGAGTGCCACCAGTGTGCTTACACGGTTGCATCACCAGTGTGTGGACAAACTACCTTTCTACGCATGTGTATACGCCCACACGAGATTAAGTTGGCGTGCACGATTCAAAACTGCCCCTGTGAAATTAACTCCATTTTGCCATCATGGCAATATCAAATTCAAAGTTTGAAACAACACATTTGTTGTGTTTGCGTACTAAAGTTTCATCAGATCGTGCCACCAAGCTTATTAAAAATAATAATATTACATGTAATTTTACCCTATCAACACTATAACCCTTCAAAAATTGCAATAATACACCATTAATTTGTTGAGTTTAGGTGCTAAAGTTTCACCAGATTGCCACCATTCAATTAGCTTATTAGAAATAATAATATTGCATGTAATTTTACCCTGGTTTGGTTCATGGTGGTGACAAGACTATAACTCATTGTCAAAGTTTGAAACAATACACCCCGTAGTTTGTTGAGCTTAGTGGCTAAAATTTCATCAGATTGCCACCATTGGGCATTGAATTAGCTTATTCAAAATAATATTACATGTAACTTTACCCTTGTTTGTGTTTATGAAGGTATCAACACTATAACTCATTGTCAAAGTTGGAAACAATATACCGGAAATTTGTGGAGTTTACCTGCTAAAGTTCAACTCTACCACTCTTTGTCAAAGTTTGAAACAATACACCAGTAGTTTGTTGAGTTTACCTGCTAAAGTTCAACTCTGCCACTCTTTGTCAAAGTTTGAAACAATACACCAGTAGTTTATTGAGTTTACCTGCTAAAGTTCAACTCTACCACTCTTTGAAAGTTTGAAACAATACACCAGTAGTTTATTGAGTTTACCTGCTAAAGTTCAACTCTACCACTCTTTGTCAAAGTTTGAAACAATACACCAGTAGTTTGTTGAGTTTACCTGCTAAAGTTCAACTCTACCACTCTTTGTCAAAGTTTGAAACAATACACCAGTAGTTTGTTGAGTTTACCTGCTAAAGTTCAACTCTGCCACTCTTTGTCAAAGTTTGAAACAATACACCAGTAGTTTATTGAGTTTACCTGCTAAAGTTCAACTCTACCACTCTTTGTCAAAGTTTGAAACAATACACCAGTAGTTTGTTGAGTTTACCTGCTAAAGTTCAACTCTGCCACTCTTTGTCAAAGTTTGAAACAATACACCAGTAGTTTATTGAGTTTACCTGCTAAAGTTCAACTCTACCACTCTTTGTCAAAGTTTGAAACAATACACCAGTAGTTTGTTGAGTTTACCTGCTAAAGTTCAACTCTGCCACTCTTTGTCAAAGTTTGAAACAATACACCAGTAGTTTATTGAGTTTACCTGCTAAAGTTCAACTCTACCACTCTTTGTCAAAGTTTGAAACAATACACCAGTAGTTTGTTGAGTTTACCTGCTAAAGTTCAACTCTGCCACTCTTTGTCAAAGTTTGAAACAATACACCAGTAGTTTATTGAGTTTACCTGCTAAAGTTCAACTCTACCACTCTTTGTCAAAGTTTGAAACAATACACCAGTAGTTTGTTGAGTTTACCTGCTAAAGTTCAACTCTGCCACTCTTTGTCAAAGTTTGAAACAATACACCAGTAGTTTATTGAGTTTACCTGCTAAAGTTCAACTCTACCACTCTTTGTCAAAGTTTAAAACAATACACCAGTAGCTTGTTGAGTTTACCTGCAAAAGTTCAACTCTGCCACTCTTTGTCAAAGTTTGAAGCAATACACCAGTAGTTTGTTGAGTTTACCTGCTAAAGTTCAACTCTACCACTCTTTGTCAAAGTTTGAAACAATACACCAGTAGTTTGTTGAGTTTACCTGCTAAAGTTTCAAAGACAGATTGCCACCATTGGCCATTGCCTTAGCTTATTAAAAATAACTAGGTGGTCACCCGTATTTGGCGGTTCTTGGCTGTTGCGATTATGGCTGTTGCAATTAACAAACATGCGCAAGAAGGTATACCCATACCACAGTTTATACTAATTTACCCACAGCTGACCCCGAAATGACCTTCCAAAAATGTGGCTTTAAATGGTGACTGTACCCACCAAGTTTCATGCCCATACGACATTTTACAATTAATTGACCTCAGATGACCCCTGGTGACCCCGAAATTACCTTCCCAAAAATGTGGCTCTAAATGTTGACTGTACCACCAAGTTTGATGCCCATATGACAGTTTTTACTAATTTGACCTCAGATGACCCCCGGTGACCCCGAAATGACCTTCCAAAAATTTGGCTCTGAATGTTGACTGTACCCACCAAATTTCATGAACCTGCAACAATCTATGGCAATTTGACCCTGGATGACCCCAAATTGACCTTGGCATTTTTGGTCTCACATCGGCGATCAATCCCACAAAATTTCATGAACCTGCGAATTGACAATCTATGGTGATTTGACCACGAATGACCCCAAAATGACCTTGACATTTTTTGTCTTGCATCATTGGTCATTCCAACCATATTTCATGTAGCCGGACAGACACACACTCACCCCGACAGACAGACAAACGATGTGTATTATTATACAGAATATTACATGTAACTTTCACCTTGTTCGTGTTTCATAACAGTATCAACATTAGAACTTTTTTGTCAAAAGAGGGAAAGAAAAAAAGAAATCAATCAATCAAGAAAATAATAAATTCATATTTTGTAGACCTGATAGAGCATTTGTTTTTGGCAGGTGTTTGTAACAATCCAGAATGTTTGTTGGGATGAGACCCTTTTCAGGAATTTTTTGTTCAGAAAATGATGTATGGAAGTTTCATCAATTTCATCATCAGGTAATTTCCGATTTCAGATCACGGGAATTTCCGATCTCTTCCGATCCATTCATAACCGGTAATTTCCAATCTCTTCCGATCTATTCATATCTGGTCAAGACTGGTTTGGACAAAAGAAATTTGGGTATTAATGAGAAGGAGAGGAGATGCGAGCTCGACCAATCAGATTGCGTGTGGGATGATATTTTGGGATTTATTTGATCCCTTATTCATTTATTCAAAATAATTCATGCGTAACATGAATGTAACCAAAAGACGAATCTGGATTTGGCAGTCTATCCATGATTATGTCCATGATTTTGCAGCAGCAACATCACATTTTTCTTCCTGAGCATATCAAATCCAAAACTGTCAATGTTTTTAAAAAGGCACTTCATAAAACACACTTGATATGTAATGTCTATACAAATAATTACAAGCTGACGTCAAACGTCGGCTTGTGCTGTCTCTTTCCAATTCTTCTTTCTTCTTACAAGCCGACGACGAACGTCGGCTTGTTCTGTCTCTTCCCAATTCTTCTTCTTTCTGGCAACCTCTTGACATTTTGCGTGACTTGCCACGTTTCGCCCTAGCTCTCTTATGCTTCGACAGATTTCAACGATACTTGAGCCAAATGACCACTGGACTAGGCCAAACCTTCCATTTGACTCTGACCTTGCTGTGACCTTTGACCTAGCTATAATGGTCAAAATGTGATTTCACAAAAATGCTACTCCTTCCACAAATTTCATGCGATGAGGACATGGTTATATCATGTGACTCGACTTTAGTCGGTGTCTATAGGGTGTGCTCAGATAAGGGGTCAAAGGTCATTAAGGGGTCATTTCCGGTCAAAGTCTAAAAATATTCAAAAAATCACTGTCTTTACAAATTACATAGCAGAGAGTCGCCATTAGCACACATGCATCGCTACTAGCTAGGGTCTTTAGGATGCCTACAGTTTTGGGGTCAAAGGTCATTAAGGGGTTACTTCCCGTCAAAAACCAAAATTATAAAAAATGTTCAAAAAAATTTTGTCTCAAAATATAGACAGACCAGAGTAATATAACCATCATACATGAATCAATGTTACCTGATGTATGCATGGTATTTTTATTTTGGGGGTCAAAGGTCATTAAGGGGTCACTTCCTGTTTTTAGCTAAATAAGTTTAAGAATTTTTATCTCGACAACTAAACATAGTAGAATTTTTTAATTAAAATTTGAACAATGCATTTTGTCGGTGTACATACGGTTTTTTTTCCATTGAAGTCAAAGGTCATTAAAGGGGTCAAAAGGTCAATCAAAAATTTAAAAAAATCAAAATCCATGTATAAGTTCCGATTAAGCTGAAATTCACCAGGAATATTTCTTATGACATCCTAAGCACAGTGCAAGAGCAGTTGACCCCATGCGTAACCCAGGGGTCAAGTTATAGGGGTCAAATTGCGGCTTGTATTCAGCGTCTGTTGACTCTAGTTTCTTCTTCTTTCTTCTGGCAACCGCAATCAACTGCATGTAGCTCCGCAAGGGATTGACAGATTTCAACCAAACTTGACCCAAAAGACCACTGGGCTAGGCCAAACCTTCAATTTGACTTTGACCTTGCTGTGACCTTTGACCTAGCTATAATGGTCAAAAATGTGATTTCACAAAAAATGCTACTCCTTCCACAAATTTCATGCGATGAGGACATGGTTATATCATGTGACTCTACTTTAGTCGGTGTCTATTTTGTGGTAATAGAATAGAAATAAAGGGTGCGGCATTATCCTTTACACGCAAATAATGTGTCCTCGGCAGTAAAAACGTTCAAATAATGGGTTCGGCCGCGCCTCACCCATTATTTACGCTTTTACTGCCTCGGACACCTTACTCCTTCCTCGGATACAATTTTTGTGTTTAAAGGATTATGCATTACCCTTTATTTCTTAAGTATATAATATATAGTATATATGCTGTGTTGCACTGCACTGCAATGAATCGTGTTGACGACAAAATCACTGTCTTTACAAATTACATAGCAGAGAGTCGCCATTAGCACACATGCATCGCTACTAGCCAGGGTCTTTAGGATGCCTACACTTTTGGGGTCAAAGGTCATTAAGGGGTTACTTTCGGTCAAAAACCAAAATTATCAAAAACGTTCAACAAATTTTTATCTCAAAATGTTAACAGACTAGAGTAATATAACCATCATACATGAATCAGTGTTACCTGATGTATGCATGGTATTTTTTATTTTTGGGGTCAAAGGTCATTAAGGGGTCACTTCCTGTTTTTAGCTATATAACTTCAAGAATTTTTATCTCGACAACTGAACATGTTAGAATTTTTTTATTTAAATTGGAACAATGCATTTTGTCGGTGTACATAAGGGGTTTTTTTCATCGAGGTCAAAGGTCATTAAGGGGGTCAAAAGGTCAAACAAAAATTTAAAAAAATCAAAATCCATGTTTAAGTTCCGATTAAGCTGAAATTCCCCAGGAATATTTCTTATGACATCCTAAGCACAATGTAAGAGCGGTTGACCCCATCCGTGACCCAGGGGTCAAGTTATAGGGGTCAAATTGCGGCTTGTATTCAGCGTCTGTTGACTCTAGTTGACTATGTGTTTGAACTCTTGCTATGATGAACATTATTTTTAAAGTTTTCATGTATTGTTATGTATTGGTTTTCGAATATACATTTTCTAAGTTTGTAATTTTGTGTCTTAAATTGCTTATATTGCACCTTGAACAACTTGTTTTGATGGTATGTGCATGTTATAAATCTTTTAAGTTAAGGTTAGCAACTATTTAAAACTGTTGCGATTTGGTAATTCACATCATCTTAGGAAGGTAGTGAGCTTAGGCAAAAATTGCATTGCTCATTTCATAGTGTGTAGAAGAATTCAAATATCACTTTTGTAGGTCCTGTGGTTCTTGCGATATGTTGTAAAGATGGCTGAGACAACAACACTTTTGTAAAACGTACATAACTCATTAACAACAATAAATTAAGCAAGTTTTCAAAGTATGATTTGTAGAATGAACATTTGCAAAACATCAAAGTGTTATTTTTCAATAATATATTGATTTAGACAATGAAAATTGATTTTTTTTTGCTGCTTTGACCAACAATACCGTATCTTCCCTTAAGTTAACTAATTATCTGATTGATTGTTGTATAAATTATACATTATTTGTTTTTCATCTTTTCAGGACATCAAGTCGTAAAGCAGAAGTAACAACAATAAGTGATTCTGACGTAAGTTATGGTCTATTCCATTCAAAATCCACACTACCCCTGTGGAATATTGAGCTAAAGTCTGTCACAGAGGGAGTATGAATTTTGAATAGAATAGACAATTGGGTAACTTCCATTTATAATACTCACTCCAGTTGTGGAAGATATGATATTGGTGAAGCCATAATACAGGTGGAGTATGTGTTTCAAAATGATTAACTCTGACCAATTACATATGAAAATCATACTCCCCCCTGTAGAAGATATTTCCAAAATCTTCAACAGAGGGAGTGTGAATTTTAAATGGAATAGCCCAGTGGTTATCTTGTTTGTGTGTTGCTCATGACCACGGGCCAGGTGAGGGAAAGGGGATTTTCTCATTTTTTTCTTTTTCCCACAGTTCCCCCTCCCCCCAAAAAAAAAAAAAAAAATCATAGAAAATCAACTATTTTTAGCCAAACTATCTTTGACCAAAATCAACAAATTTCATAATGCCCCCCCCCCCAGAAAGAAATTCCCGTCAACACCACTGCCCATGGAGGGCCAAATAGTGTACCTCCAGATTATTTCACCATGCCTGCAGCAAACTTTGATTTCAGAATGCGTGCTTGTTTACATGCATGCAAATTATGGTTTAGTTTCAGGTTTTTTGGAGCTACACTATTTTAGTGTTCAGGCGCAAACTTAGCTTTGCTCCAAAGCCAACCTATTTTCCATCCAATTGAAAGAAAAAATGAAAAAACCATGCCATATGCCCTCTGACACTATAGTAAAGACCGGCTGTAGGTCTTTGAACTCTTGCTATGATGAACATTATTTTTAAAGTTTTCATGTATTGTTATGTATTGGTTTTCGAATATACATACATGTACTGCTGGGTGATGCATGGGAGTGGTATTAATTTTTTACAGAATGGATTGGCCTATATGCATTTTCTTTTACTAATACTAGTCACTTGCTTGGGTTTATTTTACTTGGGGATCTCTGGATCTTTTAAGGTACTGCGAGGGCTCTGATCAAGAGCTAGCGCAAACTGTGGCTCAAAGTGTGTGCTTGTTTGCGTCCATGCAAATTATCGTCCTGTTTCTGTTTATTTGGTGACAAATGCTGGAGCTTCACTATTTTAATGTTCAGGCTCAAACTTTTGTTCAAAGTGTGTGCTTGTTTGCATGCATGCAAATTATCGTTCTGTTTTGGGTTGTTTGGTAACAAATGCTGGAGCTACACTATTTTAGTGTCCATGCTTAAAAAACATGATGATGGACTGTTTTCTGCACGGGGCAATTTTGGACTATTCCATTTAAAATCCACACTACCCTGTGGAAGATTTTGGAAATGTCTTCTACAGGGGAGTATGTTTTTCAAATGTAATTGGTCAGGGTTAATCATTTTGAAACTCATATTCCCCCTGTATTGTGGCTTTACCTACATCTTCCACAACTGGAATGAGAATTTCAAAGTTCCCCAATTGTCTATTCTATTCAAAACTTATACTCCCTCTGTGGAACACTTTAGCTAAATCTTCCACAGGGGTAGTGTGGATTTTAAATGGAATAGACCAATTTGGAGTCGGTTCTATTTGGGTGTAATCATTGCTGAATAAGTTATACTAGTACAGGTAGTTGATAGGTGGCTGCCTTGTGTGTCTTTTTGCATCTTACACCTGATCGCCGAGCGATTGTGATGCACTGCTTTTGGAAAGCGATGGGCAATCGCCAATTTTTGCATTGCCTGTCACTTTTTCATTTATACTTATCACGGTGATAGCGATTGCAGACAACAATTAAAATAATCTAAATGCCACAATTACATTTGTAGAACATCCATTGCTGTCAATTGCTTTGAATTAATTCATCACCGAAAGTTAATAATTGAGAAAGGTAAATTAATTGGCAAAATAATAGAACCAGATGGTTGTAATTGAAAGTGGAAATGTCTTTAACCTCAGCGATTGGTATCAATTGATCGGCTTGACACTCTGAAAACGAAAGTATAAACACTGAGCATGCATGAGAATCGCCTTTCTGCAAAAGCGATCAAATATAAATTCAGCTTTCTGTTCTCCATTCCATATATATATCATTTTTTCTTAATTTAGCCATCGTGCATTATTATCAGAGAAGATCATAACATTTTTTGGTTTGAAATGTTCTCCAAAAATCTAGAAAGGTGCAGATTTTTCATTGTTTTTTGAGCAAAAATGTCAAATAATGGGTAAATTTACCACAATTTTGAACAGAAATTATTCACAATTAGTATAGTATCTTTATGGGTTTCTTTTTGTTGAATTTGGTATTATATATTTGTTTTATGTTTTTGGAATCTCAACTGCATATTCCTACCTAATCCAAAATCAAGACCCCCGCTCTGTTTACATGGCACAATTTTATTAATACCATGCAGTATGCAAAATCTGCCATGTGTTTCTTGAAATAACTATATTTATTTTGAAATTTGTTATCTTTTATTCACAGGATGACCCAGATCCATTCAGCATGCCAGCCACATCTAGAAGTAAAACCAGTCAAGCATCAAAGAGGACCAGAAGAAGATAACTGTGTATGAAATGTGTTATCTCTTGACGAAAGCCTTTTGACATTTTTTTTAAATAACAGTTTTTCCCTCAAAATAACAATTTAAACTGTGCCCAATGAAATGTGTACTGACATCACTGCCACATCAGGGTGGAAAATGGTAAAAATGGTATTGTACAGCAGTTGGTGCTGAAGCTCAAAGTGTCTGCCAGTAGGTGAGCCTCAACATATTCTTGATTTTCTATGGGAAACTGTTGGTGGTAATTAGAGCCATGTGCCATAAATTTACCATTGCCATTGAATGTGTTTGCACTTAAAGTGTGCTATATGTGATATGATCTGATCAAATCAGACCAAAGATGGCAATAATGAAATTGAGATATAGGCAAAATATGGGCAAAAAAGGAGCAATAAACAATACAACTTTGCAACCAAGTATGCTAGGGATATGGGGATTTCAAATCAGTAAGCATAAATACTGAGCAAGTCAGAATTTGTAATAACTCAATTTTGAAATTTCCGACTTTGGTCTGAGTGGATCAGATCATATCACACACTATATGCAGTGATTTGATGATCCGAAAACAATAAATTTAATACAAAACCACATTTTGGCATGTGTGGAACAAGCATGTGCTATATATGATGATTAACTCTCAACTAACATGGGACCCCTTCTGTCAAAATCAGATAGAACTAGAAACCTACATGTTACTGATTTCAAAGTTTCTACCTGCTTCGATCAAAAGCATAAAATATGTGTCTTATACCACCACGATGGTGGTAAAGTATGATAAATTGATAAAATTAAGATTCAACATTTGAAAGGACTGCATTGATAAAAGAAACCTCTCAAATTCCTTGATTCGCAGCCAAAACAAGAATATCAGATTGAATTTGAATAAGCAACATGTCACTGTCAGTTCTGTCTGATTTTGTAAGAACCGTTCCCAAATATGAAAATTAAATAAAACAAAAGTTGACATTGAACAAAAATTATGATGTTGTAACATCATAATACCTTTTAGAAAAGGAATTCTTGCATAAAGTAAAGTAGCCAGTTTAGATGGTATGCTCTAAACCATGGATGTAGCTACAGTGGGCAGTGGTGGGCGGCAGTTTTGGAGCCCACCACTCAGCTGCAATTTCAGCACTGGAGCCCATCACTCAGAGACCACAATTCCATAATTTTATTGAAATAGTCAAGAATTTGGTCCATTTAAGCAAAAAAAACGCCAAATATGCAAGATTTTCATCAAATGCCACACAGCACTAAAAATATCCAAGCTACAACCCTGCTCTAAATTCAATGTACACAACTTCATAATGTATGTGGGCAACAGTGATGTACCAGGAAAATTTCCAATGGGCAAAATTGCAAAATCATGCATCTGACCGGCTAGGTTCCCACAATGACTTTACTGGAACAACTATGCATTAAAATAGGCCAAAATGATTTTAAAACCGCCTGAAAGGGAGGTGCCCATCACAGCGTTTTGGTCAATTTTATCCCTTGTATTTTGAGCCGGGGAGGGGGTACAAAACTGGTGGATATGTTTCATACCTTATGAAAATGTTTTTTGATTATCACTATATAACTACTCAGAATATGTATACTCAGTTTCATTACAAAACATGCGAGTTTAATTTGTTATTTGTACTTAAAACAATGCAATGTGTATGTGCTATTTGTTTTATGACCTATTGTAAATTTTTTGTCATAAACTAGAAATGCTTGTATGAAATGGTCAGAGCATATTTGACTAAAAATCTACTGAAACCATTCAAAAGGTAGATACCAAGCTTTATTTTGAGTCGATTCCGAGTTTGTCGTCCCCCGCCCGCGTCACTTTTTGGAAACCAAAAACACTCGCGTCAAGTTTTCAAAAATGCCAAAATAATTCATTATTTTCAAAGTATCGGTGTTTTCACCAGTTTTAGCAATTGGAAACATATATTTTTGTTTGTAAAACATATAAATTCATAACTTAGAAACAAAACCAGGCTCTTTTCTAACTTTCCTAGTCCCTACCCATATAAAAACCTGTTTATAAATAACATGTGTGACTGTGGCTTTAAATCAACATGCATTTTAGGTCAATAATGAAATCTGATGAAATAATGAAAAATGAAAAAGTCACCTCACCAACCCAAAAAAAGGGACGATAAACTCTGAATTGACTTTCGTGGGCCTAATGCTCTGCATGCTGGTCATATAGGCTTCAGCGTGAAAGGTTTTGAGATATTTTTTCAAAATATCAAGAGCTATCTCAAGAATCACAGGGTTTGTTTGTACTAATTCTGATGAATTTTTCATGCTGATTCCAAATATGGTCATGAAAATTCTGAAATTTTACAATTTTTAAAGAACATTTAAAACTTGTCTGCAGTTGACAACAGCATGAAGTGGGTTGAAATGATCCGCAAAAAATAAATCTGCTCTGATTTCATTCAAAATCATATCAAATAATCCATCTACTCATAAGGAACACAAAAATATGTACAGTTATGAGCCAAAAAGGTTTGAAGGTCATTTTTCAAGTTCTACAGGGGTCAAAATTTAAAATGAAAAATAGCTTAATCATAATCCTTTAGTTCTATTTATGTTGACTGCAGATGACAATTTTTTTTTTTTTAATTCAGAAATTTCAGAATATTTGTATATTTTCATGACCAGATTTGGAATTAGCATGACAAATGCATTAAAATGGGTACAAACAAGCCTAGTATTGGTTCAGTGGTTCTTAAGATAGCTCTCAAATGATATTTTGAGAAAATAATTATCTCAAAACTTGGGACTTTTTATGTTGAATGGCTAGCATACAGAGCATTAAAAAACTGTGTGTAGATAATTATCTATTTCATGGACATTGTATCACAATGCGCTTGTGAATGTGTACGCTGCAATAAAGTGAAAAAAATAGCTGCAACAATCACTATGGACCACAATAGCCTCATCCCAATGACATAGTTCAATAACCTCAATTGCATAATCATAGTGCAAAATTTGACCTCAAGTTGGAGAGTATGAGCTTTTGTACCCAAATTTTCAAAGATCATTCAATGAATGTACAAATGTATTGGGGTTTAAAAACTGTGCACCTGATAGATGAGCGTGTTGTGGATCCTAGTTTATTATAATGATTGTCATGAACTGAAAGATTATTCAACGACATGAATATTATATAGTCACTTTATTTTATTCATTCATGGTTTTAATTCAATACAGCTAGATAAATCGTAGGATCTGTTTAAATTGAAAGATATTTCAAGATAAATGTATTTTATTTCATTCAATGAAAATGAAAGCAACAAATAAAATGTTTTTAATTCATTGCAAATATTTGCTTGTTTGTTTGTTTGTTTTATAAATTAATGTAAAACCGTAAAAACAGACAAATAATTTAAGAGTAATAGTTGATCTTCAGGTGAAAACTTTCACCTATTGAAGACATGCCATTAATCTCCCGCACAGGGAGTGTGGATTTCAAATGGGATTACTTGAATGGGTGACTCTATTTGAAATCTACACCCCCTATGTAGGAGATTTAAGGTTATGTCTTCCACAGGTGGTGTATGGATTTCAACTGGAATAGCCCAATACATGTGCCATAATGTACTTTTGAAATTGATTTACGACATAATATAAAATTTAAAAATGCTCCGATTTTTATAAAAATGGTTTCAAATTGTTTGAAACTATTTTGAATAGTTTGCCATAGCTCATATGTTTGGTTACCTGGGTAACATGATCACAAATTTCAACATTAACATGAATCAATGAGCTTTAATATTTTTGCCCTTTGATATCCAAAATGGGAAGAAAAACAAAAAAATAAAATAATAATTTCATAAAGGCTGAAGAACAGTGGATATTGCAAAGTCGATTTAATTAAGCTATAATGCCATTTTGAGGACACAGGATGAAGTATCCTGTTTACATGTAAAGTAACACCAATTTCAAAACAGATTGTAATCGACCCTGCTATAATGATATCAGATACGGTCATAAATCTCTTGCCTATTTTGTTGATCAACATCGTTGTTGGCCGGGGGTACTCAAGTTTGGTTTTGGTAGGGACGTGCCGCTGAGATTGTGGAAGTAGACCCATAAATTTACCAATTTTTCAAGAAATTTGGACCCATTGATATACCAAAAGTCAAAATTTTTGGCCGAATATACCCAAAATTGTCTTAGTTTTTACAAATATTCCCGGAAAATTTTCAATTTTGGCTAGATTAAGGAAAAATTGGGCTGTTTTCCGAAAAAATTGAGAAAATTTTGAAAAAAAGGACCCATTCATATACCAAAATAGGCTTTGAAAAAGGGGTCATTGATATACCAGAAGGCTGAAAATGCTACCCATGTTTGCGGCACGTCCCCGTATGGTCATTTGTACTGAGTACCCCCCCCCCCGAGTTGTTGGTTACAAGTTCAAGTTGTGAGATGGTGGTTACAATTAAAATGGTTCCTGTTTCAGTCACTTATTGTTGGACCAACCTCCTGCTGTACAGGGCCGAACAATTTGTGCAGATAAAAATTGCAAATTGGGCAGAAATAATTGTAAATTTATGCAGACAAAATAGCAAAATATATACCCCAATTTATACTATAGGTTAACACTGTACCTATTATCAAGGCTTTTCTTTCATTTTTCGTGAGCAAAATGGCAGAAAGTAAGTAGTAAAACAATATAATTTTGCTGAAACTTGGCAGAAATATGAATATGCAGAGAAAATTGGAATTGCGAGACAAATCAAATTTGGTGGAGAGAGCGAATTTGCGAAAATGGTTGGGACCTGGTAAAAAGCAGTCATGCCACATTGAAAAGTCGTCAGTTATGATAAACTTTTTCACAGTAGCAAAGTTTCTGATGTTGGAATTAAAGGAATCTATACAGTCGTTTAAAGCCACGCGTAATATATCACTGGCTCCAATTAAATTTTCCCCGCATAATTGATATTTCAGCCAACATGGCCTAGTTTCATCAAAATATATGGTTTTACTACTTGCGTCATTTAGCTTCATTTTGCTCACGAAAAATCGAAAGGACAGCTTTAGTAAGGACAGGGAGAATGCGCGATGCACAAAAATATAAAAGCATTCAAATTTAAGGCAGGTCGGAGGACGAGCATATTTTTGTTCCTGTTTTACTGGGTTAAAGGTGTGTAACCTGATTGACAATCTCATCCCCCACTTTACCTCATCAAAATGCTGATTTTGGTATCAGATGAAAGCTCATATTTTTCTCATAAACATATTGCAATTTGGCGTTCCAAATCGGTATATTGCCGAAGAAATCGTCAAATTAGTCTCAAATATGGTATACCACATTTGAGACTAATTAGACAGTTTTTTTGATGATATCTTCGGAAATGCACTGAGTGGGAACTTCTAATTTCAATGTTTATTGAGAAAAATAGGGCCTTTCACTTGAAATCAATATATTACATGATCATGATGATTATCATTAATAGAAACACCGTAGACTGCCAATATCACGCTGTATAAATGTCGGCAATTCCATTAGGAATTAGTCACATTTACAAAAAACATTTACATGTTCTTTTTGCATGAGTGCTTGAAAGGGATGACATTTTATGTTATACCTAAGGTTTAAAGAATTTGATTTTCCAAATATATCGGGTCACCTTCCTTTAAAACGGCAGATGCACAGGTCAATTATTGCTTCATTTGTTTCTTCCATCATGATTTTTGCTTTTAGGGGGGTCCCTTGCCAAAATTTAGGGGGGGGGCGTGCCCCTCGCCTATGATTCGAGAGACGGATCAAATTGGGTATATAGAGAAAACGAATTTGCAAAAATGGTTAGGCACTGTTAAAAAGCAAACATTGAAAAGTCGTTGAGAAAAAGTTATTAAGAAAGTAATGCCGCCCTGATTTGGTAAAATGATCTAACTTGAAATTAAAATCGCTCTTTCGAGAAAAAGAGCTTTAAAGTTTGAACACTTGACGTTTTTCTTTTTGAATAAAATAAATTATTAAACAGATCTAATGTCTTAGAAAATATAAAAATCTCATTATTTGGTGGCATGGTTGTGATTTTAGTATGTCACCAATGGAAAGAGTGCACTCACATTACCCATGATATGGATTTATCTCAAAATGTCCCAATTTCAAGTTAGATCGTTTTACCAAATCAGGGCCGAATGAATATGCAAATGAAGCAAATCTCTATTGCCAACTTGGTAACATGTATACACTGTAAATCGAAATGTTAAGAAAAATAAACACCAACATTGTTACACTTTTTAAACACAGTGAAGATATAGGCAATTTGAATAACTAAACACTAAATTAAACACTAAAATCAACAGTGCACAGGAAATCGAAGTGTTTATATTTTATTAACTAAACACATAATATTATGTTTAGAATCTAAACACTTGTATGTGTTTATTCAAGCGTTTAATATAGTGTTTAATTGTTCAAACTACCTATACCTTCACCGTGGTTATATTTTTCAAACACAAGTTTTTACCATAGTGAAGGTACAGGCAGTTTGAACAACTAAACACTAAATTAAACACTAAAATCGACAGTGCACAGGAAATCGAAGTGTTCATAATTTATTATTTTCTATGTTTAGATTCTAAACACATGTGTTTATTAAATCGTTTAAGTGTTTAATTTCATGTTTAATTTTTCAAATTGCCTATACATGTGGCAAACACAAAGTGTTTAAAAGTGTAATAATGCAACACCTGTGTGTTCTATTTTCTAAACACTTCCGATTTACAGTGTACTCGTAGCCCAATTTCCGCTTCACGGTATAGTACCCATTTTTGGTTCCTGGTCTCAAAATATTGCAATAAAAAAATATGGGACACAGATAATCCAACTTTTTGTTCAAAGTGTCCCACAATGCATTGCAAATGTCAATGCCGATTTGGCTTGTAACTATACTATAGAAATGAATGACGTAGCAACTTTATTTTTTGTCGGTTCAAAGTGATAAATATTTATTTTTATTTTTAATTATCAAAATCTGCATAATAACGCTACAATATACCGGTACCAATACTATTTACAGGTTAAATAATATATTTGTTTCCAAATATGTTTTTGGCTTTATTCTTGTTTTTGAGGTATAATGTTAGTCTTTAATATTATATTTCAGAGGGATGCTTCATCCAATATCGAGTATATTGATATTTACAGCAAAAACAGTGTTTAGCGATTAAACATTTTTCTAAACACAATTTTGCCATCAATTTTGTAAACACGTTTAGAAGGTAAACATCATGTGTCAAATTTCTGAACATTGGTTATATATTAGTGATGGTGTTTATTTTCTAAACATCTGACATCCGTATTCTAAACATAAAAACGTTTCTAAACACATTCTTAACATCACTTTCTAAACGCTGTTTTGCTGTGATAGGGTAGGTGCAGGTAATATGGGACAGCAGGTAATATGGGACACCTGTTTTCATTTTAACAAAAAGTAGCTTAGAGAAAGTACACACTTTAAGTTGATTTGTTCAGTGTTTAGAGACATCAATTGTGCTTCTAGAAATGCAGTTTTGGAGTCTGTGTATCAAACTGTTGGAAATCAATGCCAAAAAGAGTGAAATTGCCCAAAAATTTACGTCGTTTTTTTGGCCTGATATAAAATCAATGACGCCACATCATGATTGTGTATCCAAATACTCTGGTACTGAGGGTGCATTTGTCACTTTTTATGATCTTTAGGTGATGGGTTAAGCTTATCAGCAGGTAAAATTCCACTGAAAAGTGGCACTTTCCTTTATAAATGATTATTTTCTCTGATTTTCAACTGAATGGGTGCAGGTAATATGGGACACATAGGAAATTGTGTGCATTGTCAATGCGAAAAGCAAAACTATTTAGAAAATTGAATTTTCTTGTTGAAATTTGCATTTAACATTCAAAATCATGTAACAAAAATGTTTTTAGAACAAAAGAGTGATTTTCTGAACATTTTGATTTTCACCATAGAGATAACACAGTGTCCCATATTACCTGCACATGCAGGTAATATGGGACACTTGACGATGACGTGATTTTGACGTCATAGCGTCCAAACAAACATAAAAACAAGATAACATTGCCTGTTTTATTAATCTTAAAGGACAGGTTGTTCATCATAACAATCTCTTTTGGGCATATCTTCTATAGTTTTTATGCACATAAGCTAAACGTCCTTAATGGTCCCATATTACCTGCAGGTACCCTTATGGGCCTTATTCATCATAATAATCGTGTTTAAAAATATGATGAATTTGTCAGATGATTTAGAAGAGGACCTTTATGCAAACTGCCCCCCATAGAAATTTTTAAGGGATAAAATGAGGACGACAAAATTTCCATTTTAGAAATTCTTCAATATCAACTCATCTCACAATGATACAAGTTCAGAGCGAGAACTGCTCTCATCCGAAAACCACGACGCCCGAGAAACGTACTGGGCAGAGCGTTGACTGGTGATGTGGGTATAATTCTGATTACCGTATGTAAGGTATCTTAATGACATGACTCCTTGAAGAGTGAAAACCACTCTTTTGGAGTGCAATTCACACTTTTGGAGTGAGAATTTTACTCTTTTGGAGTGAGAATTTTACTCTTTTGGAGTGAGATGTTTCTTTTGGAGTGAAATTTCACTCTTTTGGAGTGAGAAGTTCACTCTTTTGGAGTGAAATTTCACTCTTTTGGAGTGAGAATTTCACTCTTTTGAAGTAGGAATTTCACTCTTTTGGAGTGAGATTTTACTATTTTGGAGTGAAATTTCACTCTCTTGGAGTGCATAAATACTCCAAAAGAGTGCAATTTTTACTCCAAAAGAGTGAGAATTTCACTCTTTTGGAGTGAGAATTTTACTCTTTTGGAGTGAAATTTCACTCTTTTGGAGTGCATAACTACTCCAAAAGAGTGAAATACTCCAAAAGAGTGCAATTTTTACTCCAAAACTCTTTTGGAGTAAAACTTGCATTCTGTTGGTTCCCTCGTTTACGTTATAGAACTGCATTTTGTGGTGTGGATTCGTTTAATGCATGAGGTGATTAAAATAGTATTGTTTTCAAATCTAACTTAGGCCCCCTACTCTGTAGATTCGTCTAGGCATGTTTTAAAAGATGATTAAATTAAGTTTTCATACAAGTTATATTTAGATAAAGCCGTCGAAACTATAATGAATTAGTTTTATTGCACCGTGGTAAGTAAATAAACACACCAAAAAAAGAAAATCCCCACCATGCACCGTGATTCGAGTGTAAATCCTTTTTTTAAAATATATTTTCATCAAAATCTTGAATTATTCCGTCATAAAGAAATCGTCTGACATGAAGAAGCTTAAAAAAGTTTTGTTGTCAAAATTTGGGTACTCTTGAAAGCAATACAATTGGTTTGAATATTGTGGAGACTTTCTTATTTTGATGTGCTTACATTATTTCTATATTAGAAGCCATAAGAAGTCACAATCGGTGATCCTGTACATGTATACTGGGTGGCTGTTAAAAACCCAGTTAATGATACCCGAATAAATAAATTGTACCAAAATTACAAATATTGTGGTAATATTAACTACGGTATATTGTAATAATGTCTATTCGAAACTAAAATGTCTGACTGAAAATTTTGCTTATTTTCAGTTTTCGTCGAAGGTTTCCTCCATAAAAAGGACAAAATTACCGATACCTAACATGAACGACGACTTGACAACTACACGTAGGCCTACCTTTTATTTCCCAAATCAATGCATCATTGGAACACTTTCTTCAAAAAGTGACCGTTTTTGCGAATATAATAGTGTCATATCTTCAGATTTTATGTGGGCATATTCTTTATGTGGCCCTTCAAAAATAAACCGTTTTTGCGAATATAATAGTGTCCCGAGCGTCATATCTTCAGATTAAACAAATAGGCTATTCGATATAATTATTTGCTATCCATACACCCCTATATGGAAGACATGACCATGCACTCTAATTTCATACTATTCATCTTTCTGAAATAGAATCCCTGAGGTTTTTGATCCCGTAATTGTTCATTTTGATATATTATCAATTTGAACTGGCAATCTTGTCAAAATAATACTAGTGTCTTGTCAAAATAATAAATACTTGTCAAAATAATACTAGTTGCCGTTTAATATAAATTGACAAGATCTTCAACTCATTATTTGACAAAATTAAATCAATTTCAATTTGAAAAGGATCGCCCTCGGAGAAGACAAACTATTCAATTTTTTTTGTCATTTGTAATTTGATCAAAACCAATTCATTTTTGACAAGAACCTATTCATTTTTTTTTTTGTCAATAACAAGGCAATCTTATCAAATTTGATGGGTTTCTTGTCATTTTGATGAGAAAATCCGATTCATTTTAAAGAGAAATCGGTTCGTTTTGATGAAAAATCTGTTATATCCTCATTCCACACAAGGAGTATGTATTTCAAATTGAGTGACCTGAATGTGTGACTCCATTTGAAATCCCCCCCCCCCCCATGTGTGGCAGATTGAGGTCATACCTTCTATACGAGGTGTATGGATTTCAGCTGGAATAGCCCAATGGATACACGATAACACAGAACTTATCATACTTATGAAGTAGACTTAGGATTGTCAAAAATCAATTTGTAAACCATAGCGTAATTTACTCGGGACCACGAGTCAGTGAAATTCATGGATCATTCCGATTGTGACTTGCTTAATGTTGTCGCAAAACTTTGAAATTTAAAAGATATAGGCTATACTCAATTAATTATAAAAAAAAACCCGGGGAGGATACTTAAGTTTCGTTTTGGTAAAGATGTGTCGCTGAGAATTTCAAAGTGGACCCATGGCTATACCAATTTTTCAAGAAAGTGACCCATCGCTGTTAAAAGTCCACATTTTGGTTTAACAAAAATTGCCCGAGTTCTTACAATTTTATCCACAATAGTTAATTACAAAAATTGTGGCTACCATGAAGTAAAATGAAACTGTTTTTCCGAGGGAAAAAATTATAAAATTTTGAAAAATGTTCCCATCCATGTAGGCCCTACGTACTAATATTGGCCTATATATATATATATAAACAAATAGCCGAAAATGAGACCCATTTTTGCGGCACATCCCCGTATTATTAGTTAGGGGGAAAAGTTCACTTTGGTGACCACTCTCTGGCTAGTAAGGTTTGACGATTGATTCGACTTCTATGGACCATTTAGAAAAAAAATAGCCACCATGTCCCTCGCGAAAAACCCGGCATTTTTCGCTAGAGGCCAAAATCCAAAATGGCCGCCACCACCATTTTGAAAATTTAAGTTTTGAACCAGAGCACCTATAATCATGCACAAAGACACTTTTCGGATATGTCGAGTACAAGGATTCCGATTCTGACATTAGTTTGACATTACGGCATCATTTACACCCAGAAATCCAAGATGGTGGCCGGCACCATCTTGAAAAATTTAGTTTTGAACATGAGGACCTTAAATCGTGTACAAAGACATTTTTTTGGATAAGTCGACCACAAGGATTTCAAATTTGACATTACTTTGACATTACGAACTCATATTTACCCAGAAATCCAAGTTTGTGGCCGCCGGCGCCATCTTGAAAAAAATAAGTTTTGAACCAGATTACCTAAAATCGTGTACAAAGACACTTTTTCCGGTAAGTCGACCCCAAGAAATCCGAATCTGACATTAAGTTGACGTTACAAAATAATTTTTGCCCAGAAATTCAAGATAGCCCCCATTTGGTAGAGTGTACGTCTGATTTTTGAATGAGAGCAGAAGCATAAGTGTGTCATTTCCGCCTTATCTGGGGTTCATGTCTCTTATATGGGGTTTCAACTGCCTTATCTTGGGTTTACATCCCTTATCTATGGATAAGGCGCCTTATCTGTGGTTTAGACGGCCTTATCATGGGTTTCCGTTCCTTACCTGTGGCTAAGATGCCTTAACCTTAGCATATCGCAGTCTAAACCCAGATAAGGCATATAAACCCCAGATAATGCGCTGTAACCCCAGATAAGCGACGTAGACCCCAGATAAAGCAGTCTAAACCCCAAATAAGGTGCCTTAACCCTAAATAAGGAACATAAACCCCAGAAAAGACATCTAAACCCCACATAAGGTGCCTTAATTCTAGATAAGGGTTGTTAACCCCAGATAAGGGTCGTAAACCTCAGATAAGGCATCTAAACCCCAGATAAGGCGCCTTAACCCCAGATAAGAGATGTAAACTCAGATATGGCAGTTTAAACCCCAGATAAGGCGCCGTCTGGGTTTTACTTCTCTTATATTAGGTTTATGTTCCTTATTTATGGTTAAGGCGCCTTATGTGGGGTTGGGACTGGTTTATCTGAGGTGTACGTCCCTTATCTGGGGTTACGGCGCCTTATCGGGGGTTTAAACTGTCATATCTGAGTTTACGTCTCTTATCTGGGGTTAAGGCGCCTTATCTTGGGTTTAGATGTCTTATCTGAGGTTTACGACCCTTATCTGGGGTTAACGACCCGTATCTAGAGTTTGGGCACCTTATGTGGGGTTTAGATGCCTTATCTTAGGTTTATGTTCCTCATTTAGGGTTAAAGCGCCTTGTTTGGGGGTTGGACTGCTTTATCGGCGGTCTACGTCCCTTATCTGGGGTTACGGCGCATTATCTGGGGTTTAGATGCCTTATCTGGGTTTAGACTGCGATATGCTAAGGTTAAGGCATCTTAGCCACAGGTAAGGAACGTAAACCCAGGATAAGGCCGTCTAAACCACAGGTAAGGCGCCTTATACCTAGATAAGGGATGTAAACCCAAGATAAGGCAGTTTAAACCCCATATAAGGGACATGAACCCCAGATAAGGCGGAATTGACACATTTATGCTTCTGCTTTCATTCAAAAATCACATTTACGCTCTACCAAATGGGGGCCATCTTGGATTTCTGGGCAAAAAATATTTTGTAACGTCAAATTAATGTCAGATTCGGATTTCTTGGGGTCTACTTACCGGAAAAAGTGTCTTTGTACACGATTTTAGGTAATCGGGTTCAAAACTTATTTTTTTCAAGATGGCGCCGGCGGCCACCATCTTGGATTTCTGGGTAAATATGAGTTCGTAATGTCAAAGTAATGTCAAATTTGAAATCCTCGTGGTCGACTTATCCAAAAAAGTGTCTTTGTACACGATTTAAGGTCCTCTTGTTCTAAACTAAATTTTTCAAGATGGTGCCGGCCACCATCTTGGATTTCTGGGTGAAAATGATGCCGTAATGTCAAACTAATGTCAGAATCGGAATCCTTGTACTCGACATATCCGAAAAAGTGTCTTTGTGCATGATTATAGGTGCTCTGGTTCAAAACTTAAATTTTCAAAATGGTGGTGGCGGCCATTTTGGATTTTGGCCTCTAGCGAAAAATGCCGGGATTTTCGCGAGGGACATGGTGGCTATTTTTTTCTAAATGGTCCATAGAAGTCGAATCAATCGTCAAACCTTACTAGCCAGAGAGTGGTCACCAAAGTGAACTTTTCCCCCTAACTATATATGATCATTTGTACTGAATATCTCCCCAACCCGGAGGAAAACAGAGACTTTAACAACAAAATTATCAACTGTCATAAGACTTCAACAATTTCACCGTCATGACATATATTAAAGGAGGTACAGGAATAATGATCCCGCCCACGAGTCGAACCGGGGCTTTAGATTTGCGAGATCCACGCCCGTGCCACTTTGGCAAAACTTTTGAAATCTTATGAATGATATTTACTGGGTATTCACTCAATTAATGCACACCATGTTCACTTATGGATGGTTCGTGGGGTTTCTTGATAAAACTCTTGAAGATTCTCTTAGCATGGACCACACCATGTGTTATCGCAGCAAAGTTTCTCGTCTCGTGTTCGACAGGGTCAAGTAATCCACAAAGTTTCTGAAATCTATCATCTCCCATGGGATTGGCAGGTGCTTCGAACGCAACTTCATCCAACGATAATCTCCTGGTATTTCGAAGCTGAATCGCTTTTGAGCTTCCTTGTAGGTTTCCTTGAACATCATGAACTGGCATCTTTTTTAAGCGGATCTTTTTGGACGGATTCGTTGGTTTTACTTTCATGAATTTCAAACCTTCAACCATGCTTTTTCGTCGCTCACTTCTGGCAACCTCTCTCGTTGGTTCTTTTTCTTCATCAGGTATTGAAGGCAGCCTCATTCGCTCCCATGTAGTGAGTGGCTTGGGAGGTGGTGAGTTCGACTCCCTTGTAGGAGGAGTATAACTTCTTTCCTGAATCCGTGGTAAGGGTATGTCGATCTTATCTTGAATCATGTCATTTTCAAGCGACGGTCTACGACCTAAATGCATACCATAAAATGGCGGTAGGAGTTGGTTTAATTCTAATGAGGGTCGACGTTCAAATGCTGGGGCTGGAACTTCAGGAGTTTTAGGTTTAAGTATAGAGTCCACGGGTGGTTTTAATATGTCCATTGCATGTTTTGTGGTATATGTCTCGATACCTGTAATTTTCTCGACACGCCTAGTTTTCTCGACACTTGTAGTTTTCTCGACAATTGCATTTTTCTCGACACCTAATGTTTTTAATGACGAGAGGACTTTGGGAGGATTTGTAGTACCCATTATAGTGTCACTCCCGTCATCTTTGTTCTGTTTAATATTCCTTCTTTTCTTTACTAATGCATTAAGTGTTCGTGTGTGCTTTGATTGCTCTTTACTGAGAGACGCCATCCGCCGTTTTTCCATTCCTGTTTGAGCTTTAGAGTGCAATTGTTTTGATAAAGCACCTGGACTTTTAAAACTAACAGGCATATTCGCCCCAACAGATATTTCAGATAGCCTTTGGTGAGCTACAGCTCGACGTTCTTGTATCATGTCTGGTTCGAGAGATCGACGCTTATTTGGGGCAACTTTTGGTTTATTTGAAGCAACGCCGACGGGTATTCCAGGTAGGCTTCTGCCCCGCTTTTTCTTGTTGCTGTACATCACAACGTCACTACTGGCCATTTTGGGAGCCATCATTGAAGATGTTCTCTTCTTACATGAAATCCCGGCGTGAAACTTTGAAAGCAACCAAATACAAGACTGGTCCAATAGAGTTTCGCAAGTCAAAGGCGAAGTAAGGTGAATTTTATCCTGTCACAGTATTTTCTACGACGAATTAATACAAATCATTTTCAAACAATGTCTGAGCTTCATGAGTCGGATAAAAATAGCTAAAACTGGTTAGTCATTCGATTCATGATGCAGTCGTAAGCACATGACTAATAGGTCCGCAGCTGAATTCCAATATGTCGCATGATGCTAATATTTGGACGTCCGTTCACTCCGTTTTGGCAATATATTCCCAAATATTTCTCGGTCAACTTTTAAAAAGATCTTAACTGTCGAATCATTGGAAGAATGTGCTTCAGATTATCATAGAAGTTTCCCATCTTTGCTGCCATTGTGAAATAACATGCATACGATAACTCCACGTCCTTCTCCATGTAATACTGAAACTGAAGCTATTTTGAGCACAACAATTCAACAAATATCTCAAACTAGTTGAATAATACTTAATTGTTGGTACTTAAGAATCGAAAACTATGGTATCATCGATTATGTTGGAAGTTTCTTATCGAACGATACTCATAATGCCCAATTTCTTCGATTCGATGGGTGACTCTTTTGTATACAGTAATAGGATTCGATATCATACACATTTACATAAAAAATACATAACGCTTTAATGTCTCCAGTTATATGCCTATTAAATGTTAATTTGGAGTATTTTTAGGGCAGACAATTGACTCTCCAACTCAATCATGAGTTATGCACAATCACAATTCACTCTCGAACACACACGGCCCGGGCACACTGCCTCGCTCATTCACAAGAGCACTCGTAGAAATACTCCTAAACCTTGCCTAACACTGAAGCTTTGACGTGACGAGTACGGCCTGTATTCTAATGTCTTTGCAAAATCTTGATATGTGCTTACCGAAAATACCTGAGACTCTCAGAAAATACTAAGAATTGTGAGGAAATGCTCCGCTGGAAGTATGGTGTCGTTATGTAGATGATACCTTTGTAATTCTTACAGAAAACGAGAAGAATATTTTACAAATATTGGGGTTTTTTTGTTTTGTTTTTACATTTTCCATGTTTTATTTGTTATTAATATGAGTCGGTCAGTGAAAGTGTGCGTGGTCATTTTTATCATACTTAAGTATAATTCGTGTGGTCTTCTTATCGTCTTTGCGCCTACAATAATTTTGTGATCATGATATCGTAGTAAGAAAAGTGGGCTATTCCTGTGGAAATCCATACAGCCCCTATGGAAGACACGACCTTAATCTTCAACACAAGGAGTGGAGATTTCAAATGGAATTACCCATTCAGGTAACTCAATTTGAAATTCAAACTCTGGTGGGAGATAAACTTCATAAAGGTCTTCCATAGGGGTGTATGGATTTCAACTGGAATTGCCCAATTCTGACGATTACTAGCTGTAGGCCTATCGGATGAAATCTTCAAATTTAAAACAATTGGGATAACAATATAAAAAAATGTAGATACAATTCATTAAATATAGTATAAGAACCTAGCAATATGGTATTTTTAAGAATTATTTTTCATTATTATCAATACCGATATCGACATACTATTTTTGGGTGATAGTGCGTATTGATTATAATTGTTAGGTAAGAATCGATATAAAAATGAATGGTCAATGGACAAGAAATCCATAAATATAATTATGACTAGCTTGCGCTCAGTATAATAATAATAATCCTTGACCATTGCCATAAAAATATAATAGCTATATAATACCTTCATTGGGCACCATTAAACATGTTTAAGCAGTTTGAGTTTATCAATAACAATAAATTAATGAGAAGAATTTTGCATTGTCTGTATTGCTGGCTATTTTGTAGAAGACTTAAAGCCATAATGTACGATCTTATAATATGAAATTGGTTAATTTTTTTTTAAACCTGATTTTTTTGCATATTTGTAATGTTTACACATGTCCCAACTTGCACCTAAATGGAATCGGCCAAATTTGTTGTCTTTGTAGGTCAACAGAGCAAAGTTTAACATATTATCATAATTCAAAAAATTATGATAATTATGTCCATCCATAGAACTGCATGTTAAATGGCCAAAATAATTAGTGGGGTTTCTTTCACTTTACCTTGTTTTTTTAGCTTAAAATGGACAGCAACCCTTCCCGGCAGTTATTACTAATATTATTTCAACATTTTGAATAAAGAAAAAAAAAAATTAAAAATAGCTTTAAGCTAATTTTTGGGGAACATCCTATGGCGCACCACACCGCGCCGCATAAATGGGACTAATTTGAGCACATGCGATTTACGTACTCAGCCTGGCATAGGGTTAAATAATTATGTATTTAGGGTTTGGTTCGTGTCCAGAACCATAGGATAGCAACATACACACAATCCTCAGGTAGTCTAATTTTGCCAAGTCCTCTTCAGACATAGTTCTATTTGAAAGTACTTACTTATGGTTTAGTTTTATTATGAATAAAATATTAAGTTAGGCCAAGTAAAAATAAAAATATGTTTCTCGTCCGGGTTTTTAAAAATTAGGAGAATGAGGGGCTTTTTATTTTCTATTTTTTATTGGAAAACGACGCTAAATACCTGTATTTGGCACCATATCTTGGGTATTCGACATACAGATTGATATCTGAGAAAAAGAAGGAGGCCCTTTTTATTTCATTGTTTTGAGAGGTTGGCCCCTCCAGTGATCACCAAAACTCTTCTTAAATGATGTATTATGCATTAACAAAGCCGTAAAATAAGTTTCAACTTCTGAAACATCTAAAGTTTACAAAATAAAAAGACATTTGAAAAATCTTTAAATAAGGAGGAGGGCGCGGACGAGAAACATGTATTTATTTTTACTCGGCCTTACCGGAAATTATGACGTTTGAAATCAGGTGGTGTATGACGTGCATTCCCTAAATTCAGTAAATTTTCATCGTCAACCGTGTAATTGAATGGGATTTTTTGAAATTTTAAAACGCTTGAAATATCACAAACAAATAGGCCTATGTTGATAAATAATATAAATACAAGCTAAAACCGTTGGGGTTCGATAATGAACCCCACAAAACTAACCGAGTATATGGAAAATGCCATACGGCCGGGCGGTTTCACGAGTTGCCGGCTCGATCATGTCATCCGCCGCCTGTTTGAAATTGACTCATCTTGGTTGTAAACAATTGACAATAACGAATGTTGATAATCAAAGATATCGAAAAACGTGACCCCACCCATTTGCGGAAGCCACAGGGGGCACCATAATAACCATATGTTTGTTTTTTTGTCTACTTTGTATATCGTGTTGTAAATTATGCAAAACGAATATTGGAGTTTGAGTTTGAAGAGGGTAACATCTGCACATATTAGCCTCGGGGGAAGGGCTGTTCAAGGCTTTGGAAGTGACGGGAATGTGTAGCCGGGGTGTGTGGCAAGCGATTCGAAACAAAGGGCCTTTGGGTGATAGATTCTATTCCAAACAGGTTCATTGGGTGGTGGTGGCGGGAAGCGATATTTATCTTCGTACTTTATTTGCAAAATTTGACTTTTTTTGTTGTTTTTCATAATATAACACGGAATAAAGCAAGAAAAAATTCTGATCTGATTATAAATTTGAGGCAAATGCTATCTACTGAAGATAGCAACATATTGCAATTTTGGGGCAAATGCTATCTACTGAAGTGAGCTATATGGGCAAATAATATCTACTGAAGATAGCAACATGTAGCAATTTGGGGCAAATGCTATCTACTAAAGATAGCAACATGCGGCAATTCGGGGCAAATACTATCTACTGAAGATAGCAACATATGGCAATTTGGGGACAAATGCTATCTACTAAAGATAGCAACACGTAGAAATTTGGGACAAATGCTATATAGGCCTACTGAAGATAGCAACATGTGGCAATTTGGGGCAAATGTTATCTACTGAAGATAGCAACATGTAGCAATTTGGGGCAAATGCTATCTACTGAAGATAGCAACATGCAACAATTTGGGGGCAAATGCTATCTACTGAAGACAGCAACAAGAGTCAGGGCAAATGCTATCTACTGAAGACAGAAACATGTAGCAATTAGGGGCAAATGCTACATACTGAAGATAGCAACATGTAACAATTTGCGGCAAATGCTATCTTCTGAAGATAGCAACATGTGGCAATTTGGGGCAAATGCTATCTACTGAAGACAGAAACATGTAGCAATTTGGGGCAAATGCTACCTACTGAAGATAGCAACATGTAGCAATTTGCGGCAAATGCTATCTTCTGAAGACAGCAACATGAGTCAATTTGAGGCAAATGCTATCTACTGAAGACAGAAACATGTAGCAATTTGGGGCAAATGCTATACCTACTGAAGATAGCAACATGTAACAATTTGCGGCAAATGCTATCTTCTGAAGACAGCAACATGTGGCAATTTGGAGCAAATGCTATCTACCGAAGATAGCAACATGTTACAATTTGGGGAAAATGCTATATTCTGAAGACCGCAACATGTGGCAATTTGAGGCAAATGCTACCTAGACCCTACTGAAGGTAGCAACATGTAACAATTTGCGCCAAATGCTATCTACTGAAGACAGCAACATGTGGTAATTAGGCAAATGCTATCTACTGAAGATAGCAACATGTTACAATTTGAGGCGAATGCTATCTACTGAATATAGCAACATGAGTCAATTTGGGGCAAATGCTATCTATATACTGAAGATAGCAACATGTGGCAACATGAGGCAACTGCTATCTACTGAAGATAGCAACAAGTAGCAATTTGTGGCACATGCAAACTGCTGCTGAAGATGGCAACATGTGGCAATGTGGGGCAAACGCTATCTACTAAACATATAAACATGTGTCAATTTGATGCAAATGCTATATACTAAAGATATAAACATGTGTCAATTTGGGGAAAATGCTATCTACCGAAGATAGAAATAGGGGCAAATGTTATCTACTGAAGATAGCAACGTGTAGCAATTTGGGGCAAATGTTATCTACTGAAGATAGCAACGTGCAGCAATTTGGGCCAAATGTTATCTACTCAAACAACATGTGGCAATTTGGGGAAAATGCTATCTACCGAAGATTCAAACTTGTGTCAATTTGAGGCGAATGTTATCCACTGAAGTTTGCAACGGGTAGCAATTTGGAGCAAATGTTATCTGCTTAAGATAGCAACGTGTGGCAGTTTGAGGCAAATGCTATCTACTGAAGATAGCAACATGTAGCAATTTGGGGCAAATGCTATATACTGAAGATAGCAACATGTAGAAATTTGGGGAAATGTCATCTACTGAAGATAACAAGATGTGGTAATTAGGCAAATGCTATCTACTGAAGATAGCAACATGTAGCAATTTGGGGCAAATGCTATATACTGAAGATAGCAACATGTAGAAATTTGGGGAAATGTCATCTACTGAAGATAGCAAGATGTGGTAATTAGGCAAATGCTATCTACTGAAGATAACAACATGTTGTGGCAATTAGAAGCAAATGCTATATCCTCCGAAGATAACAACATGCGGTTAGTGGGTATCTACTAAGCATGCTGAAGATAGCAACACGTGGCAATTTGGGGAGGGGGTAGAATTATTAAATCATGCAGGGATGCACTCATGTTTTCAAGTGATGTCTGCTAAATAGACCCCCTTTTTATAATTTGAATAAATCCGGTGACCCCTCTTTTTTGTTTAAAATTCTACTCATTAACCTATTTTCGCAAAATTTATCATCATTGCAAATGTTCATTCTACAAATCATATACTTTGAAAACTTACTTGATTTATTGTTGTTAATGAGTTATGTACGTTTTACATAATGTTGTTGTTTCAGCCCTCTTTACAACATAACTCAAGAACCAAAGTACCTAAAAATATATCTGTGATATTTGAATTCTACACACTCGCTATGAAATGATGAATGCAAGATGCCGTGAACTATCCAATCGCAACAGTTTAAAATAGTTGCTAACTTTAATTGATAAAATTGATAAAAAAAAGTTATCATGGTTATGCTGCTAAAAAAAATCCTGTCCTTTTTTAGCCTTTTATTCCAGACAACAGAATGGATAAATTCTCATTTTATTGGGGAAAAATGTACGAGGGGTATCCAAAAGTTTTTGACATCACCCAGAAGTGAAAGAGCTATACCGATGAAATTTTGTCAGTGTAATCACTGGTCCTTATGTACATTATGGTCCAAAAATGGTCTCATAAGTATGTTGACTTTCTTTACAGGTGGCGCTAGATGGGCAGTAGGCGAGGGCAAGACCTGGTGTACATCCGTCCGAAGATCTGATCATTCACTTGTTCAAGTGAAAAATAATACCGTACTATTGGACAAATGCGGGGACAAATGACCAGTTATACAAACGAAAGTAATTATTATTTCTAATGATAATACTGGCAGTGATTTAATATCAGACAATATTGGTCATTTCAAGACGACTCGGTCTATTAGTGTTCCATTTGGAAGAAGGCTTTTCAGTAAAAGTATTCTGATCTCATCTTTGCTTCATTGAAATCGGAATGCCCCTTCGCCTCTTGTCCGGCTCCAAAGGTTGATCTTCGAAATAGCGCCATCTAATTATTCCGGCAGATTTTACTCCATGAAGCCACCATACTCATTATTGGAGGCGTTTGTCATTAATAGGCTACTCAACGAGAGGGTGTGTGCGCCCTTTTTCAGGATTTTGACATAATATTTAGTCCTCAATAAGCCGTAAGGAATATTCCATGAGACATATATTAATTTAGAAAAATATAGAGAGGCCTCCTTTATAATTCTATGCATCCGTAATAACATTTGTTTCATCAATTATCTTTACTTGGTAAACTCCTCCCATGAAAAACCATGTACACCATGGGAAAAATAACCCATGAAGCCTTAAAAAAATGTGCGTAACCGGCCTACCCTAAAAGTAGGCCCGACCCTGACTTTGTTTTGAAAAAAAGGGGGAAATAGCTAAATCCTAATCTTTTAGGTAGTTCTAACTGGCGATATAAGTCGAATTTTTATATTATTTTTTACAATTTTGAAAATGGGCCGAAAACATACAATTTTGCATGTTTCCTTACAATTGTAATCACAAAATTCTAAGACTTGGCACAAGTCTAAGCAATCAAAATCTTTAGCTCATAATTTTAGTATTTCATGTTATTTTTGATAATTGGTTGTGAAAGAAAAGATAAGAAAATGTCTTTTACAAAAAAATACAAGTCACAAGGGTTTGCACAGCATACGAAAAACATACAAAAAGCATGTATACGCCCTAAAACGCATGTTTTTTTTTCCTTCAAATATTGACCAAATATTAAAATTTGTCTTTCATTGCAAGTTGGAACTAACTAAATGATTAGGAGATGAGAACACATCAGACATATCGAATTGCATTCTGAATACGGATAATATCTTTCTGATATCAAATCAGTAGTATATTTGTGTGCATAAATTGATGTTTTTAAAGGGTACTTTTAAATAAGATTTCTGTGCTGGTCATAGTGTTTTATAAATTGTTTTTAATATGTATTCATGTATCTTGATATTTGTAAAACTTATTTTGTTATTTTAATGTACAGCGCTTTGAAACTGCGTTTACAGCGCTTTATAAATGTATTTTATTATTATTATTTATTAAATAATTTTCACTTTTTGAAATTCACGATATAATACAAATTTTATGACAAAATCCGACGAAAATTTTGACCTTTCATATTGAAGATATGGATTTTTTTCCCCCAAAAGACCAATTTTTTTTGGTGTTTGGGGGGGAAAATCCATATCTGCAATACGAAAGGTCAAAATTTTTAATTGATCGTCGGCTTTTCATCCCACCTACATACAATTTAAGTACATAGGCCTATCATCAGATTTATAAAGTTTACTTCGAGTACTGTAAAATATCAAAAATATCAATTTTTGATAATTTGCCATAAGATGTGTATTACAAAATGTCCCACAATAAATACTGTCCAAACGTTCATACCCCATCCCTTAAGGTGGTCCCACACCTCCTAATAAATTTTGTGACCACTTGTCTTGAGTCACTGAAATTCCAGTGTAGTAACTGATACAGTGTACATATGTAATATACATAACTTTTGTTAGCGGTGTGTTATTATTTCTTGAGAAAAATGCAAAAATAGTCACAAATTTATCAAGGGTTTAAGTACCACCTTAATGTCCTATATTGTACATAGTGACACATTTTTTGTTCAAACAAAAAAGGTATCTATAGGGCCTGTATAAGTTAATTTTTGACAAGTCATAACATTCATAATAAAGCCATAAAATACTATTTTCTTACATTTTAATTTTGTTATTCTTTGCCACAAATTATAATATTATACTATTAGTAACAACTATCAGGGATATTTTGTGGTCATTTTAAGCCGAAATAATGAGGGAAAATGACCCAAAAAAAACTATACTTCAAGGAGTATTTTGTGATCCTAACATCCTCTTTTTATGACTTTTTTTCCAGTAGATATCCAAAGTTTCAGCTGATTCCAACTTTGCGTTTGCGTGTTATGCATGATTATGTGCATTACTCCGCTCCGAGGCCACTGTGTGATGTAATTTCGTTCTGGTAGTAAGAACGTAATATTTTGTCCATATTTTTGTTAAACGAATTAATCTGAAAGAATTTTTTTACATAAACATCATGTAGCCAAAGGTTTCCAGTGGTAAAAAAATCTCAACTTTTTTGAGAAAAATGGGGGGTGGGGGAGGCTGTGGATCACGAAATGCCCTTTTAAGCTACTCTGTATCTTGGTTTACTTATATTGTATTACTCTGTTGTCCTACAATAACATTGAAAATGACTGATTCCAATTGATTTTTTGTGACATGGAATGTTTTACTCTACATTGTTAGAACGGTTGTGTAAAACTTTATCCAACCATGTGTGTCATATAAACAGCCATCTTTGTTGCGTAAAATATCACTTTTTTGTTGGGTAATATTAAACATTTTAGTTTATTCTTTGGTGCACTTTCTCCACGAATAAGCAAAATTTTTTGATATTATTCAACAAAAGAGTGATATTTTACCAACAAAGGGTTGTTCATTGACACCCAGGATTATTAAGGGATGGGGTATGAGCGCTTGGGCAGGGGGTACTACACCCCTGTGGTAAATTTGTACATATCATCAGATTTCTAAAATTTACTTCGAAGACTGTTATAAATCAAAAATTTAAAAAACATCAAATTTTAGTAGTTTGTCATAAAATTTGTATTATATCGCGAATTTCAGAAAATTATTTGATATCATATCAGAAGGACATTATTCGTATTCAGAATGCAATTCGATATGTCTGATGTTCTCTCATGTCCCACAAAAATACTGTCGAAACGCTCGTACCAGATCCCTTAGCTCAACCTTGTTTAAAAAATTCAACAACTTGTTTTGCCAATTTTAAAAACAACTTGTGTAAAGTTCAAGTAAGATTAATTTGTTAATTTTTTTTAACAAGTTGTTTAATTTTACTTTTAAACATTGTTGAGCGATGCACCCGGTAAACAGCGGTTGTTTAATATCTTACAGTTGTTAAAACTTATAAACAACTATTGTTTAAAACTTATACATGTACGACCTTGTTTAAAAGGGCATTTCGTGATCCACAGCCTCATCCCCCCACTTTTCTCAAAAAAAGTTGAGATTTTTATATCACTGGAAACCTCTTATCTGGCTACATAATGTTTATGTTCAAAATATTTCTTGCAGATTAATTCGTTTAGCAAAGATATCGTGAAATTTGAATTTCGTTCTGGTGCACCAGAACGAAATTTCAACGCATTGTCTATGGAGCAGTGTAATACACATAATCATGCATAACTCGCGAACGCAAAATCGGAATCAGCTGAAATTTTGGGAATAGGTTTTTTTCGCGGATATCTATTGAAAAATGACATAAATAGAGGATGCTAGGATCACGAAATACTCCTTTAAGACAACGTGTTATATAAAGTCTGCACAAAAAGAAACTCAGCTGTTATAAATACGCATATAGCTTCAGAACTAATAATTGTTTGCACAATATTTTAACATAAAAAGGGGGAGGATTTATTTACGCGCAGTTTGATACCCCATTTGTTCAATTTGGTTCAATATTAAGAACACGGCAGCGTTTTGAAAGAAAAATACCCGAATTTAAAAGTTGCAGCTATTTGTATTGATTTGAAGTCAGTGCGAAGATAATGGCGGGTTTTACGTGCCACATGCTTGTGTAATAACCATTGATGGCTGTAAACTGCAACTTTTAAATTTGGGTATTTTTCTTTAAAAGCTCTGCTGTGTTGTCAATATTGAACGGCATTGGACAAATGGGGTACCAAAATGCGTGTGAATAAATCATCCTTCTCACTATGTTGAAATATTGTGAAAACAATTCATAGTTCTGAATCTATAGCCGTATTTATAACAGCTGAGTTTCTTTTTGTGCAGACTTTATATAAAAAAAACCTGAACAATGTTGTTCGCTTGCCACCGCACGAAATCGCAAAAGAAAGATGGCGGCTGAGCAGTCTAGGAAAACGTTTCGATTGGATCACGTGCACGCATCATCGCGTTGTGATTGGTTTAATGTTTTTAAGCATTAAAAGTCGTTCGAAAGAGAGTATACAACCATAAGACAACTTGTTATAATAAAAAACTGAACAATGTTGTTTAAACAACGTCTTTTTAAACAGTGTTTTAACAGTGATACCCAAACGTTCTAACGCTATAACAGTGTGTAACATTTGAGTTGTTTAAAATAGTTGAACAAACTGTACAGGTAAAAATTAAATCAATGTGTGATTTGCATACATGTAAAAGATAGATTCCTATTTAAATGTTTGTTTCCATTGATTGATCACATTGTCCTCTTTTAATTTCGAACAAATGAAGAAAGACGAAGAAACTTGTTTTTTCATTCCAGCGCCTACATTGCGTGTATCTCGCCGATCGTATTATTGTCATATATATTGTTGTAGCTTCACACAACTGGGACGAACAAACAAGACGCAAGACGAATAGCGATTGCCCACAGTTCATACGTCAAGACGTAAGATGTAATGCATACAGTCTATACGTCACTGATTCAATAATACCTATGGACGAGATGTGTTCAGCCACCACCCGATCGGTGAAGTATGAATAAAACTATTAATAAAACCGGAGATCTCCGGATTTGATATAAAACTTATATTTTACTGTAATTAGAGCACTTCAGACTTATAATCTTTCACGTGGTATTTTAGAACACCATTGTGCGTTAAATCATGCAAAAAATAGAAATTCAACCAAAATTGAGGGCGCCACGGTGGAGCAAATCACACATATGGCTTTACTTGAACTATATAACATCTACACGAGTTCGTCCTCATCATCTTCAAAATCCGAATCCATAAAATCACTAGATTGTTTTCGTCCAAGTCTTTTGACTATATCTCGGCTTTCTTGTTCAGAGGGTACAGGAGAAAGATAACTCTGTAACTTCACAAATCGTTCATCATTCAGCGGATTTCTCGACGCCTCTCGCCTGTTCGCTTCCTTCGCTCGCGCTTTTCGCTTCGCTCGTCGCGACTTCTTCGTTTGATGCTGATTTTGTAACTTAATCACATTAGGATCACTTGTATCAATCCGCGGTAGCGACTCTGATATGAACGTAGGTTCGGGACCCGGCAGTCGCGGCGGGTTCTTCGTTTTTTTCCTGTGACGCCGAGCTGGGTACAAATCAGTGCATGGTTCTGTTTCTGGTCTGTGGTTACCATGGCTACCGCGGGACACAGAAGGCAACTTATCAATAATGCTTTCTCTGGGTGCAGTATGACTTCGCGTGCTAATAAAACTTGCTTTTCGTAAGCTTCCCAAAGCAGGCAAATATGTGTCTTCATCTGGTACAACAGATTGTTTTACATCAGAAGAAAACGATACTCTGGTATTACTTTTCTGAACTTGCAATATATGGTCCTCATCCACCTCTATATCCATTTCATTGTCATGATGAGCTGTGAGAAAAGAGTTCTGATCATCCTGCTCGTACGCGATATGATCCGGTAGAGTAAATAAAGTAGGCAACGACGGAATACCGGTAGTCCTGTGTTTCAGTTTTCGCTCTGGTATCCGAGCTTGAGACATAACATTCGTATAATCTTTGTCATTCAAATCGGGTAATTTATTCTGCTGCTCATCTTCATCTTCAATTTGTTGACCCGTTACACTATCCCCCACCATTTCATGTGCCTTCCCAGCTTTGTCACCGCCGCCATAACGCTCTGGATTTGCACGCATCATCTCTAACATATAACCAATACTTCGAGTTCCTTTACTGTTGAATTCCGCGGCTTGTCTTGTGTGTTCTCGAGCCCAATTACTGTGTTTCTTTTCCATCCTTTTCATAAATGTCTTCTTCTGATGCGACATAAAAGCATCCATTTTTCGTTGTGAGTGTCTGATTTCGGCAAGTTTCATATCTAACAGTCTCTCTTGACTAGTATTATCGTGTAGAATTATCCGACTTACGTGACTTTTTCCTGGCAGTGTCCGTCTGATTGTTTTATTTTCGGTAGATTTTTTGCTCTGCTCTGCGAATATTGTCACCAGATTACCAGCAGAATTTTGATTGGTAAACACAGTCTTTGGACCCGGGTTCGAAGCCATTTGAAGCTGTAGCTTTACATCCCCTTTAACCGACGTATCTTCCACCATGATGAGGATGGTCAAGTAGGCCTACCACCAGACCACAGTAGAAATCCGCTGACAATTTCAAGAAAATATATAACGAACAACAACTTTGTGTTAACAACCAATCACGTCCGTTAGGCGAAGACTAATAGCTATTGTTTTCAGTCGGTTTCCATGGCAACTACCACCATCATTAACTACTTGGGAGAGATTTAGGTTCATTTACCGTTTGTATAATCAACGCGTTGAAGTAACCGGAAGTAACACATGGTAACATAACGTATGGTTCTCCCAAATGCATGTACTTGCTCCAAAAAACAGTTGCCACCAAACAAGAAGCCAATGTTAATAAATTATTTATTTAGAAGTTAATTCATCCACAACGAATTGATCGTGTTCTTTGTACGTGATGCTCAGTCATAAAATCGGAAAATTGAGCGTGAATTCTGCCAATTCTTCGCAAATTTTGTACCTCCAACGCAAATATTTTGTTCCGCATCTACCTGCAACTGTGTTGGTGTTGTTTATGTTGATAAGTCAGTTGCTACCCAAATTTTCTCTATTTCTAAAGAATTTTCTTCATCCAAGTGTTTTACATCATATCCATTCAAGCTTATGAATTCAAGTGGCTCAGCTTTCCTTAAATCAGATACGTCATCGTCATGGACAATTCGATATCTCAATTCAAAGCGTGATTGATTGTTGAAATCGATTGACTTCATCATTATTCCGTGTTTCGCAGAATTATACCATGTCTGCCATCATGTCTTGATGTGTTCATGGAGCTAAATAACGAAGCAATTAATTAAAACAACATAATTTACACTTTGGCAAATCAATTCAATTTAACATGAAAGTTATCTTTGTTCACGTCATTTCCCAAATGGTGTAAAGTATATAGTACATTAGTAGCACACGTGGGTGAAAAAGTCTGCGATTTTATTTCATCATGAATAATGTCCGCATGCAGAGAATTTTAATATTCCTAATATTCAAAACAGTGACATTACATGAACCCAATTCGATAATGATCAATAAATCGCATTGTATTTCTTTCTAACTCAATTTCTCGGTCATCATGCATAGACACCGTGCATGCATATTAAAAATTGCGTTGCTGGTATTTTATTTGATTGAAGTAAAAACGTCAGATCATCCCGGACCTAGGAGTTTCCGTTTACTCCAGAATGACGCATTTCTCACCAGGTTCTGTGACTTCTTACTTCTCTCGGTTCTTCCTCAGTCAGACTTTCTTCCACTCCAGTTGTATATTTAGGCCCAATTTCTCTGATCGTGAAAACATGATAGCAACTGGAAGAGACTGCGCGCAGAATGTATTCAACTCCAGAAACAAGTTTTTTGCCAAAACAATCAGACATGTCCCGATTTTTTCACCGCCGATCCACTTCTGTTTACGCGTCAGTTTACCAGCAACATATCCTCCAATCAGGAATTTACCATAATTGTCAATTCGGCATGTCGCATCATCGGAATGTTATTATTTAATATTTGCAGGGATCCAACTTGTTTAGTAGCTTTTATTAGTCATACTGACCGGTGGATAACTGAGTTTTCAACAAAATCCGATATTTCCCTGGTTCTTTCAAATTCCAGCTTTGGCAATTAGGTCTTCACCCTCTTGATGTCTTCAGAGAAGATGTCTGATTTCCTATAAGTTATACCAGTGAAGATGGTTATACCAAAGTTTGTTCCCCGAGATCTACTGAACTGGAAGAGATTTGAGCATCATAATTTGTCATAATTGCCTGGATACAACTCGTGGTGCATGCCAATAAAATAAAGAAGCTTGAACAATAAATGTTTGAGCTTGTTTTGCAGCAACTAAATATCGTTGATATGCAATTACTGATAGCAGAGCAATAAATACCAACTTGAATGGGTTGAAATGTTATCTTTTATTGACGGTCTTAAGCATAAATCCGAGACACGCTCCTAATATCAGCTATTTGTCTCATTGAATCTCAAGTACATAGTCTATTTATATTCTCTCAAAAGATCCGTTCTTTTTCATGCGACACATCAAAAGGAAAACATCTTACAACTGAAGTTCCAAACCAGTCAAAACAGTATATAGAAGCTGACGAATTTTCAAATGAATTATGCATCTTCATCATTGTCCTTTTCAGTTTTACTATGAATGAGTACGAGACGTTCATGTCACTTTGATGAGTTCACAATATCCTTTTGACACCCAAAACTGTTAATGTTGCAGACGGAACAATGTCCTTAGAAATCTTGGCAGAGATGTTTGAAGACCGTTGTAAACATGGTAAACATCCTGCGGCCTTTAGCAGACTACACCAGGCGAATTCGGCAGACATGCACCGATTGATAACGCCGTTATTATTAAAGTTAAACTCATTTTAAATATATAGCCTCAGGACTGTGTTACTATAATGATACATGACACATAGATACATGAATGACTTGAAGGAAATTGTACAATCGATCTGTAACAAAAATTTATTGAGTTGTTTGGAGAAATAGATTTGGTACCTGTTGATGGCTGTTTGCTATCTCCGATTTAGTATTGATTATTATCACCTTCATGATTATACAGCTGATCTCCATTTTTCGCAGGCCCGCAGCCAGGATTTTTTGTGGTGGTGGGGGTGTCTGATTTTTAAAAGTGGACTTTTTTTCAAGAGTGGAGGGCAATTTTGTGAAAAGTGGACTTTCTTCCCCAAATTTGGACCTTTTTTGACCAAAAAAGCTTTAAGAATCGGATTTGTTGAATACAAAATAGAACTACATTGATCCAAATCCCAAGGAAGATGAGCTAAGATGCATAATTTATTCAAAAGTTGCAGTTTTGCTCCATTACATTCCCTATATGTTCTCGAACAAGATAACTACATGTAGCGCCTTTTTGCTTTCCATTTCATCATGATTGATTTGAACATGAAAGTGCAACTTTTGATTTCGTTACTTCTTTGGGGTTTGGGTTTTAGATCACCTCTTCTTTAATTCGCAATCAATTTCAACAAGTGAGGTCTTAAATCAGAGCTAAAGAGTACAGGTATTGGCTGCTTGTTTTAATTTCTACATCTGGTACCTTAATTCTTTGGCTATATCCATACTACTATAATCGGATCTGGGAGCCGGAGAAGATCATGGGGAGGGAGTGCTAACGGGCCCATTGCTAAAAACAAACCAACAAGTTTTGCGGGAACCATGGAATCAATTGACTTCCATTGGCCTTATTCAGTGGCGAACTCTTTTCTTTTTTTTTCCTCTATGCGGTTTGTCCAATCTCAATCTGTAACAATCTGCAATTCACGCTTGTCACCCCCTGTTTATACGAGTCACGTAACATCGTAGAAAACCGCCCTCATAAAACCTATTATTTGGTGCAATGCGTGTGTACCATATTGTGAGGGCGCACCTTGGGTCTAAGTCTATGATTCAAGTAAGAGGGAGGGGTCGGATACGATATCGCCTTATTGACGTCGCCATTGGACATTATGCAGTTTACTGTCCGTTTTTCCTATTCAGTGCTCCAATTGATGCTTGACCTTTAGCTCACTCACTGTACTTTAGGTATAAGCAATAGACTAGTTAGTGGGCTGGAGGGAAAACCCTTCACCCAATAATAGCCAGAGGCTCACATGTGAATTATAATGTTCATCCGGCGTAACATACAACAGCTTTCCCGTGACATTTTTTACTTCAAATTGTATCATACTGCAGTTACTGTCCGTTTTCCTATACACAATTAATATCCAGTGCTCTCACCATTGACGCGCGACCTTTACAAATAGTGTATGTTAGAAGTATAGGCTATTGCATTTGCCTAGTTAACACCACTGTGTGAAAAATAACCGGCCAATATTTAAACTATTCTCCACACTATTAGCAAATATATTTCTCTAACATGACCTAAAATTACAGCTAGGTTAGATGTTCAGAAGGGGTCGCACTTTCGTAGAATATGAGTGAGGGCAAAGCATAGCTAGCTCATAGCTAGCCAACTCCCCGTGTTAATTGAATGGAGATTTGACCGAAAATATTGAGCTATATCGGTAACAGACCGCTCCGTTCTGAAGGATGCCACAAAAAAAACGGTACAAGCTACATTTAAACTATTCTATGAAATTCTAGAAAATATAGTTTTGTAACATGTCCTAAATTTTTAGCTAATTTAGGTGTTTGGAGAGGGTCGCACTTTTGTGTTTTAGGAAGGATATGTAAACGACAGATAACACCAAAAATATGAAGAAATTATTTCCAAACCGTGTTAAGTCAACAATCATTATGTTGCTCATTTTCAAGAATGCTGGTTAACAAAAAACAGGCCATTGTCTCATTTCGTGAACAAAGGTCTACATACCATTGTTTCCTTGCGTTTCCTTTATAATCGGTTACCCAACTGAAGCTATAATACCAGCTTTATTGCGATATCGCATATGTACAAAACAGACACATGTGCACAACCAGAGAAGATCCGATTTAATCAGTTGAGCTGTTTCAATGAGTGTTATCTTGGTTTAATAGCTTTTAATGGGGTTTAAGTCCTGCAAAGGTCGAGATGAATTCTGTAGATATGACTGCATCATGTACAATTTGAAGTAAAAAATGTCACGGGAAAGCTGTTGTCGAGCTGTTTTTCCGAAGAGAGTCTTCCAAAACTTCATAACAGTCGGACGTGTAATTTTAATGGCAAATTGTGCTCAACAGCTGACTCGAGATAGCTCCAACTTCGAGCGAGCACCATCGTGTGATCGGTTTGATCAATTTTCGCCATAGAAGCTGTAAAAAAACTTCAATTATTTCCCTCTATGGTCATCTAAAAATGATTAAAATGCGATTTTGGGAAGATTGTTGTCGAGCCCTCCCAAATATGGAGTTCTGACTGCCCGATATAGGGAGCTAAAAATGGAAAAACTTTTTCCAAACCGTGTTAAGTCTAAAACGACATGTTTCTCATATACTTGTGTGATACGATCACAATAGATGTGACATGTTGTACCATCAACATGGCTGGATAGCAGACTTTTGTTCTCATTTCGGAAACAGAGGCCACGCTCAGTATTGTAAATGTGCGTTTGCTTTGTAATGGTGCATCCAACTGAAATTAATAGTACCTATTTCATCACAGCACATTGCGATATCGCACAGGTAAATCAGACACATATGTTTATGGATTTAACCAGGGATAATGAGACACATCCCTGATTTAACATAGTTGAGCTGTTTTGAATGAGGTTTATCTTGGTGTAATGGGGTTTAAGTCCTGCAAAGGTCGTGGTGAATTCTGCTGTAGACATGACTGCATAATGATTAACTAACAAACAATAATGTGTTAGGGGCTGTTCCGTTAATGTGCTAAAATATTCACATTTGTGTTAAAATATTAACAATTGTGTGTTAAAATATTAACACTTTCACACTTTTATTAACACATTAACACCAATGATTAAATGAGGATGTTCATTTTAAACACTTTAACACGCCTCCAAAAACATTGTTTAAACACGTGAAACCGTTAATGTGTTCAAATAATAACATTTGTCTTTATATTTTAACACACAACTGTTAATGTTAATATTTTAACATAAATGTTAATACATTAACGGTTTAATATGTTTAAAACGTGTTACTCAAATAGTGTTAATCTATTAACACTCGTTTTTGCAGTGTATGCTGCGTCAAAGAAGGCCCTATACAATGTCAAAATTCCAGAAATTGTGCAGGCCCACTGTCAAAATCTTGGAATGGGGATTATTCGTGTCATTTGATACGAATCAGGTACGAAGCGACATAGGTACAGTTCAATACAAAAGGTCAACAATCAACATTTTCAAATGATGGGCGGCTTTTCATCCCAGCTACACATACACTCTAAGTACTTATCATTAGATTTATAATTTAAAAAAAATTATCATAATTTTGTCATAAAATTTGTATTATATCGCTAATTTAAAAAAAAATCAAAATTATTTGAAATCAGAAGGACATTCCTCGTTTTCAGAATGCAATTTGGTATGTCTGGTGTGGTCTCATATCATGTGCCACAAAAAGGTTACATAATTATAGCAACGTTTGACCTACACTGTAAATGCCATGTAGTGTAACATAAGTCAAATTTATACTATATAGATGGTATTTTACTGAACGCAATGCCAGGGGTGGTGATCACACCCGGCCCCCGCACTCCGTGCATCCGCGGGTATTCATGCTCGTCGAAAATTTCGCGAAATAATGGGTGTTTTCAGATGAAGAAACGCGATTCGCGAAACACACACAATAAAGGGGTGTTTTTTCAAACCACGTGTTCGCGAAATTGAAAAAAGGATATTTTCATCGAGCAGCCTACGCGTTTCTGCCAGAAAAGGGTATATACAGGGTGTCCCAAAAAAAAGAGGCCCCACATTGCGCCCTCTTTTTCTCCTATTTCTGAAAAGTTGATCAAATATATTTTGGTATGTAAAGAAACCTTCAATCGTTAGCTTTAATAAACCAAAACAATTATTTCAATCAGCTCAAAACTTTTGAAGATATGTCCTTTTAAAGAAATGTATCCGTTTTTCACTCTGTCCACGGAGGAGGTTTGGCTACTTCAAAGATTAAAAAGTGCATATACCATGCCTGAATATAAATCATTCCTCGATGATAACTTTATAAAATAACAACTTTATTTAAGGGAATGGGCTTTACCGGTGGGCTTATGGGTTATGGATTTTGTTAAGTGTCATTAATTTGGGCGAAATTGATGTGGGATGGGACTTCTTTTGCTATACTTGCAATTACTTATGTTTTTCTCGTTTCTTGCTTTCTTTTTATTGACAACATAAGTCATTTCTCTATAAAAAATAAAAGGTAGCCCTGAAAAGGGCTGTTTAGTTTGTCTTTGGTTCTTCTTCCCTCTACCTGGTTGCCTCCGTGACGAATACAGGTTTCAGCCCTAGTTCTCATTGCATTAATTGCGTTGCGTACAATCCTTAAGGCCTTGTGCGCCGGATACTTGCGAATGCAGCAGTAATACGGGGTTGCGAAGATGTTTGAAGCTAGCTGGTGATCATCGCTTATAGTGAATGCTTTCCCAAGACTAATGCTATTATCTATCCATGTCATTAACCGTGTGTTTCGTTTAAATCTTTGATGTAACCAAACCTCATCCGTGGACAGAGTGAAAAACGGGTACATTTCTTAAAGAGGGCATATCTTCAAAAATTGTGAGCCGATTGAAAGAATTGTTTTGGTTTATTAAAGCTAACGATTTAGGGTTTCTTTACATACCAAAATAGATTTGATCAACGTTTCAGAAATAGGAGAAAAAGAGGGCGCAATGTGGGGCCTCTTTTTTTTGGGACACCCTGTATTAGAAATATCGTTCGCGTTTTAGCGAAAATAGGGGTATTGTTGAAGGGCAAATAATTAGCGAAATCGCCAAAAAAAGGGGTGTTTTCCCCTAAAAACTTCGCGAAATGAGATGCAAAAGGGGGTGTTTTTAAAGTTCACCGACGAATACCCGCGGATACACGGAGTGCGGGGGCCGGCCGCGGGTGATCACATTGGGCAAACTCAAAAGTTATGTAGGGGTTTGTGTGTGAGGGTGAGGCGATGGGGGGGGGGGGTATTCCATCGTGATAAGGCTACATACTACGATAGCCCTACATGAAAACTTCATGTAACTGTTTATACCCCTATAAGCTCCTATATGACATGATGAACAAAACAATACCCTGGTCACCATGACGACGGTTTGATTAAATATGGCGGACCCCTTGGGTTGTAATTGAATAAGATATAATATAGGTTGACATCTGTCAATATATTGAATTGATTAAATCGACTTTATAAGAACTGCCTAAAGTAAAATAACTTTCTTTTGTGTAAAACATTTTGAATCTACGGAAATGTATCGGCACGTCGATTAGACTGGCCCCAGTCTCGGTTCGGTTCCATCTCTGGATAATGTAACAATAAATAATTACGTAATGCCTTATGAAAAAAATGCCAACTCCCCCCTTATTTTCTTCAATGCCAAAACCCATTCCTCTTCATCCACAAATCGACGCCACTAATTACACCCACCACAGTCAACCATGCAGCAATATAGAAATATACTCGCACAACAAGTGAACGCGAAAGTCCATTGAGCGCTGATTCCCCAGTCTCGGTTCGGTTCCATCTCTGGATAATGTAACAATAAATAATTACGTAATGCCTTATGAAAAAAAAATGCCAACTCCCCCCCCCCCCTTATTTTCTTCAATGCCAAAAACCCATTCCTCTTCATCCACAAATCGACGCCACTAATTACACCCACCACAGTCAACCATGCAGCAATATAGAAATATACTCGTATTATAAGTGAACGCGAAAGTCCATTGAGCGCTGATACAATATCGTTGTTTAGTCGCTTACACAAACGTTAATGTAGTGAAAACATGGACGTGGTATATAGAAAGATTGCGTGACTCCAAATCCGTAAAAGTGAACTTCCAGCAGTTTGTGGGAGCTGGAAGTCAAATTGCCTACAGACTGGGAGGGTCCGTGTATTGGGTTGATTTTTAATGCTATGTAATCTACATTACCAGTCGTTCTCCACGGACCCGAGGGAGGGTGTTTGATTTTTAATGCTATGTAATCTACATTACCAGTCGTTCTCCACGGACCCGAGGGAGGGTCTACACGTCGATAGGGCATAGCCTCTATGTATTATTTGAAAACAAAATATAGTAGCATAATTATAATACATTAAAACAATTATTAAAATAGAACCCGAGACTAAAATTAGGACTTAACTTTCCCAAAACTTTATCTTTTGAACGCAAAAGTTTTCTTCCAACATTGATTCATTCATTACTGAATTTATATCCAATTTGGTTAAATTAAAGCCTGCAAAAAGATGTTTTCTCATTTGTTTTATTTTATGCGATTAAATCTCTCATGTCTCCCCGTCAGTCCGAAACACCGTCAATCCGAACTCCCGTCAGTCCGAAAATCTAATTGAAGTTAGGGTTAGGGCTATAGGGTTAGGGTTGTATTGACGTCTCTTTCAATTAGATTTTCGGAATGACGGGGGTTCGGATTGACAGTGTTTTGGACTGACGGGGTGTCCCCGTAAAGGACACGAGTACGAGGTGAAGACTACGGTATTGTACGCACCTGAGTAAACTAAAACTTATACTTACAGTTAGTCCACTTCTTTTGTACAATTATTTAAACAGGTCTACATGTATATATATTGAAATGGCCAATTCTTACAATTGAACCTTATTGTTTGCCTAATAATATTACCATAAAAATTAACAGGCTGGATTTGTTTGGATAGCACAATCAAAATTCGTACCTATCAGTGGTACATGTAGGACTAAATACGGTATCATGGTAGGACTAACGGTGGCGTAGCCAGTGGTGGGGGCGGGCCGTACCCCCTCCCCCACTTATCATGGACCGTCGATAAATCTTAGGTCGTCGCTGTGCTTCTCCCCTTTCGCATGTTTACTTTCAAAATTAACCAAATTTTGCCACATTGAAGGACCCCCCGTTCAGAAAACCTGGCTATACGCCATTACTGCTATATAAGAGCCAGTTTATATAATTATGTCAAATAATACACGGGTGATTATTGTATAGAGGTGCTACGAAATTTAAATTAATTCATAACAACAATCAAAATAAAATTCATGTACAACAATGAATTCGTGTTGTTTTTTATTTTATTTCTTGTAGGTTTATAACCCGTATACATAATATACTTCCAACTTCAAAGAGACACTTCGTAATCAGGAGCACTTCGTGACCAGGGGCAGTTCGTGATCAGGAGTTAGTGACCAGGGGTACTTCGTGACCAGGAGGAAATCGTGATCACGAGCATTTCGTGATCAGGATCACCTGTGATTCCATTGTGATCAAAAATTGTTTTGTATCAAACATTATACCAGATAATACTGCCACAAACAAGCTTTTAGTCATATACCGTAAAACCTCGTCTACACTCCTAGGCCTAGAGTGTTTTTGATTAAAGATTAATTAAAGGAGTATTTCGTGATCCTAGCATCCTCTTTTTATGATATTTTTCAGTACATATCCACGAAAAAAGCCTATTCCCAAAATTTCAGTTGATTCCGATTTTGCGTTTGCGAGTTATGCATGATTATGTGTATTACACTGCTCCATAGACAATGCGTTGTAATTTCGTTCTGGTGCACCAGAACGAAATTCAAATTTCACGATATCTTTGCAAAACGAATTAATCTGCAAGAAATATTTTGTACATAAACATTATGTAGCCAGAGGTTTCCAGTGATATAAAAATCTCAACTTTTTTGAGAAAAGTGGGGGATGAGGCTGTGGATCACGAAATGCCCCTTTAATACGAAACAACCGTAAATATGCCAATGCAAAAGATTAGTATTACAATAACACTTGTTTGTATATGCTTGTGTCGGTAATTTATTTGCTCAAACTTCACAATGTTATAATTTTGTCGATAGCTTTCATCAACATTACTCTATATGCTTGTAGACGAGATTTTACGGTAGTTCGCAAGATGTAAACTTAAAGCGAACATTTCATTTTGTCGTTTTTAAGTTTTGTACATTTTAGTGTTAAAGCTCTTGTTTACCTCTCCCATGAGTAAATCTTTTGGACTAATTTTGCTGTGGGCCGGGCAATGACGAAGTACCCCTTTGTTGAAATTATAGTTTCCAAATGATCTGATAATACTATTGCACTAAACTCTAATCAATTATGCAACTATTATAACTTAAATGTACGTAATAATAATTGATCGGCATTATTATTTATACACATCATGATCATCAGTCATTATTGATACTATACCCAGAGGCGGATCCAGGTTTTTGAAGAAAAGAAGAGGAGAGGGCTCAAGAAAAACTTGTTCCGATTCGCTTTGCTCGCCCCCAAATTTGTATTGTATAATTGCGACTCTATTGGCCACATGGGGGGTTTTAAAAATCGTAATATTTTATTCTATTTTTATAGGGGGCCCACCTCTGGATCCGCCCTTGATACTACCAGCCACACTCTCAAAATCGTAAAGTCTATTTTAGTATTAATTTATTTTTCTTTGTGTACAATACATGCAGTCACCAATGTCACCAAACCTAAACATGTTTCAGATAAGGGAACAAACCAAAAGATCGATGACGTCCTATAAACGTAACTAGTTTCGTTTCTCAGCCGACCCCCTCCCTCCCTGCCAGAAACGTAATAATGAAATGTTGAAAATTTTGACATAATAATAATAATGACACATTCTTCAGACCGATGTTTTTGTACAAACGTAATCGAGTATTTTTACCCCCTCCCCCCTAAACGAAACTAGTTTCGTTTATAGGACGTCATCGATCATTTAGTTTGTTCCCTAAATGGTACATGTATAATATCGATATTTTGCAAAGCGACGTTTTGTAATGTTTTTGATTCGCACATAAACTGTTTCGTTTTCCAATCAATTTGGACTATACTATTTTTTTTATAAAGTTTCTAAAATTCTATTTACATATAGTCGTGTACATTTGTAATGGATCACACGACATGTTTCATTGTTTGTTGCACATGATTCGATTGTACATTGTTTTGTTATTCAGAATTTAATAACTAAACAGAACGTTATTCTTTTTACCTTTGGTAAATACATGTATCTCGGTCAGTTTCTCATCAAAAGTTCCCAAACTTGCACCGCACATTTTGAATGAGTTTCGCATTTGAAGCAAGTTGCAGAGTATGAGATTTTGTACCAAAATTTTCAAAGGTCATTCAATGAATGTACCCCGGCCCCCAACTCAACACAAAAGTTGACAACCAAGAGAGTTACCAAATCTTTCAAAGGCCCCCTTTGCAATGATTTTTCATCAAATTTACCCCCGTTTTTCATACAAAATCGAGGACAAAATTTGGCCAAATACAACCCCTTTTTTGTGGTTATCAATGACCAGAATTTCAAACACCCCTTTTTAATGATTAGAATTTCAAATACCCCTTATCAATGACACTAAATATTGACATAAAATTTCTGGATTTTCTCAAGTACCCCTTTTATCCCAATTTCGCTGACAGTGCAAATTAAATACCCCTATTTTGCTGATTTCACTGTCAATTTTCCCGGGCAATTTTCACGGACAGTTCAAATTAAATACCCCCTATTTTGCCAATTTCACGGTCCTTGCTACTAAAAGAATAACCCATTTTCCGCGCAATTTGGTAACTCTCATGGTTGTCAACTTTTATGTTGAGTTGGGGGCCGGGGAATGTACAAATGTGTTGGAGTTAAAGAACTGTGCCCTGATAGATGAGCATGTTGTGGATCCTAGTCGGGATGCTAGTGTTATATCCCAGCAAACACAAAACGTTTTACAGAAAACGTGTTATTGTCAGGTTATATATAAAGGGTAAAACGTTTTAACGTTCCAAAACATTTTTGAAAACTTGATGCAAAACATTCCACATGTAACATGTTATAAGAGATGACAAAACGGTGTTTTCATATAAAACGTTTTATAAACGTTTTCATGACCTTTATAACCCGACATTTAAATGTTATCAAAACGTTTTAAACAAAACCAAAACGTGTCTATAACGTTTAAAAACAATGGGTTTGCTGAGAACTTGTCTTCGTACATGTACATGTGGGCCTACACTCCTTGTTAGCAAGATGAAAATTCAAAAGTTCGTGATATATGAAACATAAGGCCTTTAATGAAGTATATGAAACCATTAAATGGTCAAAAACTGACCACCCCCCCCAACTTTGACCGTTTTGCTTATAATTCAACAACGGTATGTTACAGGTAGGTCAAACTGTACTTTTTGTGAATCCTTGAGAAAAGTATGAAAAGGGGAACACTTTGGTAACCAAATTTCAGTAAGTTTGAAATTCGACCCAGGACTGGATCTTCTCTGATTGTATTAAACTTTTGATTGACAATTATACGCACAGTCACTTTTGGCACTTGTCAAATAGACACCCTAAAAAGATAGGTGTCATTCAGTCACGGAGGGTAGGGTGCAAAGACCCTCTTACATCCCCAGTTGAAATCCATACACCCCCTATGGAAGACATGACCTTAATCTCACACATAGGGAGTATGAATTTCAATTGGAACTACCTTGATGGGTGATTCCATTGAAATCTACACTTCCTGTGTGGAAGATTATGGTATTAAATGTCTTCCATAATGGGTGTATCGATTTCTGTATACCCCCCCTCCCCTTTGAAGAAAAATACTACCTACAGGTTCAATGACCAAAACTGGTTCTTGTAGACTTGAAAAACCTTTGAAATGTTCTTAAGAGTTTTCTGTCAAGAACTGTTTTTACATATAAATGTAGTGTACATGGTGTATCAAAATGATAGGAGCCCATCAATTTTTATTATGTTTATTGAAAAGCTGTCTCTTCCAAATACAACATTGGATACTCCTGATGTCGCGAATGTATATTTTATGACTTGTTTTACAATTCATCTACAAATTATTTGGATCTTTTGTTGAATTTTGATGTGTCAGGCTCATCGATATCAACAAAAACTGATGGGTACTAAACATTTTGATACAGCCATTCTCATCTTCTCTGATACAGCTTGTGACAGAGCATTTTTTTTTCAAATTAGACCATTGTTTGAGACCATATACTTACGGCGACAAAAAAAACCTGTATTACGGACACGACCGAGCCAGAATTTGCGTTTTGAAGAATTGTTTATTTAAAATTTTGCTAAAATTATGTAAAATCATCAGTTTTGGGCCAAAATTTATTAATTTTGACTGAACATTTGTAGAAAATATGTTTGTGAAATTATCTTCAGATTTTTATGAAATTTTAGAGTGAGTTTAGCCTGCAGAAAAAAACCCCGACCAACTTAACCTACATGTATACTTGAAAAAAGGTGTGTCCCCCTGTAGAACATGTTTTTTTTTCGTCGTTCACTCGTCTGTGGTTCTCTTCTTTTTTTAAATTAAAGAATGAACATTTATGGTTCTTTAAAGTTTTTTTGAGCATCGGAAGAATTAACCTCCAATATAGCTTCATTCTTGATATATGATCCCATTTACATGTAAAAGACAATGGTTCAAAGATGTTTTGCATATAAATTAGACAATTTGCATATATAATTATAATTACTCCTTAAAAACGTTCATTTCAGTTGTGATGGCTGTTGTCTCATATCTCTTTCCATTGTAAACGTTCCTGATGTGTTATGATCGGTTCTTGGTGTCAGCATCTTCGCATTACTCACAACCACATAATCAAATGACGGCTCCCATATCCTTAAAGGTATCGAAGCAACCGCCTGAGGTTTTCTTAACTTTCCTCTTCCGCGAGAATTAATTCTTGGAGTTTTAAGAGCGGATGTTCTAAACATTTCATCATCAGTCTGCGCTTCTGATTTTTTATATGTCTCAATATCACTTTTCATTAGCTGTTTCATTTTGTTTAATGATAACGGTGGTAGACGACTTTCTTCTACAAAACGACGACTCTGATGATATGACGTCATCATGGTGGGTGCTGATGATGAGAATCCGATAGGAATATTTCGAAAGTTCTTTCTCGGATGATCTTTATTTGCTGGCAGATTATCAACTAAACTCCCAAATGTCATACCGTTTAAATTGAAAGCCTTTTCTCGTTCTCTTTGTTGCGATCTCAACTTAGCTCGACGTTTTTCAATATATAAATCTGTCTTGGATCTGTACATCCAGCTTGGCGGGGAAGCAGGAGTCTCCACGGGTGCTTCCCGAGGATCAGTCAGTGGAAGAGTCCTGAGTTCTTTCTTACTTCTCGCCAATCCATGGAAGCTTCTTTGTCTTATAACCATATAATTATCAAGTCTTTCGTTGACACACCTTGCAGCAGTTTGACTTGGATCACACTCAGCGATCGAGGCTGGTCTGATCTCAGGCTTGAGTTGGATACGAGCTGGCTCTACAGCTACAGGCACAAACTGGTCTAGTCTGTCTCGTACCCACTCAGGATCAGATGAAAATTCGTCTAAGATGGTACTTCCCGGGGGTGGGGGAGGTCCCCTGTGGTGGGTATCATCTCCGTCGTTGGTAGTTCCACCAGGGGCACTTCTGTGTCGGCTGAGTCGATACGGTGGGGCTACTGCTGGAACAGAATGACTTCGGGTATGCTCTCCACTTCGCGTTGCAGGAGATGAGATGCCAGGATCAAATGTTCTTGCTGGAGGAAGAGGAGTCACCGTATCTGATACTTCTTCCTTGACAACGTCATGGAGAAGAACATCTGCCGCTGTGGGAACCCGTATATCCAGCGTATGCGACTCGCTTTTGCCAGCCGCAGACATCGTAGAATTGATAGCCATAAAAATAAGTGAATTCAAAGTTCAGTCCAGAAGTCCAGCACTATGTGGTTTTTTCATCTCAAATTCACAATTGTTTGTTCCGATTATGTAGCAAATTATTCACTTTCCGGAAAATAGTTATGAAGTACAACCGAATTTGTAGTCCTTGAATACACGCTGCTGTATACGAATCGTCATACTTTTATAGATCGCCCATCCGGTTATTATATTCAATTCATAACAATACTAGATGATTTGTATGGCTGCCCATGCAACTTCCCTATGGTCGTTAGCAACGCCAAATGATGCAGTAATAATAATGTTTTGTTTAGTTCACACATCCAAAGTTCAAAATTATCGTGTCCTTTTGACCTTTTCGTCGTAGAACTATGTGCCTCTAACAAAGACAGGTTTCATATTACAATTCGACGAAATAAAATGTATAATGTTCATCATTAACTTGCACATTGCACATGTTCAAAATAAGTGAAAAAGTTTGTCATTCAGTTTGGTTACTAATAAACAAACCCTCTTCCGTCCTTGTGGTTGTAGTCTCCTTCCCAGTCGGTTTCTCTATCATAATAGAAGTGTATGTTCGCTATCGAGCCACATGGACCGGAGACTAGTTTTCTTATAGAGGATACTATTTGGCAATTTATTGATTGTGCAATCAAATAAAAAGCCACTTACTTTTGTGGAAGTATCGATTAGTAATCGAACTCATTGGCTAAATATACATAACGGAATTGGATCTATAGTTTGATGGGAGTTATGACACATGGAAGTGTGCTAATGATAGGAGCTGATGGAGGTGCTGATAGGCAGGGCCGGATTTACCTTTTTGGGGGCCCTGGGCCAGGCCAAAATTTGGAGGCCCCCAAACGCCTGTGCGGAAGGCATGTGCACTCAAGTGGCCAAGGTTTAGATTTGACTAGGACATTTGGGCACGAAAAAAAAATCAATTTTAGACATTTTAGCCCAAATTGAAGCTAAATTTTGCTATAAACATGCCAGTGCGCGCGAAGCGCGAATTTTTTTGTAATTTTGTACCCTATTTTGGTCCAAAACATGGTGTTTTCGACTAAAATTTACCATCTGGCCCTATGGTACATCCGGCCCTGCTGATAGGCCGTAAAACATAATAATTAATTTTGATTTAAAAGTTAATTACAGGAAATGCTAGTCCGAACAATACGCTTGTAGAGATAGTCCAAACAAATAAATCAATCAATCAAATAAATAAATAAATAAATAAATAAATAAATAAATAAATAAATAAATAAATAAATAAATAAATAAATAAATAAATAAATAAATAAATAAATAAATAAATAAATAAATAAATAAATAAATAAATAAATAAATAAATAAATAAATAAATAAATAATTTTGTGATAAATAAATAAATAAAGAAAGAAAGAAAGAAAGAAAGAAAGAAAGAAAGAAAGAAAGAAAGAAAGAAAGAAAGAAAGAAAGAAAGAAAGAAAGAAAGAAAGATAGAAAGAAAGAAAGAAAGAAAGAAAGAAAGAAAGAAAGAAAGAAAGAAAGAAAGAAAGAAAGAAAGAAAGAAAGAAAGAAATAGATTATTAATAATTTTCATTGCTGAGGAATTCTGTTCTCAACCCGGCGGCAATAAATAAAATAAATAAATAAATAAATAAATAATTTTGCGATAAAGAAAGAAAGAAAGAAAGAAAGAATTAATAATTTTCATTGCCGAGGAATTCTGGTCTCAACCCGGCGGCCGGCGGCACTCCCCTCCAACATAATATCTTTCTTTATGTGCACCTATAAAACTGTTTAATGGTAATTTCAATTCTAAATAAATGGAGTCTTTTGGAGGCGATCGACCATTATATTATGCTTCATACAATGCCTTCATGGTTGTTTAAAATCATTTGAAGTATATTATTACTAGCCTACATGTAATAAAGAGGTAATATTAGGCTAGTACTAAACATGTACTACTAAATTAGGCTAAGTTTTTCATTTAATAGGCCTATAAACGTAGATCGCCTATCGTGATATCGTATAAAACATGGTACATTTAAACGGGAAATTCTAAATGATAATCTGGGGACCCATGCAAACTCAATATTTTACTTAATAATAGACGTCTACACTTTCAAAAAGAATGCGCCTTCATTCATCATGTCATGCAGCTGTGCAGTCATCAGTCTGATACACTCTGATACAAGCACTGCCCTTTTAAAAGTTTTTTAATCGTAATAATTGGCTTCTACACATGCGCACTTTTTATTTACTAAGGACCTGCAATAAATGGGCCTCAGCCGAACAGCTGCCTCGTTGGCGCAGTCGGCAGCGCGTCAGTCTCATAATCTGAAGGTCGTGAGTTCGAGCCTCACACGGGGCTGATTATTTTTTCCCAACATTACAATTTTTTTCTTACTTTTTGAAACGTACTATTTCAAGTAAATCTCACTTTATTTTGTGGATTTACCCTCAACATTTTGCCATATTATGTTTTTTTTCTGGTAAATGGCTAATTTTAATAAGGAAAATTATCTAAAATAGGCCGAATGAAATGAAAATTTAAAAAAATCAATCAATAAATAAAATATAAATATAATTTATGCACATGATTATTTTAAAATCACAATAATCGTATGGTATAATTTTAATGAGACATTTTGAAGGAATTTAGTTGTAAAGTTGCATTGACAAAAATCCGTATGTGCCAAAATCCCGGGCCAAAATAAATAAATAAATAAATAAATAAATAAATAGGCCTAAATAAATAAATAAATAGGCCTAAATAAATAAAAAAATAAAAAATAAATAAATAAATAAATAAATAAATAAATAAATAAATAAATAAATAAATAAAAATAAATAAATAAATAAAAAATAAATAAAAAATAAAAAAAATAAATTCGCCAGCCCCTTTAAGGGGCCGTCCATAATTTTCGCCATTTTCACTTGCTTACAAAGCGTACGTAAGAGGGGGAGGGGGTAAAAATCCTGGGCATGTGTACGTAAGAAAAATGGCGATATATTTGAGCAAAAATTATGGCATTTTCCAATATTTTATTCATAATTTATAACTAATTTACCTAAAATTGTTCAATTCGTTTTAACAATTTCTATAATTAATAACATGCCATGCAAACAATAAATTTCTCTTTAATTTTTAATCTAATCTGCACAGTTGTCCTATTTTACATTATGCTTCATTTATTTTATTTATTTCATATCAAAAAACTTACAAAAATAGTATTTTGTATATGCGCTAGGATCAATGGCAGCAAAATGGCAGAATGCGACAAAAGACATGAAACCCATAGTTTAATTGCAAGAACATACACCAAACATGTCAAAGGGATGTCCCCATGCCCCATCCCCCTTATGATGTGATCCCGGGGGTTCTTAGTGGAAAAGAGAGTATAGGATGTTCAGCAGATTTTAGAGTGCATTAGTAATAAGTTTAGATTCGGGCTGCATTTTAAGCTATATTTTAATTTATTGATGGCTTTCGTTTTCATGAAAATATGATTCAAAAGGGAAGTTTTTTCAGCATTTCTCAACTTATTTGTAAAAACATAAATCCAAAACCAACTGTCATCATGGAACACTAATATAACCCTAACCCTAAACCTTAACCTTTAAACTCTAGCCACAACCCCAACCCATCTCAATTTTGCTATTAGTAGTAGGCCTACTCTTGGAAATCCTTCGCCATTTTATTTGTACGTAACTCGAGGGAGGGAGGGGGGTAAAAAGTTACGTACGCTTTGTACGTAAGTGAAAATGGCGAAAATTATGGACGGCCCCTAAGTCAAATGGTGGGTCCCTAACCGGTATCATTTTGATCGACAACCATTTTCACCAAGCAAAACTCAGATTATGTGATGTTTGATTTCACCCCTATGGTCATGATGTCCTTGATGTGACTTTATCAAACCAACATTTCTAGTTTGATGTGATTTTATCAAACAATACATTTTTGGTTTATTCTGATTGATACAAAACACACATTTTAATTAAATACTGTAACATCGCAAGCAAATAAGAAAAACTCTGAAGATAAAGAAATGTAACGATTGGTGATGGTAAATAACTCACACCTTTTCTGATTGGAAGAGTCGCAAGGTGATGATATATTCTCCTTGAGTCTTTTTTGCTCAGTTTAAGTTTACTGTTACTTAACCTAATAATAACAAACTTTAAGTGATATTAACCATCACATGCTGAAGCCTTTCCGTGTTGAAGTGGATACAAAATGCAATAAAAAGAAATTGCGCATTTCGCATACCTCTAAGCTAAAAAAAAAAAAAAAGAAACAGACAAAAAAACGCAAATCATTCTTTTTACAAAACATTATGTAAGTATAGAACCTCATAATAATTAAGTAAAATTTACCTCAGAACTATGTAATATTTACCGAATTATGTAAAATTTTAATTAATTTGGGTAAAATTAATTAAAATTTTACATAATTTTGGTAATTATTACATAGTTCTGAGTTAAATTTTACTTAATTATTATGAGGTTCTATACTTACATAATGTTTTGTAAATATTTCTCTGAGTGCATGTAGTTGCTCCTGAGGCAACCCTTTTGGTCATCATCACCATAATCAACCACCATCACCATCGTCATCATCATTTAAATTGTCATCATCATCATCATTGTCATCATCGTCATCATCATCATCATCATCATCATCATTATTGTCATCATCATCATTATTATTATCATCATCATTATCATCGTCGTCGTCATCATCATCATAATACTCACCACCATCATCATTGTAATATTATAATCATCACCATCATCATACTCCTCATCGTCATGATTATCATCGTCGTCATATCATCATCATCTCACTCATCATTATCGTCATAATATCATCGTCATCGCCATCATCATCATCATCATCATCATCATCATCATCATCATCGTCATCGTCATCGTCGTCGTCATCGTCGTCGTCGTGATCATCGTCGTTATCCTCATGATTGTCATCATCATCATCATCATCATCATACTCCTCATTGCGTTCATCATCGTCGATGTCATCATCGTCGTTATCATCATTATTGACATCTTCATCATCATCATCGTCATATATTTATCGCGTCATCTAGGTCCTCGTTTTCATCTTCGTCTTCGTCGACATCATCATCATCATTATCATCATCATCGTCACCATCATCGTCACCATCATCATTCATCAACCTTCGTCTTCATCATCATCGTCGTATTTGGGTATCGATTTGGTATTCAAGTCACGAGCCATGCAAGAAGATAGTCAAAGGCATCATTTAAGCACGAATTGAAGAAAGCAAAAGTCTCGAAACATCAGCAGACACGAGGTTAAATGAAATGATAACAAACTTTTGTGCAACCTGTCTGCAGAAGGACCGACATAATACAACTCTGTAACTTCATATTGACTTTAGTTTACCAAGACACAAAAACACATAAGATTTTGTTTAAAAAGACACTGTTGCCCATATCGTTTGTTGATTCCATTGTGTTTTATGATACGTGGTGTGTGGTGGGGTGTCATGGCTCTGAGGAGGTTTGTCAATTCGTCGTTATAAGTTCGGTGTGGATTTCTTTTACAATGTGACTTGGATAATGATTATGATGATGTACCTGACAACCAAGATTGTGTGAAAGACTATTGGCAAATAAGTGTACATGTACATGTTGTATAGACTTTTACACACTTTGACGACTTCCTTCTGCTGCAAGTTTGATTTTTACGACGCAGAAGCATCTTACAAATCATTGAGACGCACGATCGTGACAACATCACCGACTTAAGAATAATTACACAAAATAGTATTTGGAGCTACTTGGAAATGGCAATGTCAGTATGTCACAATAGTAATAGACTGTTATCGCCAATGACAATTATCTCTGTCAAATAAAGTTGTGTTTTTACTTCGCATTATACTTGTAAATAATCCAGATATGAGCTGATACGGTGGATCTTCAAAATCCTAAACACGCGCACATTCATGCTGGAATGCCTGACGAATACAGGACATTGGATAACGTTGTATAACGATGTGAAATAACGGTAAGACACTAAACCGACTTGTAAAACTGGACTTCTGACGATCAGAGAATGATTTTAATCGTAAATCTGGGATCTTTCTAATCATGATCACCACCAAGAAACAATCGACAAAATTGGACCGTCGCATAAACCAGATATCTGTTAAACATCCCAGTGTGAGAGACAACCTAGATTTTGTGATTACAAACAAGTCTAATGATATATCAAAACGAGGAAAAGCTAACTTGACTCATCAGAGTCCACGTGACAATTTAACAAGTCGGAGGACGGAGCTGGCAATTACAAGGACTAAATCTGCTCCACCATTGACGTCAGCTTCTCCCCAATTGAATAGACCAAATAGCTCAAGAGGATATTCTGTCGATATCCCTCGAGCATATGGACACCGCGGAATCCCTAGTTCGACTCCTATAAGTGTTAACATCCCGCGTAGTCTTGTGGATCTTTACCGTGGGTATACTCGTGCTATCACACGTCCTGTGACGGCAATTGATAACTTCAGGACTCGCCAAGAAGCGAAGTTACTTCTGCGACAATATCGGAATGGCAGCGGTATAACTCAACAAGAGCGATTCCAAACCAACAGTAATAAACAAGGTGGTCCACGCAGTTCGAACATCCATCGATTAAAAACACCAGCAGATTATGTTGTTTCTCCCAATACGTTTCCTGTTTCAAAGGCAAGTGTTTACAACTTTAACGACCACATTGTCTCTGACACCGATGTACTGAATCCACCTGCTACGATATGGCATATCCAAAATCCTACAAACGATGAGATTGATTCGGCTTCTTTGATATCACTTAGAAGTGACGATAGTATACTAGCAAACTCCTTAGACTCAGATACCGAGACTTTAGATGAGCATGACAAAGAAACGTCACCAGATGGTTTTGACGAACCTTCAAGTTCGTCTCCGTTACCTATTGGATCATGTGGGTTAAGCTGCAAATTAGGATATAAAAGAAACCCCAGAGTATCATCGGCATACAACTCACCTCGCAGAACATTTGTGAGTCACGATATTAGCATTCGAGGTAAGAGAGCTAAAAGTGCCGATTTTTTGACAACGAGACGACGTCAAGACTCAACTTATGAATCGGACATCATTGCCGCGGTTGCTAAATCTCAAGACTCTGTGAAGTCAGAAGAAAACCAGTCAGGTTCTACACGTCGGATAAGTATAACACTTCCACGTCAATATTTGCGATCTGAATTGGATCCTTACCATAATAAGGCCCCTCAACAAAGCAGTATAACAAAAGACAGCTGCTCTTCGTGTGTCCTTTGCCAAGCATCTTATGTGGCAGAACGTGCAAAGATGGAATCGGGAGAACATCCTGGAGATAAGACATTGACATCAGTGGTTGTACTTGAGGCAACCAACCAAGATAAACGTTGTATGCCATTCATGTTGGCACCTACCAAAGTCGTTCACAATCAAGAAAACAATAATATCAATGGTTTGACTGAAAATTCTTCAGGAAATCTTGAAAAGTCCCATGATAGTGGAATCGATCTGAACGCAAATACATCTTCCTCAAATTCAACAATAGAGTCAACATCAGAGCCGAACTCGGGAGAACGATTTCTAGACCTGAAAGGTATAAAAGTAAATCCAAAAAATAAACTAGAAACACCACCTAATATTTCCATGACAACGGATCAACATGGAATACAACTTACGAAAGAGTTAATGAACCCGGCATATTTTAAATATTCAAAGACGTGGCACATGAGTGATTCTACGGTACCGGTTGAGCCGCTAAAATTACCGGTTGAGCCGGTAAAGTCCGTCCAACTTCCGATTCCACTGAAGCAACAGACTATCTACCGTCCAAATTACGCCAAACGTGTATCACTTACTTTGAACAGCAAAAAGAGGCAAAGAGAAAGCGTGCTTCAGATGCAGAATAGTTACACAAACCGTGCGGAGTTGCACCCGAGACCCGTGACTCGAGTGGAAGCACAGCGATTCATGGGCAGGTGCAGTACCATGGTGACACCTGACATCAGTGACGATGATAACAATGACAACGCCATGGCTACTGGATACGCTTGTCCGCCGAGTTCGCCGACTTTTGAAATGACGACTGAACTCCATCATGGGCATTAGTCAAGTATATAACCGTTTCTCGTAAACGAAACTTAGCTAACATTTACGACGTATTTACGTAAGGTCTTAAACCCATCGTAATTTCAAAGCCTTCGTAACTCTATCATATAAATAGGTTACTCCAGTTGAAATCACCCCCTATGGCAGACATGTCCTTAATCTCCCACACAGGTGGTGTAGATTTCAAATGGAGTTACCCATTCAGGTAACCCCATTTGAAGTTCATACTCCCTGTGTGGAAGATTCAGGTCATGTCTTCCATAGGAGTGTATTGATTTCAACTGGAATATCCCAATCCAATACGCTGTCGAAGTGATGTAACAAATCGGATTAATTACCATAGCAATAGGTGAAAACAATTTTGAATATATCGCGCTGCACTAGGCCTACACGCAGGTTGCACTCATCACCTGTGTATGTCTGCAATCATAGATTGAAAACAGTACCGCTCTTTTCAAAGATACTAATCTTACAGGTGCATGCAAGTGATCAGCATGATATTGTTCAATGCAGAGGTACCGCGTGAACGTACTAGTGCAGCGCGGTATAATCAAAATAGTTTTCACCTATTGCTATGGTAGTTAATCCGATTATTATACTTAGCCAGCGTATGGAGAGTTACAATGATGTTTGGACACGATTGGTTAAAGGATTTATGTCAGTATAAGTAGTGATATAATAGGATTAATTACCATAGCGACAGATGAAAACAGTTTTTGATTACCGTATTACCCTGCACTAGACGTACGTTGTAACTCTGCATCGCACTATTGATTATCAAAGAATAGGCATAAAGCATTGTAAAGACCATTGTATGGAAATTTCAGTATCATACAGAGTCCATGTACATATCACTTGCACCTGTACGATTAATGTCTTTGAAAAGAGCGGTATTGTATGATTGCACACACTACACAGACATGACAGGTGAGTGCAGCCTACTTATAGTGCAGGGCAAGGAGGTGCAGGGCACACACCGTCATCGTCCCTATATCTTCGTGTCAAAAAGTGCCGTGATAGTACGATGAATCCTCACGTTTTTCAACAGCTACGCATGGTGATTTTGTTCGAGATAGGCCGAGCGACTCAGGCTAAGCATACACTGTGAGATTTTGAGAGTCTGCCACACTGTTTCTATTCTATGTTTTTACGATTTTCGCATGATCAGTATATGGCTGGCCGTAACCGCCACAACGTGGAGCTGCTACGCGTAGCTTACTTTTCGCTTCGCGGAGCTAAAATCATATTGTTGAATGTTGTTGACTTTAAAATAAACATGATGCAGTCATGTCTACAGTATAATTCACCACGACCTTTGAAGGACTTAAACCCCATTAAAAGCTATTAAACCAAGATAACACTCAATGAAAACAGCTCAACTATGTTACATCAGATCTTCTCTGGTTAAATACACACTGCACTTGTGTCTGTTTTACCTGTGCAATGAGCAATGAGCTGGTATTATAGTTTCAGTTGGGTGAATGATTATAAAGCGAACGCAAGGTAACAATACTGTGTGGGCTTTTGTTTACGAAATTAGACAATAGTCTGCTTATTGTTAACCAGCGTTCTTGAAAATGAGAAGCATAATGGTTTGCAGACTTAACACGGTTTAGAAATAATTTCTTCATATATTTTGGTGTTATCTGTCGTTTACATATCCTTCCTAAAACACAAAAGTACCAATAATTCCAAACACCTAAATTTAGGACATGTTACAAAACTATATTTTCTAGAATTTCAGAGAATACTTTAAATATTGGCCGGTTATTTTTTACACAGTGACGTCAACTAGGCAATGGCCTATACTTCTAACATACACTATTTGTAGAGGTCACGCGTCAATGGTGAGCGCACTGAGTATTGTGTATAGGAAAACGGACAGTAACTAGTACAGTAAAAAAGTTAGTAAAAAAGTTGTAAAAAAGTTGTGGCTGCGTAGGTTTGAATAATGGTAAGTAAAAGAGTCCAAGAGCAGAAATATTTGGTGTCAAACCACATTTGTATAGATTTATTTGCGTAGCAAAATTAAACACGAATTTTCGGTCATAGACCTTTGTCAAGTGCAGTATGTATGGCCTACTAGTATATAAAGTAAATCCGAACTGGTTTGCTGAAGGTCGAATTCCGCAGGCCACGCCGCGCAAGTTGTACAAATTAGCTCCCGGCGATACACTGCAGATCACAGAATTGTGTGCATGGTTTACCACCACTCTGCCTAGCTATATAGTTATGTACAATACTGTATGAGTTTCTTATGAGTGCATGTCCATCTTAATAATAAGTCGGTTCGTACTTTTTATAAACTACTTTTTGAATCATAACTTTCGTGACCGAGGATATCTTGCAACTACGTGAAGCTCGTCTGGCAAATTCTTAATGAATAAATTCGCTTCACGTAATGAGTAAGTCGTACTTGATTGGTCAGTTTTACCTCCGAGTAATGAAAAACTCTAACATGATTGGTCAATTTGGTTCCACGGAGCAAAAAGTCAGCTACGCGTAGCAGCTCCACGTTGTGGCTGTTGCGGCCTACCATATCAGTATCCCATATGATATTTCTATTGCAAGAAAATTTTATTTGTTGTCAGGTAAATCACAGGTTTCGTTTAAATGTACTAACTGGAAATTAAATTAACTAATTAGTGAGGACCTGTATTTTGCTGTGGATATGTTTAACTGCAATTTTGATGTAAAAAATTTGAAATCCACTGTAAAATTGTGATAATATTCAACTCTTTGAGAAAATAATTATATAAAGGAATGCATGTAAAACCCAGGTGCAATACAATGTACATTATTGACACACTATCACTCTCTTTATCTACGTCAATAATAGAATAATCGATTTCAATCGAATTGAATACATTGCTCCATTTTGAGTTTGTAGTTGACTACTGAGCGACCTAAGCGATCGATTGCTAGCCAATCAGATAGGACTCCTTTTCTTGCGTTCGGTGAAATACCACTCGCCCGTCGCTCACCAACGGAGTATTAAATTTATATTTATCGTATAGGACGTCGACACTGTGGGGCAATACATTAAAAATTGTTTTCACTTAGCGCTATGGCAATTAATCCTTCTACTGCTTCTACGGCGAATAGTGTTTGCCCCAAAATATTTTCTGGTCACAAGATTTCAGGGGTGTGTTGGGCTATTCCAGTTGAAATCCAAACACCGCCTATGGAAGACATAATCTTAGTCTTCTACAAAAGGAGTGTGAATTTCAAATGGCGTTACCTGAGTGGGTGATTCCATTTGAAATCGACACCCCGTCTGTGGAAGATAATGTCCGTGTCTTCCATAGGGGGTGTACAGATTTCTACTGGAATAACCGTTCTACTTAAGGGCGGAGTAATGGGAGAGAACATGGACCTTTTCGAGCTTCATTATTTCTGAAGTGTATGTCCAAAGTATATAAAACTATACATTTTTGGAAAGGAAATGAGTCAAGGAATCCCATGGTGACGTCAGATTTGTTCAAAAATCTCAAGTTTTTGAAAAAATCACAAAAATTCACTTTTTTACCCCAATTTTTTTGTGACAACTTAGAAAAAAATCCGTTCGGAGTAAAAAAAAATTCAGTTAGCTTTTCATGAACAAGAGACATGAACTTAGGGAAGGTTTTTTTATTTTTTTGAAATTCATCTCTTTTTTCGAAATATTGAAAAAAACATGTGAAAAAAGCCATTTTGTCACTCTATTAAGCTAAAATTGCACATAATGGTGTATATTTTTGTTTAAAACAAATATTTTGAAAAATGAAAAAAACTTCCCTAGACTTTGATGTACTCTAAAGGATAGTGCAAAAAGTTTACCCTTTGCTTGCATATTTTTCGAGTTATCTTGTCACAAAAATCGCGCAATATTTTCAAAAGTGAACTCTGAGAAATCGACGTTTGAGTAAAAAATGTCAAAATTATGCACAAAACGTCCTTAAATTTGAAAACGGTAAGACTTTACACTTGTAAAAGCTGTATCTCGTGCATGGTCTAAATATGCATCTTTTTGCACCAATGAATCTATAATCTCTGCTTTCAGTGCGCCAAAATTCAAAATAATTAAAAAATCTAAGTGGCATTTTGACTGCAAATTTTTGTTTTGTTTACACCACATTTGCTGGCGTTAACAACATACCGAATGCGCCTTGACTGCGTTGGACATACGCTCAGAGTTGCGCCGCGTCACGCGACGCGAATCGCGCGCGTAATCACAATATTTCGCATTCGCGCATTTCTGACTCATTATTTCCCGCCAATTTACTAAGCTGTCTTGAGCCATGTGACTTTTTAGAGTTGAAAAGAGTGAAATAAATCAAGCAAAAATACGAATAAATATTAGCAAGTTGTATTTTATCAGTTTCAAGTGAAAGAATACATCTTAGTGTTGATAAATATCAAAAATCTCAAATTCGGTCGTGGACGAATGTGTCGTCCATTACTCTGCCCTTAAGGGGGTACTACACCCCTGTGGTAAATTCGTGACTATTTTTTGCAAAAAATAATATTACACTGTTAACAAAAGTTATGTATATTATTGGGGCAAGGAATCCAATTACTACACTGAAATTTCAGTGACTCAAGACAAGCGGTTCAGTATATATGATAGGAAATGAGGTACATTCTAGCGGTACCTCTTTTCTTATCATAAATAATGAACCGCTTGTCCTGGGTCACTGAAATTCCAGTGTAGTAATTGGATTCCTTGCCCCAATAATATACATAACTTTTGTTACTCTGTGTTATTAGTTTTTGGAAAAAAATGCAAAAATAGGAACAAATTTATCGAGGGGTGTAGTACCCCCGGCCCTTAACTCTTAACACACCGTAGCGTAAGAACACTGAAGTCGTACCAATTTAATGGCCATTTATTCAAAAACGGGCTGTTGTATTACAAATCTGTAAAATGCGTTGGAAGCAGAATGTATTTCTGCGCATAATGACACCTCATTTGACATGATAGCCTATAGAAAACAATAAAACACCGGTCAATTTAATGTAGTGAGGATTTGAAAGTTGCACTTGACCTACCTATGACATAAGGCGTCGGCATGGATGCTGATGCACTCTGCCTTGCCATCTGATCCATGGTGATTCCATGCCATGCCACTCTGTCTTTGGCCAGCCTTCCTGCTGCTGCTACGGAGGTGATGTTTCGAGCTAGGCAGTCTGATTTAATAGTGTCCATCCATCTTTTGGGAGGTCTTCCACGTGGTCTTTTTCCATGTACATTGCACTCTAGCAAAATGTTGGGGTATCTGTCGTTGCCCATTCGCTGTACGTGGCCAAAGAATCGGATCCTTTTTTGTGTGATTTTATCGGTGACTGTGTGCTTCAGCCCAAGTGTGTCCCGTATTATGGTGTTAGGTATTTTGTCCAGACCCATGATATTCCTCAAGCACATCATTTCAAAGACTAGGAGGCGATTTTCATCTTCTTTCTTAATGGTCCAGGTCTCAGCTCCATACATTAGGATGGAAAGTACTAGGACCTATAGCTCGATCTTGGTGGCCCGTTGAATGTCCTTGGCATTCCATTCCATATACTGTGAAGTCTTTGGACCGCTCCTAATGCTTTCCCTATTCTGTGCTTGATGTCTTCTCTGCTTGTCCCCTTTTGAGATATGGTGCATCCCAGGTACACAAACTCATCCACTTGCTTAAGGGGGTACTACACCCCTGGCCAATTTTGTGCCTATTTTTGCATTTTTCTCACAAATTATAGCGCATTGGTGACAAGTAAGATATGTATATTATAGGGGCAAGGGCTACAACTACTGCACTGAAAATTCAGCAACTCAAGGCAAGTAGTTATTGATTTATTGATCAAATATTGGGTTTCCCTCATTTTTGACTGTAACTCCACAACTGTTGTCTGTGCTGAAATAAAATTTCCAGTGCAGTAGTTGTAGTCCTTGCCCCTATAATATAAATATCTTACTTGTCACCAATGATTTATAATTTTTGAGAAAAATGCAAAAATAGGCACAAAATTGGGCAGGGGTGTAGTACCCCCTTAAGCAGATTGCCATTGATGTTGATGTTAAGGTCGACCTTTTGGCTGCTGATTACTTGTACTTCGGTTATACCAATGTTAATCTTTTTTTGGCACTTACAACAATACAAAAACACTCCGATATCATTACACAGTTTCCTTCCATTATACCGAATACAAATCAATAGAATTTACTGCAACTTTCAAATCTTGGATAAATGTACGCTGTGACGTCAATATTTAGACAATGGCTACAAATGGGATGCTTCCAACGAATTTTACAGAGATGTTTACTTACAATGTATGATTAGATGTGTGTCAATTATAATTGTAAATTGTAAATCAACTTTGTGAAATGGAAAGTTACGACACATAACTTACTATGAATGTTGTGAATTGATGTGTCGTATGCATCTGGGTTGTTGATACCATGGCTGCAGGCAATCGGTCAGTGCAGTTATTGCTAAACGGTAGGCTAAGGTCAACATTTGAACTCCACCCGGAAAAATAGAGAATAGTTGGCAACATCTAGGAAATTTCTTTACCTAAGTAACATACCAAAATACATCACATCAATAGTACTAGGAATCATGGGCTTATACATATTTTGCTGTTACTTAAAGGTAACGAAACACATTGTAGGTGGTGCAAACTATTCCTTAATTACTATATTGTTATGACAAGACTAAAAAACTACGAGATATTTTTTCAACTTTGAGCTTCCATTATATGGAATCCAAAATCTGACATTTTACCTATTTGCTCTTAGATGTAGGCCTACATCACTACATCGTAGGTAGGTCGAACACATAATTTTTTTTATCAAAAATCGTTATGACCAAAGGAATATTAGAGTGAGGATTCTATATAATAAATTTCAAGCATTTTTAAATTGGACCCTTGTGTAAACTTTGACTGAATGCAGTGTTTATGGTGGCGGTGGAAGCACGCGCATTTAAGGGGGGAAAACGAACATATTTTGTGCCGGTTTGACGGCATGTGACAAACAAAAGTTTCACTTTCAGACTAAATTATTTTACCATCAAATGAAGGTGAATTTTGGGATTTGATGGCCCAGTGCGCACGAAGCGAGCACAATTGTGCAATTTGACCCTATTTTGGCACAAAACAGCTTTTGGGGCTAAAAAAAGATGCACATTGCAATTATTGGTTTAATTTTTCTTCTATTAGGATTTTAGGGGGCCGTCCCCCATGGTAAAATGAAGTGAAATATCAGCATGCCCCCCTCCTCACCGCTTCCGCCACCTATCGACTGAATGTACGTCCAATTGTCACTGCGCACCCGGTTGATTACTGAATCTCTACATCTTTGGTCATAACAAATATATTAGTCATACCCACCTTTAGAGTCCATCCCGGGGTCCACCGGTCATCCAAGTTCGTCATATCAATACGAGAAGAGATAAAGAATGCGAAAATGAGATAAAGAATGAAATACATACACACACATTATCGTTCACGCATTTGTTATGTCCCGTATGAGTCTTGTTTGTTAGTGGTTCCGTATCGTCTAAACAAACCGTCATGCGACACGTTATAGGCTATAAGTAACAATCGCTAATTATAGTTTTTGGTCAAATGAAGAGGTAAAAAGTGCAGATCTTTTAATTCTAAGCTCTAACTGAAAACGCAAGCATGTAAACCTAAAATAAGGCTAAGGGGAAAATCCACTATTCGCCAGTTCGTAAATTATCCATCAGGACCCAAGTGTTTCTCCGCACGGAACGAGAGTTTGAATAAAACCGGGCGGCAAAACTGCTCAGCCGTATGGCACTTTCCACACAATCGGAACACGGAAGTAAATTTGGACTGAATTTCGCAGCTGCCGTGATCACTGGTACGCGCCATTCAATTTGCACACTGAGTGATCGGAGCCTAACCAACACGGCGAATTTGTCACAGCGACTCTTACTCAGTAATAATCAAATTTTTACTGTATTTAATTAATTTGAAGGTTAGTTTTGTGGGGTTCATTATCGAACCCAACGGTTTTAGCTTGCATTTATATTATTTATTAACATAGGCCTACTTGTTTGTGATATTTTAAGCGTTTAAAAATGTCAAAATAATCCCATTCAAATACACGACCGAGAAAGGGAATTTACACACCACCTGCACTGCGCATGCAATCCGGACAAACGTTTGCATATGGACTGTATCGGTATTCGGGACAAACCCACAAACACAGTGCGAAATCGACTATTGAGTTGATTTCGAGCATGTCGCCAGACGGGTTGCTCAAAGCATGGCTAGTGATCGAGCTTCCAAAGCCATCAGGCGTAAGCCTAAGTTGTCATATACCAGTGCTTACAATAATTTCAGATCATACACCACCTACCTAGAAAGATAAATCAATCCAATGATCCACATTGGAAGGGCTAGCCTACCGGCTTAGGAAGCCTAACCACTAGCCAAGATTCGAGAAATCGGACCTAACGAACCAGTAAAAAAAATCAATTTGTGTGTGTGTCTTTTAATAATCTCAACACCTTTATTCCAATAATCGAAAAAAAATCGTGTGTTTATCATTGGACTTGTATGATTTCCTATATAGGCCCAAATAATGACCTTACACCATAGCATGGCATGCCAGGGAACTGGTATTTTCTATTGGCACTTCCCTGCTTACACACACAAGTAGTAAAGGCAAAAGCATAATTCTCGTGAAAGTATATATGAAAAATAGTTATTGATAAAATATCTTAAAAGCGAAGGACAAGTTGACAAATCTTTTTATAATCAAATCTTTATTACTTTAAAAAAAAGAAAACCCGGTCTGTTCTACAGGCCCAACCGACCCAGATTTTAAACAAATTGAAAAAACATTCCTGTACAAATGACTAATGCATGCGTAACATGAATTTACCAAAAGCCGAATCCGGATTGGATTCGAATTAATGCCAGTGGCGGCGCTACAGGGGGGGGCAATGGGGTACATATGTTTCTTGCCCCCAGTTTGCCCCCCCGCTTTTGAGGCAAACCCCCAAATCACGTAAATTTCCACTTTTTGCGGCAATTTCGCGCAAAATTTGCCAATTTGCCCCCCCTGAAATTCACTTTGCCCCCCCCCCGAAAAAAATCCTGGCGCCGCCACTGTTCATAACGATATGATGTCATCGATTATAGAAACCAAAATCAATGTACATAATTTACCTTTTCAAAAAATCCAATAATTCCTTGCGGTTAGACCCGAGATGAAGTCATTTGATGATGTCACGCTGATGCGTACATCGTTTAGCGAACATTGTTACTGCGCATTGCAAGTTGGCGTGACATCAAATGACGACATCTCGGGTATAACCGCAAGGAATTATGGGATTTACCGAAAAGGTAAAGATGCTCGGTAAGACAAACGATTTAAATGTGGTTAGGGAGAGCGGTCATTATTTACGCCAGGTGGAATGGGGGGGGTAGGGAGGAATGCGATTTTTATGGAGCAACAGGGGAATCTGCATTTTTTGCCACTGCCAAGAAAGAGGGGGAATGGTGAAATTTTAAATGGAGAAATTTCATAAAATAAGAGGCGGAACGCGGGATTTTTGAACTGAAGCGAAAGCAGGAATGCGATTCTTTTTGCAGAAAAAAATTAAATTCCCCAATTCCCTCGGCGTAAATAGTGACCGGTCCTTTAATAGACGAAAATAAAAGCGACCCAGTGTAAACATGATCTTCGGCATGTAAACAATACTAGTAATAATCATGTGAACTCGTCTCTGCTGCTAGATGGTCACAGGCACTGCCACTGATATTAAAGGTAATACTATATAGCCTATGAGACGATAAAATGCAATTATTCTCATTTTCATTTGCGTAGTTCAATAACCTCCATAGCTACAAAGTTAGTCCCAAGTTGTTGTGTATGAGGTTTTTATCAAAGGTCAATATCTGAGTTTGATAAACACATGGATTTACGAACTTTGTCCTTGCAGATTCGCATGATTAGATCACTATTAATTGCCCGGGGAGGTTCTTCGAAAAATTTTGTACGGGGGTGTGCCACGCAGACTTTCGGATGCTGACTTTCTCTATACCTACTTTTTGCTGTTTTTGCTACCCATCAGTATACCAATTTTCAAGAAAAAGCACCCAAAAAGCGCCCAATTGGCCATAATTGGGCGCTTTAAAGGCACTTTTTCCAAAATGCGCCCAATTGGGCGCATTGGTCTCCACTGAAAACCCACCCATCGATATACCAAAATCGCTGAAAAGGTACCCCAAAACCGTGGCACATCCCCGTATACCTTCAACCAGGAAGAACCCCCCCGGGATTAATTGCCGGAATTTCCAGGTGGAATTACCCATAATATTACTATTACCATATTCATTACATCCGCATAGTCATGCTAAGGTACAATTATAGTCGATAGTTTAATTATGCTACATGTACGGTATATAGGCACACCACAATAAGATGCAATTTCTGAATATATTTACCGTTACGGCTACTGCGATCATTCTATGCCGCGGCTTCGAATATCCACTCGGACACATTACATGTAAGCTTCACAATCTGACCTACTAGTATTGCAGTAACCGTGGTTTAATCTCTATACCTCCATTGCCACAAGAGCTAACCCAAGCAGACTTCAGTAACAACCTTCTTACCAGGCTACCAGGAGATGTCTTTACAAGCCAAACACAACTCCGTGTTCTAGATCTCTGTACAAATTTGATCTCTACGCTTTCCGGGTTTCCATTTTCTGATCTTACTGTCTTAGAGCAACTCGATCTATCCAGAAATGATCTAACACATCTTGAGGATGAAATATTCGCAGACTTGATCGCTTTGGAAAACCTTGATCTTACCTCTAATGGAATACAAGTAGTTGGCATAAAGACTTTCAGTGGATTGGTAAACCTGAAGACACTTATTCTGGTCGGCAATCTGCTTCAAGACCTCCCACATGGATTATTTGCAGGTCTAAGTCGTTTGCAGTTGTTAGACTTAAGTTCAAACAGGTTGGTCACTTTCCCAGAGAAAGCATTACGTCCTTTGATATCACTGCAAGAATTATGGTTGACCGACAATCCTATAACGTCTCTTGACGACAACACGTTTGATGACATTACTGATATACCTTTAAAATTTCTGCGTTTAGAAAACACTAACATAAGTATTTCGGAATCTTCCTCAACGGACATCTTTACACCACTACGGTATATTGAGCAATTCAAATCACAGTGTTCACTGTTCGATGCTGTTCAATCTTTGCGACCACAAATCACTGGACTACATCTAAGGGAGTGTCAGAGAATTTTCTATCATAAGTGCTTAAACAGTACGTCATTTCTTCCACTCATTAAATTAAGCACAACCTTAAAATTATTGTCTATCGTACGATCAGATTTAGCACGAGTTGAAAGTAATTCATTCGCTTCCCTGCCTGCCTTGAAAGAAATCAAATTATCTGAAAACAATCTCTACCATTTACATGATAAATCTCTCTTTGGATTGAAACTTCTTGAATTTTTGGATTTGTCTTCTAACTCATTCACAGAAATCCCAATTCGGGCGTTGCGCGCACTACATGTTTGGAACATTGATTTATCTAATAACATCCTTACAGGAGCGACGGATGATGATGACTTTGATACTACTCCAAGTCCTCTCAACAAGATCAATCTGAGCTACAACGAAATGTCGTATCTTGGAGATTGGATAAATTATCTTACAAATACAACCGATTTATTTTTAAGCGCCAACCCGTTCGTTTCATTATCAAATTGGACAACTCCTTTATCCTCAGTCACAACATTAGGTCTTCATAGTATGAAAGCGGATTTTCCATTCCACAGGATAAGCATTTCTCTTTCATTTCTTGTCCCACGGTTACAAGTACTCAAAATCTTAAATAATTGGCTGGATTTCAAAACGCTGCAAAACTGTTCCACGTTGATTGAATTAGACATCAGTGACACATTACTAGACGACACCAGTAGCCAGGTATGGCCTCAAATAAACCTTCCAAACTTACAGATCTTAAAGCTGGCTCGCAATAATCTCCAGAATCTTCGCCCTGATTTCTTCGCTACCAGCCACAGTATCACACATTTGGATATTAGCTATAACAGTCTTTCAACCATACTAGAGGAGACAATGGCTCCTTTGATTTATTTAAAAGTTCTACTTTTAGAAGGAAACCAATTAGTATCCACGTCGTTGCACTCATTGACGATTCTTCCATTGCTTGAAATCCTAGGATATGCTAACAACCTGGTTTCTCAAGTACCTAATTCGATTTTCCGTGATAACTTGAAATTAAAAGAACTCGATTTAAGTAATAATCAGTATTCATGTACTTGTGATATCAAAGATTTCAGAGATTGGATATTAACGGACGACTTGGTGTTCGTTAGGAATGGTATCCCTGGAAGTGCTGATAACAAGTACGCATGCGTCAGCCCAAGCTCACTTCAAGGTCAAAGTATTACGTCAATTGTTCTTGATTGTCAAATTAAATTGGGATTGATTCTTGGCGTAAGCATGGCGAGTTTTGTATCTATTGTAACAATTGTAAGTTTGATATTTTACTACCGATGGCATTTGCGATATATGATATTCCTTCTTATGACCAGATTAAGAAGACCAAGGAACAATACAGGCGAAGAAGCGGTTACCAATATACTGGACATGGAAACTGAGGACTTAACACTTCAATACGACGCCTATGTGGTCTACAACCATGAGGCTAACGATGAACTTGAATGGGTTCTTCAGGAGCTCCTACCAAACATTGAACAAGGACCTGAAATGCAATTCAAACTTTGCATTGGCCACGCCCGAGATTTCTTACCAGGTATACCAATCTCAGACAACATCATCCAAGGAATTCAGAAGAGTCGCAAAACTATCTTACTTTTAACTCCAAGTTTTATGGACAACGAATGGAACTATTTTGAAACTCAGCAAGCTCAGATGAGATTAATAGAAGAAGGGAAGGATGTTTTTATACTGATTCTATTGCAGGAAATATCAAACGATAAAATATCTCTGTGGTTAAGAAGACTACTTATGCATAAAGACTACCTTAAATGGCCAGCAGAGTATAATGCACAGCAATTGTTTTGGAAGTGCCTGAGAATAAAGTTACAGTCGCCGACGCTGAAAGTGGATCGTAGGTATGATGTATAGGTTGTTAGCATCGACGTACCGTAACCATAGTTTTGATGTATACACACAAACCACCCACCGGCACTAACGGTAACTCTGCAAGCAGGTGTTAGTTACAGTCTCCGACGCGGCAAGTGGATCCTAGGAATGATGTATAATTAGTTAGCATCGACGTACCGTAGCCATAGTTTTGATGGTGCCATCAACTGAGAACTAGGCGGGACAAGTACTGTAGTATACGTCATGCGGGATCATTGTTACCATCATTCACATTATCCTATATCAATTAAGAGGTTGTGCTATATCTCCTGGAGACACGAGACGTGGAAATGACGTCATTTATGCGATCCCTTTATTTTACAAGGAATCAGCAATTTATATTATCAATCCATTTATCGTGGACGGATTCGGATGATAACGTTCATGTACAGAGAAGAGACTTAGTTTCACGTCTCGCGTCTCCGGGAGATTACGCGCACGGGGAGAATTTAAATCCTTACACCCCCTATGGAAGGAATGACCTGAATCTCCCACACAGGGGTGTAGATTTCAAATGGAATCACCCAAACCCCGTTTGAAATTCACACTCCCTGTATGGGAGATTAAGGTTATGTCTGCTACAGGGGGTGATCAACTGGATTAGTCCATTCGCACAACCTCCCGAATGAATGGTGTATGTATATAGGTGTATTCTTCCATTTTGAGGTGCGTTACAGCAAGTTTCAGAGTGGTATAGAAATGACTTATCATTTTATAAACATTTTGAAACATTCCTTTTGGAATAGTTCTAACCTAAACTTCTCACCGGCATGGCAAGGGGCGTGGCAACAACATACGAAATACTAGTAATCAACAGGCTATCAACGAATAGGGCATACTAATGCCAGTTATCAGTAGGCCTATATGTATTCTGGTGTTTGTCAGCCATAAGTGTCCTATTCTTGATTTCATAACTTAATATTTAAATAATGTTAATTAAAGACAAAAGAGTGATATGTATATTTTATACTTCAGATATTTAATGCTATACACAATATGCTTAATGCTGTGAACCAATCGAAAATAAGGTGATACATGTACTACAGTTTGATCAGCTCGTAATCGGCGGGCTTTATATTAATTCCCATAATAACAGAATTAGCATATGTACACTTCTTATAGGTCACCTCACGTTAGCCAATTGGCACTTGTGGGCAATTCTAGAATACCAAGGTTAAAGGTTATAGGCATACACTAGGGGTCAAAATTCAAACTTAGTGCTTAAATCTTATTATTCAGAATATAAAACTGTTTATTTAATATTTTTATTTAGCAAAATTAAGTTACTGTCATCATGGTCATGAGCTGTCATGGAAACTTTCTGAAATGAACGAAACTTTTTTACCGTTTTAGTTACGTGTACTGCGATCTCGTTTTCGTATTACGCTCTAGAACGCGCTATATATATACTCGCGCCTCGACAAGCGTCTAAGGGAGCACACCACCATAAGATTCCGCGGCCAAATGTGTAACCCGCAAAGTAGTCCTCATAAAACGTAGAAATTGAGCTTTTTGTTACATTTTTCAGCAAATAATGTGTCTGAGATACGTTTGTTTGATGACATTCTAAAGCTGAAACGGTTTTGATGAAATTACGTGCAGAAAAATGATTTTAAATGTGTTCTGGCGGACTAATCGTGCATATCATGTATCGATGTCAAATCCCAAGAATTTAGCTTTCAACAGCTTTGAAATCACGGGATGGGGTACAAATGTCCAATTTGCAAAAAACTGACATTGGAAATCTATGTGCAAAAGAAAATATATTAAAGCTTAAGGATCGTCCCATAACCATGCCCAGTTTCATTGCTCTATCTATTGCAGGGAAATAATTAGAAGAGATTTCCGAAAGGCTTTTTTGCACGTATTTCAATGGGGAGCGTAGTGGTGGTGTGCCCCCTTTATAAGACGGGAAGACTCTTCCGCGACGACGTGGTTGCTGCTGTCTACCGTGTGATAGACGGCGAGTGCAGAAACCAATGAAATTCAGAGCTAGCATGCTAAGCCACAGCTTCTGACTATGAATACATGCATAAACAACATGATAATATCGCCTTTATACAGTAAGTATACTTCAAAAGGACGGTTTATATAGATATGGTGTTCAGCAGTATGAGAAAACCATTACGATTATCTTATAATGAAAGACAAAGATAAAAAGACTAGTTTGCGTCTGACGTTACTGTCAATCAAATTCTCTACGATCCTTGATTGGCTAATAGCGCGTCTAAGGAAGGTCGATTCATCTGGCTGGTGCCGATCGGAGAAAAGGAATATCAGTGAATGGCGAGGATGGCGAAAATTACGTACTTTTACAAGGCGAAAAGCAGCTTTTCTAGGCATTGTGGACATGGTGCCTTCGGTTAAGAAAGTTTCCTACTATAAAGACCTAACTTTTGTGATGGTTTGCATGTCGAAAGGTGCAAAATTAACAATAAGGCGCCCGGTTATAAATCCGCGTTCAGCAAGTCATCATCACGACACTTGTAAACAAACCGTGCTCGGAGTTTGATTGACAGATGACGTCAGATGCAAACTAGTCTTTTTATCTTTGTCTTTCATTATAATCTCTGGTCCTCAATTAATGACTAAGATAGTTTGATCTCTGCTTTATATAGCCAAGTAGCCTATAATTATTGTGGGTTCTGCGAGAAACACATTACGATTATCATAATATGGTCCTCAGTTACAGAAGAGAACTAATGACTAAGGTGGTTTGATCTCTGCTTTATATGGCCAAGTATTGTGGGGTTGCGTTCCCAACAAGACTCATTATCATAATATCTGGTCCTCAGGTCAATATAGCCAAGTCTTGTGTTCCCAAAGAAAATACCATAATAGCTAAAACAGAGAATGAGTTATTTGATCTCTGCATTATATGGCCAAGTATTGTATCCCCGCAAAAACAGTTACAATTATCATAATATCTGGTCCACAATTACAGAGAATGAGTTACGTGATCTCTGCTTTATATGACACAGTCTTGTATCCCCGCAAAAACGGTTACGATTATCTTAATATCTGGTCCACAATTACAAAGAGTGAATAACTAAAGAAGCAAGTTGGTTTGACCTCTGCCTTATGGCCAAGTCTTGTGTTCCTGACGACTTATCTTGACTTGTTTCTTGAATACTATTATAACTTTGCTTTCTATCCCTACTCCTCAAGTGAGGTCTTTCTTTATTAAATGGCGTATTAGGCGGACATACATGCCCATAGTAAGTTGGTATATATTGCAGACACAGAGGACAATCCAAGTTATGTTGCTTCTGATGTCTTTGTTCAATTCGTCGTGGCATACCACTATCAAATCGTGGCTGGTATCTGTCGCGAGTGAATTCTTGAGCCAAGCGCACATTAGCAGATATTTTATCAGCACCAGACCGGCTGCGTAAGGTTTCGATGAATGCATCACGTGTCTCGTACACATGCCGTAAGAACTCTGGCATCGGATATGTCTGGATACCAGATGCTCCTTGGTTCGATACCCACATATCAGTACTTGTTGGTCTTTCTCCATAACTTGTTGACACTCGTTTTGGGGCTTGTTCCGTTTGCTTTGATCGTTTATTGGCAAGTCGTCGAATCATAACTTTCTCTTTTGTTGCGTTTACGTCTCTTTTACGTTGTCTATAATCACCCCTTTTTTCATCTGGACGATCTTTGTCAGTCGCCGATTCTTGTGCCGCACCTCTGTGGTGATACCGTAACCGCGCAACAGGCTCTTCCGTTTTCTGTTCAAATCCATGAGAAATAGAACGGTATCCATTTTTGCCATTTAATTTTCCTATGTGAACGAAGTCAACATATTGAGTAGGACTATAATCTGAAAATCGTTCATAATCATCATGTTTTGTCCCATTTTTATGTTTGCAGAATTTGGCACCTAGCAAACCCTCCACTCTACCCGTTTCATCATCACAATAATTGTCACTACTGTGGATCTCTGGTAAGGAGTGGCCTCTTTTGGTTCTACTTCGGTGATGTTGATTGTAATTTTTCAGGTGTACTGTCAAACCACACTCCTCAATCCGTATTTTTGGAAGCCTTTGATCACGATGATCGCTGTGACTCTCTGCAGCTCGAGGCTTACCCATTTTGTTTTCGATGCGTTGTAAGTGGATAATTCGTTTCTTTCTCTATTACATCTAGTAATACAATTCATTTGCTGGTTTAAAACTGTTGGTCAAATCATCAGGTTTAATATGGATAAAGCAAAATATTCAAGCAGTCAACGTTATGTCAGATTTCGTTGACAACGCTAGCCATGGCATTGTTTCGATAACTGAAGTCTTTGTAGCCTTTACTTCAAGAAAACATCCAGGCAACATTTGTGTAATTAGTTTCTTCACATCAGTATGGCAACAACATCTGAACTAGATTTGGATCTGGTAGCATAATTGAATCCTTGAAATAAGAGTATTGCTAACTCTAGTAAATATCATTAACATAATTCATAGATATTAATATATAATGATCAAACTCGCAAAATCTCCGAAATTGTCCATCACAGGCTACGATTTGTCCTTTTTGATAATATGTATAATTCGCGTCTTTCGTCACCAACAAAGCAGTTGAATATAATAATTCCGTATCAAGTCAATGTAACAGTGTTTCAATATGAAATGTCTGCCTGCCTTTCTATATTATTTCATTCAATGCGATGTTTTCCTCCTCTCCAAGACGACTACTAGACTGACTCCATAAAGAACCAGGAACCATTCTGCTTCCTGACCAATCTTTCACTGTCCATGAACTACCGGCTCTTTTTGTATGGTACCGTGACGTCACCTAGTAAAATAATACGCGTGTATATGCAGTGAAACACTGCACCACGTTCACTGTTAATTACTTGATGTATTGAATTCCTTATAATGTGACAAACTAGAAATCACATTTTCTTAAAATAGATTATTTTAATTAAATCTCAAACATACGATATGTAGGCTTACTCAATTACACGACACACTACTCATATTGTACCAATGTCCACAATGGTCCACAATGGGCAATTCCAGTTGAAATCCACACTACCCCTGTGGAAGATTTTAGAAATATCTTCCACAGGGGGAGTATGTTTTTCAAATGTAATTGGTCAGGGTTAATCATTTTGAAAGTCATACTCCCTTTGTATTATGGCTTCACCAATATCTTCCACTCTTATCTTCCACAACTGGAGTGAGTATTTCAAATGGAAGTTATCCAATTGTCTATACTATATGAAACTCATACTCCCTCTGTGGTACACTTTAGCTAAATCTTCCACAGGGGTAGTGTGGGTTTTAAATAGAATAGCCAAAATGTAATGGATGCTTCTGATGTTTGTATAAATGTATTTGATTTACCTCAGATGTTTGTATATAAAATTATTTGCTTTGCTTTTAATGTATTACACAAATAGTCCATTCATACCCATTTAAAACACATTTGCATATAGAGACTCGGACCACTTATAAGAAATGCCTATCTATTTTGTATGAAAATGTTATAGTATGGCTTTAAGTGCTACGAGAGTGCAACCTGGATTAAATTAAAGCTTGCGACTTGGACTTTTTACACATTTTCCACCCAATTGGGCGACTTTTTACAATTTCTTTATTTTAAGTCCTCAGAAAATAAGGACTGTAAGTTTGGGTACACCGATAACATGCGGGTATACAGCCGTATTTGTGTACAAATATAAAGCCTTCTAGTTTCATTTTGGTATCTTTATCCATAGACTGTTCTTTATCATTGTACAACTTATCCCGGACCATAGTAGTTAAAGGGAGTATCCCATCATGCATTGCAGTCGATCTGCTTGCTCCATAGCTGATGGGCTATTCCAGAAAGTAGATGCACACCCCTATAGAAGAGTTCGGATTTCCGTACTTTTTGACCAGTCGTGATTGTTGGAAGTCCAGGCTTTTAAAGCATTCGAAGGCGAACAATCCACAGAAAAAAATAGTTCAAAATTTCATTCATTTCATTGCATTTCCAAACTTTTTTATCAGTAAGTAACATTGGTAACTGGAATTCCAGTCGTTCTCGGAAAGCAGATTTAGAAATCCAGCCATTTTTCTCTCGGGGTGTGCACTTTATTTTCTGCAATAACCCAATGTATACTTCAAATGGGCTTAAGAGTCCCTCCTTAAAATGGAGACATGGATAGTTTCACAATATATACTGTAGGGGTCTATTTTTTCAAACAAAGCCACCCCCCCCCCATTTAAGAAAGTTGAAGAGAAGGATTTTGGTTTATCCCGAGTGTAAAAAGATATCATGGTCCCGTAAAAACAAGACTCCTTTAGTGGGCTTATAAAAAGCAAAGAAAATAATACCTTTGTTGGGCCGTAAAAAGATACCTCGATGAGCCCGTAAAAAAAGCAAAGAAAACATCACTTTGTTGGACCGTATATATAGTAGAGTAAAGTTACCACATGACCCCAAAAAAATTGCAACAGAAGGATTTTTGGTATTTTCTTGCAGTATAGTGTCTAATAAATAACATATCAAAAGTTTACAAAAATTCAACTTGGGCGAGGGGTCCAACTGTGACGTAATCAAAATGGCCGCCAAAAGCTGGAAAAATACCCATTAATCAACTAATTTTATCCATTGTTCACTCGTTATTGTGGGTTCCACTGGTAACAACCTTGTTCAGAAGTACATTACTAGATGTTGTAATGAATCTTTAAATTGTGGTATTCAGATGGAGCAATTTGACAGCCATAATTAATTTCAAAATGGCTGCCATTTTGGTATTTTGGCTTATGAAGTGAAATCATACACGTAATTGTAAGGCAAAACTTAAGGCATTAGATTGTCTAAAATAGCCAATATCCTTTGCACATATATTCCCATTCAAATTTATATAGAGGTAGGCATACAAACCAAATTGGCAGCAAGAGTGAATTTCAAAATGGCCTCCATTTTGGTATGTTGGCGAATTGAGTTAAATTATGCACGTATTGTAACTTGAAACTTAAAGCGACAGAAATTCTAAAATAACCAACATTAATATTATACTTTCAAGTAGGCATATGTACCAATTTGACAGCCATATTTACCATGATGCGATTCCTTTGTTAGCAGTAGTATTCATCGACCACATTGTATGTATGTTGGAATTAGTTGTCATCATCATCATCATCATCATCATCATCTCAGAATAATTCTTGATCCATATTCTTACACATAGCCTATGTGTCCACAAACTTCAGTGTAATTGAGTCCATTCTTTCTGCAGCTACATTTCTTTGTGATGCATCCTGTAGAACAATTGCATGGAATCATCTTCAGCAATGGTTCTCGTGCTGGACTTCTTTTGATCATGAATGGAAAAAATTTGTCACCTTAAACAATCCATCCCCAGTCAGATGTACGTTCTCCTAGAGTTAAGCATTGCAGCAGATGTTGTGGGTGGAAGTCTTTCAGGTTTAACAAAGTTCTCTGCTGGGCAAACTTTTTTGGAAAGAAACCTGTAGCATAAGGATTCCAAAGACTCTGATTGCTGACCATTAAACAAGGACACCATTGCTTTGCAACCTTCACTTTCTATATATTCTTGATCCATACTGGGAGTGCAAAATGCCTTGGAACAAGCTTGTAATACAGGATCACCATTGATAATGTTGTGCAATACAGACTTCATGCCTACCCCAAATATTCTTGAAGTAGTGTAGTGTTGTAACCTGAAAACGCATGGGCAAACAACACATCCGAACAAATGTCATCACTGAGTAAGCGCTTCGGAACATATGCATCTCCTTCAGCGTGGATCTCATGGCATCCTTTCTGTTGCATACGCTCCCCAGTTAGTTTAATGAGTGTCTGTTTGTTCAGATCATTTTTTTTTGCCAGCAAATTGCCAGTATCTGATATGTCTACCTTATTTGCAACCCGACTCTTGCGGCGCTGATTCGTGTTATCCTTTGTGTTTTGTCCACCAGTGTATCTCTCAAAGACAACCGTGGCCTTGTCATAGTGATCAAATGTGAAAGATGTATAATAATATCAGCAAGGGAACTATAGGTGCTTCCTTCTGTCAACTTCAAGCGATGTAGAATAGAATCTCCATCAAGAACATAGTGATCAGTCCTTGGAACTGCCTCAGGGCCATCAGCCTCTGATGAGGACACATGACCCTGTATGGCTTGTAGTAGTGGTGCTTTATCTGGAATCCAGAAACTTTTGAAACAACAGAGCTGGATCAATGGTTTGGTCATCAGTGACCTTGACAGTCCGTGCAGATGCAAGGGTCTTGACTCTAGTCTTCCGTTTGTAGCTATATGAAAAGTCAGCATGTCCTTCCATTTTGTTTACCTACTTTGAACCGGTTTTGCATGTGACTCACTTATCAGAGGGTGATGCCCTGAGACAGTTCAAGGACTGAGTGATCACTATGTTCTTGATGGAGGTATCTTCTGATAATTATACCTCTTTCACATTTGATCACTATGGCAAGGCCACGGTTGTCTTTGATTGATACATTGGGGACTGTATGGAACAGGAAGGATGTCATCTGATATTGATACCGATATTGATACAGTGAAAGCAGCAGTCGCAATGGCATCATTTAAGTTAACAACCCTAATTGGAGAAGACACATCTGTTGGTATTACTTCTTCATTATGCAGAAAAGGACTGTAAGGACTTGTACTTTCGGTGTGACAATGATAAACCATATGTATATGATATCAAGGTTCCGAAGCGCTTACTCAGTTATGACATTTGTTCGGATTTGTTGTTTGCCCATGCGTTTTCAGGTTGTGACACTACTTCAAGAATATTTGGGGTAGGCAAGTCTGTATTTAACAAAATCATCAATGGTCATCCTGTATTACAAGTTTGTTCCAAGGCATTTCGCACTCCCAATATGGATCAAGAATATGTATAAAGTGAAGGCTGCAAAGCAATGGTGGACGTCCCTGTTTAATGGTCAGCAATCAGAGTCTTTGGAATCCTTACGCTACCGGTTTCTTGAAAGACTTCCACTCACAACCTCTGCGGCAAAGCTTCACTCCAGGAGAATGTATCTATAGGTCATGCAGCGGATGTGTAAAAGTGATGGTATGCATCCAATTGACTGGGGATGGATTCTTTAAGGTGACACATTTGTTTCATTCATGATGAAAAGAAGTCCAGCGGCAGAATCATTGCTGAAGATGATTCGATGCAATTGTTCTACAGAATGCATCACAATGAAATGTAGCTGCAGAAAGAATGGACTCAATTGCACTGGAGCATGTGCACACATAGGCTAAATGTGAGAACATGGATCAAGAACTATTCTCAGATGATGATGATAACTAAATACAACATACATACAATGTGGTTGATGTATACTACTGTAAACAAAGGCATCGCATCATGGAATAGCAAGATGAATTTTGTTTACTTCAAGAATATACTGTAAGCAACATATTGATTTTTATAATGGTGATTATAGCCGACAGCCATTTTGAAATGCTATATGGCTCCAAATTGGTACATATGCCTACTTAAAAGTATAATTTTAATGGTTCTATTGGTGCATAGGATGTTGGTTATTTTCGAATTTATGTCGCTTTAAGTTTCAAGTTGCAATACGTGCATAATTTAAGTCAATAAGCCAACATACCAAAATGGCGGCCATTTTGAAATTCGCTGTTGCTGCTAATTTGGTTCGTATGTCTACCTCTATATAAAATTTAATGGGAATATGGGTGCAAAGGATATTGGCTATTTTAGAAAATGCAACGCTTTAAGTTTCGCCTTACATAAAGTTACAATTACGTGCATGATTTGATTTCATATGCCAAAATACCAAACTGGCGGCCATTTTGAAATTCATTATGGCTGTAAAATCGATCAATCTTAATACCACCATATAAAGATTCATTACTACATCCAGTAATGTACTTCTGAACAAGGTTGTCAGCAGTGGAACCCACAACAATGAGTGAAAAATGGATGAAATCAGTAGATTATTTGGTATTTTTCTATCTTTTGTCGGCCATTTTGATTACGTCACTGTTGGATCCTCGCCCAAGTTGAATTTTTGTAAACTTTTGATATGTTATTCATTAGACCTTATACTGCAAGAAAATACCAAAAAAGCTTCTGTTGCAATTTTTTTGGGGTTAGGGGTAGCTGTGTCATATTTTGATCCTACTAATAATAAACACGATAAAGCAAAGAAATGCCTTTATTATTACAAGAGTATCTTTTCTTAACCTTTTTACTGAGGTCCATTTTCTTTACTTTTCTGAGCCTATGGCACGTTTTCTTTACTTTTTACGGGGCCCTAGCTAGTACCTCAGGCCCGGCGGGTAATTTTCTTCCTTACCACCCTTCCCTTTTGTCGGCTGCTGATTTGTTACTTCAGTAGCCTATAGTGTATAGGCCCTATCTTTATTATTTGTAGCCCACAGATCTTAAGGGTAGACTAGGTATTGTTGGTCGAAGCAACCCAAAAATTAATTTTTATTATCTAAATCAATATATTATTGAAAAATAACACTTTGTTGTTTTGCAAAAATTTATTCTACAAATCATATACTTTGAAAACTTGCTTGATTTATTGTTGTTAATGAGCCATATACGTTTTACAAAAGTGTTGTTGTTTCAGTCCTCTTTACAACATAACTTAAGAACCACAGGACGTACAAAATTATATCTGTGATATTTGAATTCTTCTATCTACACACTCGCTATGAAATGATCAATGCATTTTTTGCCAAAGCTCACTACTATTCGCAAGATGCTGTGAACTACCAAATCGCAACAGTTTAAAATAGTGTCTAACCTAAAGCCAAGAATTTTCCGCGTTGCGGAAATTCCGCGAAAATCGCGGAATTCGGAGGTAAAGCGGAAAACGTATTTCTGAAAAAAAAATAAAAAATATAAGCAAAAATGACCTAGAAAAAAAAAAAAAAAAATGAAATGGGTCTTCAAAATTCATCAAAATAAAGTAAAATCCGTCACAGATTTACCGTACAACGCCTGTCCTCCCTCCCATTGCAGCCATGATACCCAATCACCCATCCCAACTTTGCAAATCGCAATGATCGTCACAAGATTCTTGTGAAAGTTTATTATGTCCGAAATGTGCTAAAATTACAAAGCGGAGAAAAGCGGAATTTAGCATTTGTAAAGCAGAAAATTCTTGGCTTTAGTCTAACCTTAAACATAAACAAAGTCTAGAATTATATCATTTCCTGGGGTCAACTTTTAGGACATTCTCTAAATTCTAAAATTTAAAAGTCGGTCTATTAGATATTTGCGATGAGTGACAAATCCCCTTAGATTAAAAAGTCTTAATCTGATTAAAATTGAACTAATCTGAATTATAGTACAATTCTTTATCTTACAGATTCAAATCCATAAGATTGACTTTTTACATCTAAGTATGGATTAATTTTGGATTAAATATACCCTAATCCAAGACTTGTACAAATTAAGTATAAAGAATTCAATTTAATGGATATGAATTTCAATATTTTAGATTAAAAAATTGTAAAAAAAAATAAGCTAAATTTTAATCTATTAGATTAAGAATTTTTAATATAAGCTCGGATTTGTCCCTCAACACAATAATTAACTTCTTTATCTAAGGAATTGTAACTGGTAAGAGACTGCAATCGTAGAAAAAATACTGAAGGTAATTTCAATATTGGGCTCTTCCAGAAAATAGACGCACTCCTATATATTATTTAGAGCAGTATTTTGGGCAAGAAAATTGATACATAATTCCATTGTCACCTTTTGCAAACAACCGCAACTCATTACCATTAACAAAAAAAAGGTATACATGGGAAATCAAAAATTCAGGATTTTCGATTTTTGACTGAAAATATTCGTTTTTTGCTAGAAATCTTGCCCTTTTAATAATTATGATATCTAGATTTCCAGGGATCATCATAATTCACCAGCGAGGTGTTACGTGTAATCCGATTATCACTATGTCAACTGCATGGATCACGATTTCAAATGCTGCACCACGATCGAAATGATCGCAACACAATATGTGCTATAGGCCTACCAATACCAAAAGTTAACCACTTCGCTGGCGAATAGATCATTTCGAAAAATCCTGAAGGGCTTTATGATGACGGACGTATCATTAAAATATTCGCACATCTTTACTGCGCAATTTAATGTTGCACTGACGATGTGCGTAAATACGTCATCAACGGCTTTCGGGACTTTTCGAAATGGTCTATTGGGAAAACTGTTTGGAATTCTGAACCCCAATGCACTTAATTTTCTGGAATATCCCAATGATTATAGACATGACTATAGATGATAATACGATCTATAATGTTTCTTAAAATGTAGCTGACTTAACAGTTCTTGATGTCATCAATGACATGTCTGTTGTCCCGTGAGTCTTTGTCGCATGACTTGTCCTCTCAAGACCTAAACATGGAATCGATCTTCTTGTGCAAAGTCCTTTTGATACCGCCAAAGATCCTCCAACAGCCGGTAACTTACTGTGTAAATCAACTTTACGATTCGTCAACACTTGTTTCAATTCAGGATCCCGCATTCGAACCGGTATATGTATTGGTCCTCTTCTTGCTTGAAACGTTTCGTTTTCCGCATACGGGTTATTTATCAGACTCATTAGTTTCAACCACTCCGCCATGTTCATTTCTTTTTGTTTCGGTTCTGATAATGGCGTTGCGAATTCTATTCTAGTGTTGGGCGCAGTGTAGGATGCATGAGTAAATTGTCCTCGTCCTGAGCGGGAAATGTACGTTTTATTGTTACATTTGACAGAATCAGTTGTATGAGATTGCCTCTGTTCATAGTCATTTTCGCCACGATTAGTTTTATTATTACACCCAATACCTTGTAATACCTTCAGCGACGATTTATCGCTGGCGTCATTTGTGTGAAGATCCTCTTTCTTTTTCCGTGCTCCCGGGCGCATACTTTTTGCTCGTCGAATCATATCTGACTGAAAATAATTATCAGAAGCATGATTCATGCTCATATTAATAGTTGGCAAAATCCTATCTTCATATTCGTTGTACTGTTGTGGCGCTTTAATGCACTCTCTATCCGCATGAGCATTTGTGTCTTCTGATGACGCAACATGGTCTTCATGGTACTTGACACCGGCAACCTTATCATCTCCTGATGAACGCCGATTATTACATCTTGTGCATGGGTTGACAGTATCTGCTCGCGACTTCTGATTAGACCCTGCTGCAGGAGACACAGCATCCTTGGATGAGACGGCTTCATTGGGTCCATCTGGACATGTATACCTGTTACCAATGGATGGAAAACTGACATGTGGTTGGTAGACTCTGGCTACTTTTAGTAGCATACTCCTCTGTTTAGTTCCCGTGTTTAAATCAGTACGAACTGACCAAGCTACAAAAGGCATGGTGACAAATCTTACGCCGCGATTCCTGGTATCATATCAGCTCTGCTAAGTATAATTCGACGATGTCTATGTCCTTTAATATATTTGGCAACGTTAGAAGATAAGAAAATAATGATGCTCAGTAACAGTTACTGGAAGTAGATATCATGTCCTTAATAACCAAATATATAGTCATTTACGCTTACTCCATGTACTTGGAAAATAATGTAAGATTTCTAAACCTGCATGACGGTGGTATTGCAAGACGTTTTGATTTCCCAGCTTACATAAAAACACGTATACTCGTAGTACTTAGTGACAGCGATTTATTACATAATTTCCAGGATATGTCATACCCCAAGTGTACCTCAGTATCCCACAGCGGAGATGAAATCACCTGTTCTTGACAAACCTGCGGGGCACCTTTCAAGCTTATCTACCGTAGATAGCAATATTATTATTCAATATTAATAATTGACATAAAATTAATATATCACAGTTATGAAGTTTGAAGTGTTTTTGACACTGCTCTGTAACCTTTTTGACGTCATATAATTTTTTAACAGATATGACCAGAAATCGGAGAGCACTTGATTTTAATTGTTGCGTGTTTAAAGTGGGTTGATTGGCAGGTGCCAATCATCTTACGTAAAACCACGCCTTCACATTGATTTGATTTCTTCTAGGGTTGAGGTCGAATTTTGAAATGTGATGCAATAATTTTAATCCCTTAAATTGATGAAGATGAAACTGGGACTGTATTAGATCATAATTTTAAGTATCTCGACTTTGTGAGAAAATGGGCTATTACATTTGAAATCCATACTACACCTATGGAAGCAGGGGGAGTATGAATTTCAAATGGAATGAAACCTGAATCTTCCACAGAGGGAGGGTGAGTTTCAAACAGAGCTGCAGAAAATGTTTGCAATAACATTTATATAGACTACATTGCTTTAATAACAGGCTTTAAAATGTTTTCCTAATCTTTCGTGAATATAACATTGTTTATATCATCTTGTTATTACGATGTGTGCATGTGGCACGAGTGTTTATGTTCCAATGAAGTAAGTTAAAGGTAAAGATGAGATTGAGTGAGATGAGATGAGATTGTATGAGATTAGATTGTATGAGATGATATTGGATGAGATGAGATTGGACGAGATGAAATTGGGTGAGATGAGATTGGATGAGATGAGATGAGATTGGATGAGATGAGATGAGATTGGATGAGATGAGATTGGATGAGATGAGACTGGATGAGATGAGATTGGACGAGATGAAATTGGGTGAGATGAGATGAGATTGGATGAGATGAGATGAGATTGGATGAGATGAGATGAGATTGGATGAGATGAGATTGGATGAGATGAGATTGGGTGAGATGAGATGAAATTGGATGAGATGAAATTGGATGAGATGAGATGAGATTGGGTGAGATGGGATGAGATTAGATGAGATGAGATTGGGTGAGATTAGATGCGATTGGATAAGATGACATGAAATTGGATAAGATTGGATGAGATGAGATTGGATGAGATGAGATGAGATTGGATGAGATTAGATGATGATATATGGGATTGGATGAGATGAGATTGGTTGAGATGAGATGAGATTGGGCGAGATTAGATGAGATGGGATTGGATGAGATGAGATGGTTGAGATGAGATTGGATGAGATTAGATGAGGTGAGATTGGATGAGATGAGATGGTTGAGATGAGATTGGATGAGATGAGATTGGTTGAGATGAGATAAGATTGGGTGAGATGAGATGAGATTGGATGAGATGAGATTGGGTGAGATGAGATGAAATTGGATGAGATGAGATGAGATTGATTGGGTGTTATGAGAGGATATTGTATGAGTTGAGAAAAAAGAGATGAAAGGAGTTAAATGAAATTAAATCAGGTCAGATTGGATGAAGCGAGATTTGATGAGATGAGATTGGATAAACTTAAGATGGGATGATTGGACGAGATCAGATTAGATAAGATCAGATTCGATGAGGCGAGATTGAATGGGATAAGATCAAGTAAGATGAGATTGGATAAAATGAGATTAGATAGGATAGGATGAGATTAGATGATATACCGTAACATAACACAGAAAAATACTGCATAATGCACAGTGGTGGTGTTTGGTTTGTCGAATGGGTGGTGTGATAGTGCATGGCGGATTCCATTATAGACATTCCTGATCATTATGAAATCTCCATTCCCACATAATGTATTAGGCATCAATGAATGTCGTGGAAATAAAAAGCAAACATTTCATAAGTACTGTATAAAGAATACACTAATTAATTAAAAACATTTGGCACTAAGCAAGGCCCATTTTCCCTACTATTTTGTCATTGTTTGGATTCCCAACGCTGGCAATAATCAATGCTTTTAGTAATCGATAATATATCTTGTTCCATTTCTTATTTGTGTCGTTGTATTGATGAAACCACACATTTATTAAAAGCGACATAAAGATTATTGATAGTGACGATTTGTTCAATGCATGTCGCTAAAACCATAAAGGTTACATCGATATCATCAAATTAATGTTGTTTATTTTCTAATTTTTAAAATGAAAAAAATCTGTATAAATTCGTTAAGCAAATTTTTTAATTGCTTAATCAAACGTTATTACAATGATATTTAAACGACAAATTTGCACAAAGTTGGTATTCCTAGGAACTCAACCAACTTTAATAAATCTGCACAATTTTAATGTCTTCGTATCAAAGACAATCTAGAAACACTGCAAACCTGCTGACGTCCGACATTGTACCGTGTGGTACTCTGATACTCTATCTTTGCAACGAAGTTTTAGCCTGAAAATATGAACATTCGACATTTGAACAATCATCACTAACTTAAAGACTGATTTTACCGATTTCTTGGCTTCAAGTAAAGTATATTGGGATGATTTTAAGAAGATTTGCAATGAACACCAAGCCCACGGGACATGAAGGAATGACAACTGAACTCGGCAGGCTAACGCGTTTCCATTGGTGTAAAGTTATGTGTGCCATCTCTCGACAATCTATGCAAGGAAATGGACAATATTTTGACTAACTCAAATTAACTGTCAACATTTCACGTGTTCTGATTGTATCATTTTAGCCATCGGTATATTATTATTTCAAATGTTTACTTGTACTTTGGTCACAACTTATTGACCATTTTGATGGCCTAAGGCCAGTAAAGGTTACAATCGATTGGAAGCTACAAAGGATGGGAATGATGATGTGATGGTATCCTGGTTAGATCACGTACAAACAACTACTGACACAAATGATAACCGGTTTGGATGGTCGGCCTCAACCTTAAACATGGTACAACATGTATAACCGTGTTTAGATATACTTTCTGCATGGGAATGTAGTGAGAAACAAGGCATCTAGACGCATAGTGGTCGCTATCGTGAAGCCTTTGAATGCCCCCGTGAATGCCACGCACCTTTTATTGCGATGTAAAACGACGATGGTGTAAGAACAAATTTCGAAGTCGGATACATGACACTGAAAGGTTTATACAGGAGCTTCATGGCGTGAGTTACGTCAGACAACAAACAATCTGACGATATGGAAAGTCGTCAAATCGGTGCGGTTGCATAAGGATCGTCTTAAAAATAGCTAAATTAGCAGAGCTTTAGAAATGCGTCAACTCCCTGACTTTTACTCGTACACATAGAGATAAATTATGCGAAATGCTGGACCCAGAATCCACAACTCAACGGCCACCTCATTGCCGTCGTCCACTAGGCGTCACGCCGACGTATGTTCGGCCGAACACACAGCCTCTGGCTGCTACCGACAAGACAACCGACACTGCATCTCATCTTCAAGACCGACAGTTGTTTCATCTGACTCGGACGGCCGTCGAGAATTTAATGAAATTTTCTCTATCCAATCATGATAACGGGTCAAACTTTGCCGACGGTAGTTCAACGTCGGCAAACCAAAATGTGCTTTTTCCTTCTTTGCAAAGTGCTTTCGCGTTACGCGATTATGCGACGTCATCGTCGTCGTCGGTATTTCATAACTTTGATAGCAGCCTACTTTGTCGACACCACCAAGGGAATTATATTGTCACACAAACATCAAATGAACTACAAACTACCAAAAAGACAAACCATTCTTACCAGCACTGAAAAAACGAAGCCAACAAGTCACAATGCGTCAAAATCTCAGGTGAAAAATTTATCGAAACCATCGTCGTATAATTCACGCTCCCAGCGAAAGAAACTAAGACGTCCATTTTCCCAAGTAAACAACTCGAGCGACTCGATAAAAACAGAGCTTGTTGAAGAGATTGTAGTCTGGAATGAATTGGACGATGATGCCGACGACGACAATGATTTTAATGAATTTACAAATACCGACGCCGACAAAAGTCAAGGAAGCAGTTCAAATTTTGGCGATACTGATATACCAGATTCTCAAACCAATCATTGCAATAACAATTTACTCAGGACAATTCTAGAAGAATCATCGAAGGATGACGATGATGTTAGAGATACCTCAAGTCCTTTGGTATCGGAAACTTCAGACATTTTATGTTACGAATCGCAACAACTCTGTACGTCGGAGTTTATTTCGTCGGCAACCGACGTTGATTGGACAGATTCTAAAGTTAATACACCACCTGTTCTTCCCACCGACAAACCTGCTGTGCCTCATGTTATTTGGCCTAAGAACAAACAGTACACTCCACAGACTATATTCATCTATGGTAGTCCATCTCAGACAGCACCAGTGGTGGTGCCGACACATAGTGTGGATTGCCCAATGTGTCAAGTATTTAAGCCGACAAGAACAGGCGACACATGTCCTCCAAACAGTCCGACACCGATGATGAGGAAAGCATATGGGTTTTACCCTGTGGAACGGAACGCAACTTCCGATTGATTTTTACCCAGCAAATACAAAAGGTTTTCAGAAAACGTTTAAATGTCGGGTTATATAAAGGGTATAAAACGTTTCAATATAAACATTCTAAAAGATTTTTAACACTTAACGTATACTTTTATCAAGTTCTCAAAATATTTTGCCAAAATATTTACCAAAAATCATTTTGCAATAAAAACATTTTATATATATATTTTTTTTCATAATTATAAAACATCTAAAATTTTTTTTTTTATGACCGTTAACCCGACATTCAAATGCTATTATGCTTTGACCAAAACCAAAACGCGTTTATAACATTTTTGTGTTTGCTGGGTATTTTATGTTTTCCGCGAACTCTTTCAAAATAACTTGTCTATAACATAATTATCTATAATTTAAATCACTTACCAATATGTTTGCGAAAATTTAACAAAAATATCATTTGGGTAAACTTGAAAATAGCAAAGGGAATTTCCAGTGACTGTGTTCTTTAAGGCAGAGATCTATAAGTTGAGTCGATTGTCCCGCTATTGCGTTCACAGAACCATGGTGCAGATGGGTATTCAGAGCGAACGATGTGATACAGTTCTTGGAGTATTTATTTTTGACATTTTGTCTGAAATGATCATAAATTGATTTGTGCCCAAAATGTAATTTTTCTTGAAAACTACGATGATTTTATCAATAAAAAAGCACTGTGACGCGTTGCGCTACGCTCTAAATTTCAGTTTAAAAGCTATGCGCGCGGGGTCCTGAGGCAAACCTTTTTTTTTTTGCCTTAATAATATAGTCATGACTTCCTGAATAAATCTGATTCAGAGACATACACAGAAAACAATAACAGAATGAAACAATAACACTAATTTATTATATGACAAAGAAATAATATGCTATTGTGCTGTAATTACATGATCATAAAATACATGTAAGATAAAAAACAAGTATTGTGCATTCTTATTGTGTCCGGTTCCCTTTCTTCTGAGTAGGCCGAAAATCTGCCAAGCGGGGGCCGGGTTGGGGGCAAAATATTTCTCCTCGAATTGTCTTCAACAAATGAGCTACCGTATATCATGATATGCTATTATCCAAATGCAATAGCAAGCAATGGGGTTGTTAGATGAGTAAATTTTCAATAATAGAATTTCCAGGTTTGCTATAGGCCTACCTTAAGGGCTGGGGTATGAACGTTTGGACAGTATTTATTTTGGGACATTAGAGCACATCAGACATATCGAATTGCATTCTGAATACGAAGAAAGTCATTTGATATCAAATAATTTTGATTTTGGAAATTCGCAATTTAATACACATTTATGGCAAATCATTAAAAATTGATATTTTTTATATTTAACAGTACTCGAAGTAAACTTTACAAATCTGATGATTTATACTTAATGTGTATGTAGGTGGGATGAAAAGCCGACGATCAATTGAACATTTTGACCTTTCGTATTGAAGATATGGATTTTTTCCTAAAACACCAAAAAAATTAGGTCTTTTTGGGAAAAAAATCCATATCTTCAATATGAAAGGTCAAAATTTTCAATTGACCGTCGGCATTTTCCCTGCTACATACACTTTAAGAATATATCATTAGATTTATATAATTTACTTCGAGGACTGTTATATATCAAAATTTGAAAATATGAATTTTTTATAATTTGTCATAAAATTTGTATTATATTGTGATTTAAAAAAATGAAAATTATTTGATATCAGAAAGACATGCTTCGTATTCAGAATGCAATTGATAGGTCTGAGGTGCTCTCATGTCCCACAAAAAATACTGTCGAAACACAATAAACGCTCATTTTAGATCCCTTAAACGACTAGAATTCCAGTTGCCAATGTTACTGGAAAATGCTTGGAAAAAATGCACGAATTCGAGTGTGGTGAATTATTTTCTGCATGATTATCGGGTATTTAGACACTTTAAGGGGGTACTACACCCCTCGATAAATTTGTGTCTATTTTTTGCATTTTTCTCAAAAACTAATAACACACTGGTAACAAACGTTATTTATAGGCCCTATTATAGGGGCAAGGAATCCAATTGCTATACTGGAATTTCTGTGACCCAAGACAAGCAGTTCGTTATTTATGATAAGAAATAAGGTACCACTAGGACGTAATTTCGTATCATATATAATTATACTGAACCACTTGTCTTGAGTCACTGAAATTGTGTAGTAATTGGATTCCTTGCCCCAATAATATACATAACGTTTGTTTACCACAGGGGTGTAGTACCAACTTAAGGGCACACACCACTAAATAATCGTCCCATTGAAATACACGGGAAAATACAAGAAAGTAAGTTTGTTTTTCTACCCCATGTAACAACATTTTTAATATTTTGATCAAACCAATGTCTTAAATAAAGATTAAACTTTTATTTAAATTTAATTTTTGGGACAAGTTAAGACAAACTTGAGAGATACGAACTCCTGAACAGCGCCATCCCGAATTTCAGCCGACACGCTCGCCTCCTTACCAGTTCCGGGCATGATATTGTTCCGAGGGCCTATTACCCATGCACATTCGATTCAGAAAATTTTCTGAACAGATATGTAATGTTGAGCTCCTATTCTATCTTTTTATAAAAACAACCAAGAGTCACTCAAATTTGGTTCCCTCGGGACGCCGATATATTTCGCATAGGTGCTATTTTTTACCGGAACTTTGAAGGTTACACCAAATGCGGAAGGATTTAGTGTAGTGCACCCTTAATAGTCTGGATTTCAAGGAATCATAAAGCGCCCGTCATACTTTCCTGCCGCTTGCGTTTCAACCAATGACAAGCCTTTATTGTGTCCATTTGTCTGCAATGCGCGTGCGCCACGAAGCTCATCGGCAAGCGACAGTGTAGTATGTAGTATGAAACCAGCATAACTGTTTTTGTGGATGGTAGAGGTGGTTGAAACCGGGAGCGACACTCGACTTTAGAAGTGACGGGGATGTGCGGACAGTTCGAAACTCTTCGGTGAGAGCCTAGACACCAGGGGCTATTTCAGTGAGAAGGCCCCCCCCCCCAGAAAAAAAGGTGTCTTTCCGTGAGACTGGGCAAAATCTTACCAATAAGGGGTCATTCAGTGAGACTGGGGAAAATGTTGGGTCAAAATATAAAAGTTGATACAAAATTTTCAAAACTTTGAAAAAATTGAAAGAGAAAAATAATGGAAAAAACCGGGTCACTCAGTCAGAATTTTCCCCAATTTTTTGAAAAAAGGGGTCTTTTGGTGACAGGAACAAAAAAAGGGGGTCATTGGGTGAAAGGGAGTTCAGTATAAAACAAACAAGGGGTCATTGCATGAGGAAAGCGAACGATTGGATTTCGGAGCCTGTGTAAAAGGGACCTACCAGAAGGATGAAACTGTCCCACTGTAGGCCTACAGGGTTATGTCGGGACTTGGGTCACACCATGGTCACACTCAGTTCGAAAAAAGATCATAATTATTATGGTAGATGTGGCTTTTAAGACAAAAACATCACCATATGCTAATTAAGATTAGGGGTTGAGGTTAGGGTTAGGTTTAGGGGTCGTTTAATAGTTCTTACATCATGTTCACTGTGTTAATATTTGATCATATTGATAAAATATGACCAAATGTTTATTAGATATCTTTCAGGGTCTATGTGGAGCTGATCAGACCCCAAAAAGAAATCAGGACATGCACACCACTTAATAGTTTGATTGACGTTCTCAACAACACTCATGAGGCCTATAGGCCTATATTAGGCCCTCATAATTCAGATTCTGTAGTTGATACTAGCTGTTGTTAAAAAGTAAAGGGCGGGGTGATAATTATTGACATAATAAGAGTGTTAATTTCTTCAGAATTAACTTCTTATGACCATGGATGACAATGACAAGAATATTGATAAAGTATTATTAATAGAAAATGCTTTTCATCCAATATTACTGACAGTTAGGATAGTTCAAATTGTTCAATGTTCATGATGTTGCAGAGTCACATGTTCAGAAAAATGAAAACGTATCAGTGATTTTGAAATAAAATGCAAGTCGAGCAAATTGAGAATTTCAGCAAAGGACAGTTCGAAACTCTTCGGTGAGAGCCTAGACACCAGGGGCTATTTCAGTGAGAAGGCCCCCCCCCCAGAAAAAAAGGTGTCTTTCCGTGAGACTGGGCAAAATCTTACCAATAAGGGGTCATTCAGTGAGACTGGGGAAAATGTTGGGTCAAAATATAAAAGTTGATACAAAATTTTCAAAACTTTGAAAAAATTGAAAGAGAAAAATAATGGAAAAAACCGGGTCACTCAGTCAGAATTTTCCCCCAATTTTTTGAAAAAAAGGGGGTCTTTTGGTGACAGGAACAAAAAAAGGGGGTCATTGGGTGAAAGGGAGTTCAGTATAAAACAAACAAGGGGTCATTGCATGAGAATTGAAAAATGGGGGTCAATGTGGCCGCACATCCAGTCACCCATTTTTAGTGAGTGCCCCGGAGAACCAATCTGCCCATGCATCAGGAAAGCGAACGATTGGATTTCGGAGCCTGTGTAAAAGGGACCTACCAGAAGGATGAAACTGTCCCACTGTAGGCCTACAGGGTTATGTCGGGACTTGGGTCACACCATGGTCACACTCAGTTCGAAAAAAGATCATAATTATTATGGTAGATGTGGCTTTTAAGACAAAAACATCACCATATGCTAATTAAGATTAGGGGTTGAGGTTAGGGTTAGGTTTAGGGGTCGTTTAATAGTTCTTACATCATGTTCACTGTGTTAATATTTGATCATATTGATAAAATATGACCAAATGTTTATTAGATATCTTTCAGGGTCTATGTGGAGCTGATCAGACCCCAAAAAGAAATCAGGACATGCACACCACTTAATAGTTTGATTGACGTTCTCAACAACACTCATGAGGCCTATAGGCCTATATTAGGCCCTCATAATTCAGATTCTGTAGTTGATACTAGCTGTTAAAAAGTAAAGGGCGGGGTGATAATTATTGACATAATAAGAGTGTTAATTTCTTCAGAATTAACTTCTTATGACCATGGATGACAATGACAAGAATATTGATAAAGTATTATTAATAGAAAATGCTTTTCATCCAATATTACTGACAGTTAGGATAGTTCAAATTGTTCAATGTTCATGATGTTGCAGAGTCACATGTTCAGAAAAATGAAAACGTATCAGTGATTTTGAAATAAAATGCAAGTCGAGCAAATTGAGAATTTCAGCAAAGGGCGTGAGACTCGGATACCGAGACCATCCCAACCAGCGTAGCCAGTAAAAAAAGGGGGGCAGAAAAATGAAAGAGAAAAGTGTCCCCTGACATATAAATGATTAAAAAGAAAATCGGAAAGGCAGAGGAAAAGAAAGGGAAAAGAGCCCATTTTTCCCACCAATATTCACCCCAATTATGGTATCAAATTTGCTATCAAATATTTACGTACGCTCGCACATTGTCCCAATAAAGCCCCTTTTGGAAGCTTAAAAACATTATGTATAGTTTCTCCAAAAAAATATCCGGTATATTATGATCAGTAGCCTATCCCACCAATAATACCGGGTAAAAGTGATGCCTCCCCTTCCCCCATCAAAGGGCACGAGAAACATGTTATATTTTTTACTGACGTGTTTGTTTCAGCGGTTTTGATTGAGTTCAATTCAATTCAATATCATGATGATGGAAAGAATCGCATCTTTAATTATCAAAACAGGAAATTTATAATGATTTATCTTTGAATAATCGTTAGATTTTCTAAGCTATTAAAGAAATCCTTGCTCTAAAGGCCTATTTGAAATAAATCGACATTATTGCCTTCGTTAGATTTTCTAAACTTAGGTGAGAAAATCCATGGCATTATTTGGTATGGGCTATTCCAGTTAAAATCCTTACACCCCCTATGGAAGAAATGACCTTAATCTTCTACACAGATAATGTGAATTTCAAATAGGGTTACCTGAATGGGTGACTCCATTTGAAATCTACACCCCCTATGTAGGTGATAAAGGTCCTGTTTCCTTCAGGGGGTGTATGGACTTCAACCAGAGTAGCCCAATATTTGAGTCACGTGTTTCCTATAAATCATCAATACTTTATCCACTCTACCACAACAAAACTCAATTAGACCGTCATATAAACCACGGATGATTAGACCCACTATTTTAGCACCTTCCTTAAACGTTATTTTATTATTCTTTAATTCATTTCCATTGATTGATTTATTATTCTGACAAATGAAGTTAAATGTCATTATTTCATCAGCGTCAATCACAAATGAATCAAACTTCACAATAGCTATATATAATCGGTAATGCACCGGACGTTCACCGTAGGGGAGGAAATCGACAACAATAAAATACATAGATTTGTTAATCAATCTATCTATATCAAGGGTGTTTTTAGGTGTAAATCATAAATGGGAGGATTCATAAAAATGGGTCGATGTGAGTGACATACGGAGCATGTCACCGAGATCATGTGCATAATATTTTCTGAACTAAATCATTTTTATACTACTATTAATACATGCGGTTGACCATGAATCTGTCACAACTATATTTGGTCTTAGACAATCAAATATCACTGAAGAAGACTTCAACGATCTCAAGCAATTTGTATAACATGGTTGTTTCACCAGCCCCACCCTCACCAGCTCCTGTTACGAGACCACATACACCAGGACAGACTTTAGATGAATCTCTTTTTTCAGTGGGAAATGGCAGAAGACGGGGATCCCTTCCAAGGTACATTGACTGCAGAATACGGGATAATAAAAAGATAAACAGTGGATCGCGACGCAATGGGCGCCACCGAAGGATTCGAACCCAACACATCCACAAACAATACGGAGTGAACTAAAACGAGTGCTTTTATCGGACAATGTCACTGAACAAAAGTTCTTGGAGAAGAAGCTAGACAAACTTGATACGGAGAGACATAAAAAACTAGAACTTCTCGCTGATAAGAAAATTCAATTCATTGACGAGTTGACGAAGCAAAGAAATCCTTATATACAGACTGTCAAATATGGTTTCGGGGAGCGTTTGATTCCACGAATGAAGTCTAAAAACCGCTCTTTAAGTTTACACTCTGCACCTGTCGTTCGCAATGCTGCAGCTTTTTTGACCGAACATCGAAAATCGGAATTGAACAGTTCCCAGTCAACACCACGATTACCGTTTATCCGGATACACGAGTCAACCCGAACCGACAGCGCACCGGTAAGGAGACCGGTTTCAAGTGTTCAATCGTATGACTCAAGAAGATCCTTACCCATCATAGACTATTCTTCGTCACGGCTGACCGTTGCATCCTCATCCTCGTCACCGATTGGAGTAAAAGAACATCTTACTTTGTCAAAGAAATGTGTGAAAGATGAACGATTCTTGAAATTAGAGAAGAGCCTGGTTAATTCATCGCACGAGAAGGCGCCTGTTTGGAAACGATCGTTGGATTTGAGCCGTGATGATGGTAGGCCAATAACCACATGGGAACGAAGTAGAAAAAACAGTGTTTTCTGATCAGTGATTGCAAACAAGACAATAGTTCAAGCAACTGTGACTGTAATATGATATAAAAAATAACATAAACTTTACGTTACATGTACCTTAGAATAATTGTCCAAGTCATCTTATTCTTGACTAGTTTTGAGAAAAACGAAAATAAAAACACTCCTTTTTCTGCCTATAAGTCACTCGTTCGACTTATGCAATTATTCGTTTATGCATAAAGGTCTCCCTCATGACGAAAAGTTGATTTTGGCAAACATTTCAAATTGATAAAAATACGACTTATTCAACTTTAAATAAAAAGGTGACGAAAATGGATTATCTTGTAGACCCTTTGTTACCATAATATCGTTCATGTATCATGAAATGGCGTTATCTTCAAATAACATGTTTAATTTAATTAAGGTGGTATTTGAGACATTTTTCTGGAAATTATGGAATGATCTTTAAATAGAATAATTGAGTAGAACAAAGTAGACTTCATCAATATGCCTTTGTTTGAAGCAAATCGGACATTATATGGTTTTCATAATATAATACACCAATTTATATTTCCGTTGTATCTGACTGTTTTTAACAAAAAATAATATATATTTACTGAGCTAAAATGACAGAAAAGGCTCATTAATATGGAATATGTTTGCCAATATGTTTTGCTGAAAATTGATCCATACCATGCACTGAAAACGAAAGTTGGTCAATTGACTAAAAAAAAATAGTCATTTGCTATGTCTTATTTGACTAAGAAATAACTAGTCATTAGTTCTTGAATTGACTAATATTAATTAGTCCTTCAGCTTATGTCTTATTTGACTAATCCAGAAAATAATTAGTCTAGCACAAAATTAATTAGTCCGTAATTAGTCATACACTAAAATCGATTAGTCTTGTATTAGTCTCTTGACTAATTATCAACTAGTCAAAGGCAAGCGTACATTTTCAAGGTCGTGGTGTGCGCGTCAACTCAAGACTCTCGAGTACGCGTTCAGGAATAAAATCCAAAAACAGTAGTATTCATGTCATGATTGACATGAACATGTACATAATCATGCAATGCCAATGCTTTCTATTTTCTATAAAAATGGCCACAGATTTAATTTTAAGATTTTAACTACATTCCCTGGCAACACAGACAATGGCAGATGACTTGCATAAAAACTTACATTCACAATGTCAAAGAGACGACCGTCGTGGAACGAGTCGTCTGCTGATAATTTACATAAGCTTAAGCCCCATAATCATGACAATATGCAGCATGAGCCACGACGACTCGAATTACCTCCAACAATGGGACTAAAATCTGAGTTAAAGCCACGACCGCGAGTGTAATATATAATAAAATGTACACCTTTAATTTATGTTCCATGTGTACTTGTTAAAACGATTTTTTACGTGTAATTCTAGAGAAAAAAAATCACGAAAGCTTACCTCCAAATTTTGCCTGGCACAGAACTTTCCCGCTGGCCCCGCTGTGTTGAGTTGGAAACCCGTTTTGTCTGGACGAAGTTAGTATTTCGACAATTAATTAGTCTTGCAATTAGTCGAGTGCGTGATATCAGTCAAACCTGTTCGTATTGACGAAGCGCCATTAGTCAATCAACACTGAACGAATTAGTCAAGAATTATCATTTGTCCTGCATTCGTAATGACCAAACTATAATTAGTCCGTCATTAGTCGACAATATCATGAAATTAGTCCTGTGCCGTTTTTAATAGAAGACTAATTATTTCGACCCACTTGACTAATTATTTTCGGAAAATTACTAATTTTCGTTTTCAGTGTGTTCATACTTTTATTTTGCGGACTTTTATATCCTGAACATATTAAAACTTGGTACGGTCCAAGTGGATGTGTTCTAATATAATTATTGTATTTTCTATAGCTGCCATCTATTTTACATATTTGCATGATTATTGAGCTTATTTGCATAAATGTTAATTAATTATGCAAATATGCAAATTAGAGGGCTACCTTATAATATATCAGAACATAATAGAAACACTTTGACCAAGTTTGAAGGTAAAAGTCTGAAAAAAAAAGTACCATAAACATTTATGAAGTGATTTCATTTAACGTGATCTTCCTTCATTTTCCCTGCCCCACAATCGCACGTCTGGGCCACCGGGCATACACGTTGTTTATGCTCGTCTCTCGACCAATCAGAAACGCGTAAATCACGGAAAAAAGTATGAACATGCACACCAATAACATAATTATTGCATAACTTCTGATGTAAGCTACTTATATTTTTTAAGAAATAAACGTTCAAAATGTAATTTTGTGTTGATTTTCCATTTCTTTCATCAACATGTATAATGCAGTGGCGCAACCAAACGGACGGCGGTGACAATATATTTACCCCTCCCAGTGGTGTAGTCAGAGGGTGGGGGGGGTGGGGGTGTGTGTGTGTGTGGGGGAGGTTCACCGTTACAGAAGTTTTCAGTGATAAATTGAGTAAACTGTGTCATTAAAATGACTAACAATGGGACGAAAATTTGAAAACTTGGAAATATGGGAAAATGGGGACGGAAATGTGAACAATACCGCGGGACGATTTGGCTTTGTCCTCCTCCCACCCCACACACATTAAAAGGCTGGTCAATCAGCCACACTTTTGACAATTCAAGCCGACCCCCCCACCCCCCACACACCCCTACACGTTTCAAGACGGATTGACGCTAAGGCGACGAAAAAAAGAAACCTTGTTCTACGGGCGGACGGACCTTTCAAGTAGGGTCGGTCGGTCGGGCTTTTTTCTCTTTTTTTGGAAATGACCCAAAAATAACCAAAATCTGTAAATAATGTGCAAAAAAATAATTGTTCCTGAAATTTCAGAAATTGGGTCGGCATTCATTTGTACAGGAATTTTTTTTCCCAATTTGTTCAAAATTTGGGTCGGTCGGGCCCGTAGAACAGGGTTTTCTTTTTTCGTCGCCTAACGATATTATGTCAAACATATGTCAAAAAGATGTCTCGGTGTTGAGAGTACTTTACAAACAAAACTGTTCAAATAAGGCGTATTCGCAAATTGTTTTTAAACATTTTTGTTTTTTATTTGCTTTGTCAGGTTTTCCTTCAACCTGTCGAGTTAATTATTATTTTGGAGGCAAGCTTGATGACTTTTCGGCATTTTGAGGCCTTTTTTGTTAATTTTCGTAAAAGCTGGTTGTCTCACTAATTAAATCATGACTCCAGAACTTATGTTTTGCTTTTTTGACATATTTTATGTATTGAGCAGTAAAAAACCCACTATATCTTTTGATGATCATATAATTATATGATCATTTTGGTAATTCATTTTAGCCCGCATAAATCGCCAAAATATTTCATCAATAAAACGAAGAATTATATATTATCATTAATTTTGATTTAATAAGTGTATTGAAAACTCGTATTAAAATGTAATCAAAGTTGTCCCTCTTGCAAAAATAATTCAAATAAAGAATAGTTTGCACCATCGAGGATGTTTCGTTACAGAGATAACCTCTCAACATAGGGCCGGCTAAGTCAATTTATAGAGTTATTATCAGTGGCGACGCCAGGAATTTTTTTCGGGGGCATTGAGGGGGCAAAGTGAATTTCAGGGAGGGGGCAAAATCAACAAATTTTGCGCAAAATACCACAAAAAGGTGAAAATTTCGTAATTTTGGGTTTTTACTGGGGGAAACAGGGGGCAAGAGTTCGGACTGGGGAATTTCCCCTCATGCCCTCCCCCCCGTGTCGCCGCCACTGGTTATTATAGAGATTCAAATTGACCTCTTTCGCCATGATACCTATAAAAGTCTTGGTAACGAAATAGCCGAGACATGGCAAACTATATTCTTAATTTGGCCGGGAAATGAGACAGCTTTGTAGAAAGGTTGACAATTATTCTTAAGGTTACGGAGGGTGAAAATTCCACTCAACTTGTCTTTTGTTTTTTAATTTTTATTTATGAAGTATATGTATATATTAAACATCTCAGAGATGTAGATTGAAAAAATTGTATCAACAAAGTATTTTTGAAATTATTTTTGTGTATCAATATTTGCTCTAGATATCCCACAGCACTAATTCTTTTTTAAAGACAGTTCTTGTTTTAAGGGGACACTACACTAAATCCTTCCGCATTTGGTGTAACTCATGGAAGAAAGAGAAGGTGTGAGGGCTATCATTTTCTTTGGAAGGGGAATCCCAAATATACATGGGGGCCCGTGGGTTAGATTTTAAAAGGTATGCCAACATTTCCTGTCATCCTCCCCTGGCCCTGCTCTCGGCCAGCCTAACTTTGCCAATGTGGAAACTTTAAATGGCCTAGATATTATGATGCAGATTTGAATGTTTCTGTAGTGTTTCCTAAGCCTTATAAAGATGCACTGTAAATGTTTGCCAAAAACTGCTCCCCCCTCCCCCCATTCTACCCTCCCCCAGGACTCATAATTATTATGCACCTAGTTGCTTTATTGTATTTTCACATGTATTTCAATGGGACATTTATTTAGTGATGTGCCCCCTTATAGTGATTATTATTCCAGCGCATGAACTGGCAACCCTATCATTTTCATTTGATTGCTAAAATCACTGAAGCATATGCACAGTGGAGCATGAGTATTCAACCAGCACTATACTAGACAAAATCAATAAAATAAGTACTATCACCTTGGCCCTGGCAACATTAACTAGCATTGTAAACAAGTTAGCACATGGTTTGAACATGATATTGATAGTGTGGAAGTTTTGGCAGAAATTTGTCAATTTCTGCAAGTTTTGTGAAAATCAATTGATACTTCCCATGCAGTAAGGATTATCAGTAGTAATACAGGAGCACTGCACCTGGAATATTATGGGATTGTGAATTGATACTGTGAAATAGTAGAAAATGTGAGTACTTGAAACTAAATGTGTGGATATCTCAGAACTCCATTTTGGACCATTTGGCCTGATATGCTGAGATGAAATAAATTATTTTTAATGTTTCCCGTAGCTGATTCATAAAATTTTGATATGCATGTGTTAGCTGATACTTCAAAGAAATAATGTAGGGAATAATTGTGTCACTATATTGGCACACTAAATTAATATTGTTGTTGCAAAAAAGACGACATTTACCACATCATTTTCATTGACATTCTGTGAACATGTAAGCTTACTGTTTTAAATCAGGAGGACCTATCGAAAGAATAAATAGGTACATTATTTCATTGGTTTGTTTGTAACACATATGCGAAATCGCAATGAAATCGGACCCTCTCCCCATATTTTCCTGGCCTCTTTCCCAAAAAACCTCATGCTCATGAAATTGAACACAAATTGAAACACTTACAAAGTACATTTGTGTATGAGCTATGACGTTAAAAGTATTACAATAATAATCATTAGAGTGTCAACTTTAAGATGAAGTATGATTTTTAGGCCTGCCATGTTTATTTTTTGAAAAACAAAATATTTTAGGTGGCTACGTGCAGCCAATTTGCCTACACAAAATGTCAAAATCCTGTATAACCTTAAGACGTTTTAAACACCTTTGGAGCACGGATATTTGGCTCTCCAAAACCTTTGCTTACTTTGAACACGTTCTTGCCTTCACTTTGTATCATATTTTAAAGCTAAACATTACGTATCAAATTCCTAAACATTAGTGTTCAATGGTTAAACATTATATATCAATACTTTAAACATGTTTTGTCATTTAAACACATGAAGGCAAGAATAATGTTTAGAAATAATGTTTAGAAATAATGTTTAAATGCTTTTTGGAATGCAGGGGGCGCTGTGATTTGTGAGTGGTCGTTGAAAGCGAGGTCGCGCGGGTGTCGGTCGGGTGTTTCGATATTTTTCCAATGATGTAGGCCTACTCCGGGGTGAATTCCGGGGGGGGGCTGGGTTGGTAAACCCCCTTTTTTCAGCATCGCTGTCACCCGGTATCCAAAGACCCCATATTTTTCTGAATGCTCTGTCACAAAGACCTGTTATTTTTCCATTCTGATCTGTCACCCAAAGGCCTTAATTTTTCACTTCAAAGAGCAACTTTCATTTGTCACTGATTTTATTACTTATTTAGAAATAACAAAGCCATTTGAAGCCATTTCCTTTTTCAGCATCGCTGTCACGCGGTTCTCAAAGACCCCTTATATTTTTCTGAACACAAGACCCGTTATTTTTCCATTTTGATCTGTTTCCCAAAGGCCATTACTTTGAAGAGCAACTTTAATTTATCTATTTATTTATTTATTTATTTATTTATTTATTTATTTATTTATTTATTTATTTATTTATTTATTTATTTATTTATTTATTTATTTATTTATTTATTTATTTATTTATTTATTTATTTATTTATTTATTTATTTATTTATACTTTCTTTAAGCAGGGTAATCCAATCAATGAAAACACTGAACTTCCTGGGGCCCTGCATGCAATCACTGATTTTATTACTTATTTAGAAATAACAAAGTAATTTGAAGCCATTTAGAACTGTTCGAGGCTTCTGTGGCACTGTTTTGGCTCTCACCCATTTTTAAAATGGTCATGTTTTCACCCACTGTCCCAATCTTCTATCCCTAAAAAAGAAAAGTTATATCTTTTCAAAACGTCGAGTTTTTAACTTTGTTTATGCACCCCCCATTTATTTATACTCTCCCTGAAAGTATTAACTCTAAAATCACATTTCGGAAGCCAGAGTTTTAGGGTGTCATTTCACCAGACTCATTATATATACAATCATTTTATTTTGTTCAATGCTATAGGAAATATTATTTGTTCCTTTTTTTAGAATTTGTCAATTAAAAGCCTCCTAAACCACCGTTTCATAATTCATTATAAAGCTGCTTTTGGGAACTGAACTTTGTATCATTATTAATATCAGGAAAGTTGATTATTATAGTATTAAAGGTGGTTGGTCCGATTATAACATAAAAACAAACCCTATTTCAGGCCTAAAATTGCACGGGGATTATGAAAAAACAATGAGGTCAGTTCACCTGTTACAAAGTCTGCATTTTGATTGAGATATATGTGAGGGGATGAGGCTGTCATTCGGGTCACACACCTTTAATATGCCTGCATATATACCGCACAATTGAGTTATTGTCGACACATAGTGCTCCTGGAGCACTATAGTTATAATGCTTCTAGAGCACTAAAATAGTATAGAGTCTATTCTAATTTGACAAGTATGACTATTCCGAGGGGACATAACATATTTCTCCTCAACATTAACAGATTTCTCTTCAAAATAATGATCGGATTTTCTCATCAAAATGACAAGGAACTCATCAAATTTGATCAGATTGTCTTGTCATTAAAAAAAATGATTAGGTTCTTATAAAAAATTAATAGTTTCTTATCAAAAATTACAACAAATTAAATTTGAAAATTTGTCTTCTCCGACAAGGGGGCTATAGGCTTAAGGTGGTACTACACCCCTGGCCAATTTTGTGCCTATTTTTGCATTTTTCTAAAAAATAATTACAGCGTGTTGGTGACAATTAAGATATGTATATTAAAAAGACTACAACTACTGCACTGGAAATTCAGCAACTCAAGGCAAGTAGTTATTGATTTATTGATCAAATATTGGGTTTCTCTCATTTTTTACTGTAACTCCACAACAGTTGTCTGTGCTGAAATAAAATTTCCAGTGCAGTAGTTGTAGTCCTTGCCCCTATAATAATACATATCTTACTTGTCACCAATCATGCCAATACGCTATAGTTTTGAGAAAAATGCAAAAATATGCACAAAATTTGCCAGGTGTAGTACCACCTTAACAGAACCTTTTCAAATTGAAATGGATAATCTAATAATTGTTGTCAAATAATGAGGGTTTTTTTTTCATTTTAAATAGTTATACTTGTTAAAATAAAACGGAAACTATTTATTTTGATAAGATTGTCGGTTCAATTTGATAATATACCTAATCAAAATGAACAATATATCTCATCAAAATGAATAGTTACGGATCATAATAAATGAGTAGAGATTCTATTCAGAAAAAAATGAATAGTGTGCATTTAGGAGCACTAAACGCACACTGCAAATAATGTTGGTCAAAAAAATGACCAACAGTTTGGTCTATATACAACACATGAAACAGTTGGTCAAAATTTGACCAACAAGAGTTGTACAAAAATTATGACCAACAGTTGGTTTACAAAAACTTGCTCAAATATTGGGCAAAGTATTTACCCAACACAGTTGGGCAATTTGTTTTACCAATTATTGTTCAAAATTTGAACAAACTGTTGGGCATTTTTACACAGTATTGGTTCATATGTTGGTTTATTTTGGCATAACTGTTAAGCAAAATATTTGACCAACATAGTTGGGTAAATATTTTTCACTAATTGTTGGGCAATATTTAATAAAACTGTTGGGCAAATAGTTGATTGTACCAATTGTTGGACAAAATTTGATTAAACTGTTGGGCATTTTACACATTATTGGTTCATATGTTGGTTTATTTATTGCTTAATTATTAAGCAAAATATTTGCCAAATTAGTTGGGCAAATATTTTTCAATTGGGAGGCGAGTTTTCTCTAAATTAATTATAAATACATACAATATTACACGGTGTTACTTCACTAAATTTCTCAGTATTTTTTCATACACAGTGGTCAGAATGAAATGAGGCAAGTAACACCTTGTAATAATGTATGTATTTATAATTAATTTAGAGAAAACTCACCTTTAAAGGTGTCAATTAGCTGTGCCAGCCCCCACTCTGCCAGCACCCATGTCATCCGCCATTTTACGATAAGATCGAAAATGTGCTTTCCAGAACCGAATCGCGCGAATGTTGACCAACTGTTGTTCAATGAAAAGACAACAGTGCGCATGATCGAAAACTTTGCTCAACATTTTACATCTTTTTGCCCAACAACTTGTAATTCACGCAATTTACTACAAAGTTGCCCAACTGATGTGATTTATTTTGCACAACAGTCGTATATAAATTACGTGGCCAAAAACTAAACCAACTTTACTCCTCTCATAGTAAAATAAAAATAAATAAATGGTCAAAATGAGAGGTTGCCCAATAAGAATTTAGATTTAACTATTATTGGGCAAGCCGTGACCAACAAATAAGTAAAAGAGTTTGCCCAACCAAATAGTATAGAAAGATTTGACCAACTTTTTTGCAGTGCATGTATAAAACTCCTAGATCACTACCCTATGCTCCTTGCGCACTAATCCTAATTGTCAACACATAGTGCGTCTGGAGCACTAAAATTATAATGCTCTTGTGGCATTAAAATATACTGCTCACCATGCTCATGGAGCATAAAGTTATATATTGGTCATAGAGCACTGTGTGTTGACGATAACTCAATTAATCTCATGAATCTACATATATAACGGCACATGCATGCCTCCCAAAGTTGCTGTCATCTCTCCCACATCGATTTGACACTTTGTTGACATAGCAACCTCTGGCGTCCCGAACTCGATCGAGACTTGGGCCGTATCGAACCGTTGTAATTAATGTACTGGAAACACTATAAATAATATTGAAATTTCAAACAAATCCTCTTATATATGACTTGATGCATTCATAATTATTATGTTATTTACATAATTTGGAGAGAAATGAGACTACAGGGACTTGTGTTTATGCTGGTTATTAAGTTTGAAGCTTGATTTTTTTGTCAACTTGGGGGACCAAATAAAAGTGTATAACTTAATGGGTCGACATATCATGTTGATATTGATGTGTTTTCAACGGAATACAAAGTGGCCTCCAAGATTGTTTTTTTCTTTTCACATTTTTAACGATCGCTGTGACATCGATCATACACATAGAAACATTTTATCAGTGTCTACATGTACTGGCGTATAGTAGGCCCTATCTGTAGTCGCATCAATTTTACCGTTACGCAAAAAGATGTCATATCTATTTACTTAAGTTAATTAACATTTGAGGCTTGATTTCTATACCAGCGATGAACTATCAGGAGGCCAGTCTTAAAGTTATCAACACACCATCCGTCATTTCATTCTATTAATCGGAAGCTCGATTTGGTTCTCTTTCATCTAGGCGGAAACTGCATTAACGATTTTCATAGAGTTTGAGCGATCACTGTTTTCTACCATGTCGACACCGTCGTTATGTGCACGCTTCCTTCATCTAGCTGCTTATTTGGACGCTCGTATGTAGTGTTGTCTTAACTGAGCCATCTAAACCAATAGGTGACATTAATGAAGGACCTTTCATAACCACCTCAAATGTATCGGATTCCCCAAGCTCTGAAGGGATATCTGATGGATTGCATATTGACGGAATAGCATTATCAATTGATAATCCTGAAATTATCAAAATGGCGCTGATTAAAGGAACTACAATGCATCCAAGTGCTAATTACTCCAGCGGAAATTATAATGCCAGTCATGTAAACCAGCAACAAAAGCTAAAAGGTGGAAAAGGACCTCTGAGTCAATATGAGCTTTCAAGGAAAGCTCGTGCGATGGGGATTCGTGTTGAACACATTCATGATGGATCTACAATTCCATCTGAGAGAAGGCTGTTACCAAAGGAGCACGAACTTGACAATGTCAGTCCAGATGCAACAATGGATATCAGCCCTAGGAAACATGGAATTCACGATGGCATCGTGAAATTTCCAACAATAAAGCACCCTTTTGAAACTGATATGCCACCAGTGATGCGCCAAAGAGAACCTACTAATTTATGTGAACTACCTGTGTGTACTGCTACTATTACTCCACATCTGAAGCCATTAATGAGCACATCGCCAAGAAACAGAAAGGTACCAGCAGGACTGGAGCAAAATGGTGATATTCCTCCCACTGATGGTATGAATTCGCAACAACTTGTCACTTCACATCAGAATCATCTTAATAAAGTTGGCGAGAACTTGAAGACCTTTCGTTTCATTGTATCTCCCACATCATTCCACGATTTTCAAAAGAAACCAGAAAGATATTACAGTCAGCGCTTCCCACACGTTATTCTGGATGGTCAGAAGGACATCAAGAAAGATACTTTGACTACTTTACCGTACTTAACACGATCTAAAACGGATCTAACTGTTATTGAAAGGGAAATTAACAGGACAGCGCAGATAATGAAACCGATTCAATCCGTATCGGGTTGGCTCGGTGGATTCCATTGTCAATCTAAAGCGATTCACACGAGACCTAAATTAGGACTTACTAATGTAGATAGAACTTGTAAAACGTTTCGCTGGAGTTGGTGAACGTAACAACAATGTTACTAACATCACAGTGTTACGTCCTCGAAGGAAAACGGCAATGGATCTCCTGAATGAAGTCTTCCGATTTAAAAATTTCAATCTTTTAACGATTGATGATAGGAATCAATCTAAATAGATTGAAAATAGATTGAAATGCTTTTTTTTAGTTTGACTGATACTCTTTTGTAGACTGATTTCACTATCCAATCATGTGTCACTTCTAATATACTGCCAAATGGCATGTGTTGCAATGTTTGGAATGAAATTTCAAACTTTTTAGAGTGAACATTTTCAATCTTTTTTTCAATTGAGAAAGGATTTGTCTATAATTCGGGACTGCAAAAGATTGAAAAACAATGAAATCAATCCAATCATTCCTACTGAAAATTCAATTGAAAAAGATTTCCCCTATAACTTTAATCGCTAAATGATTGAAAATCACTCCTTTTATTTTGAAGTAAAACTTTGAAAATTAAAATCACCCGACTGAATATACGCAGTCGAAAACAAATATTTGTCCCTAATTCGGGACGGCAAAAGATTGAAAAATCAATCATTTTGATTGAATATTCAGTCGGGTAATTTAAGAGAGATCAGTCTAAAAGTGTCCGCAATGAAAGAGTGAAATGCACACTTGCTCTGCAGTGATTTGAGTGACCACTCCAAAAGTCTAATTTCGTTTGAATATGTTCGGGTTGGGTAACCTCATGTGAAGCTTATTTCCACGGGGTCCATCGCAGACGGGTTGGGTCGCCACCCTGCTCTTCTAGAACTGACTGCAAGGTCCCGGATGCAAGGTACATGTACTGTACAGGTGTTTACTATATCTTCCTGTCTGTGGTCGGTTTCAGATTACTGGAATATACCAATTGAAATCCATACACCCATTATATGGAAGACGTGACCTTACACTATGGAAATTCTCATCACTTTTGAAAGAACTCTCATTATGAATTTCCAGTAAATCAGAGAGTGTAGATTTCAAATGGAGGGGGAGTATGGATTTCAACTACAACAGCGTGCAGCCTATATGCATGGGTTTCACTCTTTGACATTAAAGGCTCATTCAGTGATTTGCTTATCCGGATGATAGTAAAAATCATTAAAATTCGGATTTTGGTACCTTTGTCATTGCCATGGCTAACATAGCCTGGTAGTGGTTCATCCGAAAGCTGTATTTATAAGGCATTTACATGATTCTATACTGACAGTATGTAGCCTATATATTTGAATGGGGCTTCAACTTCGTCAATACTGCTGTTTTCTTCGTTTTTTGCCAATTTTTTTATTTCAAAAATACCAAATGACAATTCGAATGACTTATCCTTCACTTTAAGCAATTTATAAATAATATTATTTTTTTCACAATTGCGCTATAGGATCACTGAATGGGCCTTTAAGCAAGCCATGGAGCTTTAAAAGAAGATGGCTCACGAAAGACGTTAAGGATTATTTACTCGCCAAAAAGAACAAACATAACAATTATATTTATATAACTTCAATTCCACACTGAAATGTATAATCTTTATAAAACAGTTATCAAGTTGAAAAGCATTCTTGGAAAAAATGTTAACAAAATGCCATGACATAACGATTAAAGCATAATTTTAAACATGTTACTGGACAAAAACGGCATTATACTTTTATATATCTATACAATTATCAAAGTAACACAGAACCAAAATGATGCCCGCCAATTTTTCCGCCAAACGCGATCCTGCTTGCACCCATAATAAACAGGGTAATGGAACTTGAAATAGGCTATTATTGTTTATATATTTGAATTTTACAGTGTTTATTTTCATATTTCAAATTCCACTTTCCATAGAGAAACGATATAATGGGCTATTCCAGTTGCAATCCATACACCCCTATGGAAGACATGACCTTAATCTTAAAGGGATGTAGATTTCAAATGGATTCAGGTAGTCCTATCCCCATTTGAAATTTAATTTACATTCCCAGTAATATGGATTTCAACTGTAATAGTCCAATAAACGCTCACGGGATGAACCAAGGAATTATACTATTCTGTATAATTATGTTTGAATGATAAGGCCTACAAAATTGTTTGATTGGCGTAACATTAAAAAACAACACTTTTTTTTTTTACTTTTAAAGCTGTAAATTGCGTTTGATAAAGGCCTTGGAACTTTTTCAAAATTTAATTAATCAATTTATTTATTATTTCTTTCTTTGCAAAAAAAAATTATAGGGTCGGGCCTACTTTTATGGTCGGTCAGGTTACGCCAATCAAATTTTTTTTTTTTTCAGGCCTAAATTAACATGATTAAAGATGGAAGTAAAGAAAAGTGGGATTCGAACCGGCGCGGCGATCTCTGAAATGCGAGTACAGAGCTGCTTGTCTATAGATGATGTGACTTCTGACGTCAATGCCTGACAGTATGCGCACGCATCATCACAATTTCCATTGTTTTTTGCCTGGCAGTATGCGCGCGAATCATATTTTGTTCAGGGCTCGTGTTTTTAAAACTCCCGCCACATCACAATAAGACTATTAAACAGTGTAGTGGTTGCATGGGGTTCATTCAAGCATAAAGATGATACCAGTCCCTTGCCTTTGTTGATAAACATTGAGGTCACCTCATCTATAGGTTGAATTATTATTCGGAATTTGAGCCTATCTGTTGATTACTGTGGAACTTTCTCAATAAAGAGATTTGTTATTTCAATACGACATTCTTTGTGTAAGTCGTTATTATATTAATGTATTTACTTTTATTTCCCCTCAAATCCAATACAGTGTTCTGTGTAAAGCAGAATTTGACAAATAAACGTTACCACAATGCATACCGTAAAAACTCGATAGTTAGCATAATGTGCTTACTATCGAGAGCTTTTGAAAACATGAAATTGTACCAAAGTCCGGCACTATACCAACTGAACTAATAGGGTTGAGACACACATTCCCAGGTTTACTGGTTTGTATATAACACAACTGCACTGGTTTGTATATAACACAACTAACTGGGCCATATGGAAGAACAGGGAATACTTAAATTTTCCCCTGAATATGGACCCAGTATAAAGAAGAAACAAAGAAACAAACAAACAAACAAAACAAATGTATGGATGGGGCTCTTCATGTTTGTATGTTTTAAAAGAGTTCGATAGTAAGCACATATGCTAACTATCGAGTTTTTACGGTATAACACCATTATACCAAAAGTCTAAAGAAATCATGGCTGCTTATGCATGAGTCAAAGTTGGGCAAATCTGGTTATAATCTGAGACAGAATTTTAAATAAAAATGCGTTTGACGTCACTGTCAATCAAACTCCCCATGACCCTTGATTGGTTAGTAGCGCGTAAAAGGAAGGTTGATTCATCTGGTGCCGTCACAGAAAAAGAATTGCAGACAATGGTGAAGATTGCGGTATTTTGACAAGGCAAAAAGCAACTTGTGCAAAGGCATGCATTGTTGACATGGTGCCTTCCGGAAAGAAAGTTTCATATTACGACCTAACTTTTGAGACGGTTTGTAAATTTGAAGGGTCAAAATTAAACATAAGGCACGCCGTTTTACCGCCTCGTTAAGAAACTCCGTCATTACGACACTCGCGAACAAATCGTGCCGGCGAATTTGATTGACAGATGACGTCAGATGCAAACTATAATTCTGTCTTCGATTATAAAAGATACCGATGTATTCCTCTCATCATGACTGATTCAAAAACAAACAAAAAACCCAAGTAAAAAGATCAAATGTCAAACATTTGGCTCTGGCGTAGCCAGGATTCGGATATTGGGGGGGCAAGTTTTGGTGACGAACCGACAAACATTATTGATAAATAGAGCGTAGCGAGCGAAGCGAGCGGAGCGATCAACGGGTGGGGTCCAGGGGCCCGCCTTAGGGCCCCTGGTGGGGTCCAGGGGCAAAGCCCCTGGTAGGGGTCCAGGGGGCGAAGCCCCCGGAAGCTCTGAGGTTTTAGCGTTGTGGAGGGCCATTTTTCATGCATGTTTTTACCTTTATATATAGTATTTGGGCCCTTTAAAATTGAGTGAAAATTACCAGAGAAGGTAAGGAAATAATGTTTTAACATGTTTTAAAGAGAAAAGTTGCTATTTAATATAGTCTTTAAAAGTTTGAAATAATTCACGTATAGGTTACACAGTGCGCCGGTGTGCCTAAATAGGCCTACCATACAAATAAGTAATGTTGAATCAACATAATCAAAAATTATCAACATAATCAAAAATCAAGTAAAAAGTATTAGTAGGGCCTAATTAGTACATTTCGGCGCCAGTATACATAATACATACACATATCATAATATAGGCCTACTACATACATGATACCATTACATAATGTAAATATTGTATAATCGTCTCCCTTTTAAAGACATCATAATTTAAACACATATTTCATAATTGTTGATGCGTAAATTAAAAGGCTGGATCCACAGCAAGCCACTGAGTGATAATTGAATGATTCTTTTCATAAATGAAAATGGGTACCATTGTGCAAATTAATCAATTATCCGACTATATACCCAGCTAACACACAAATGTTTTTAAAACGTCATCAATGTTTTTCTGGTCAACGTGTTTTAAATATTATAATTCTATCCCCCGATTTTATAGCCCGACATTTTAACTGAACATTAAGCAGTATTCAGACTTTTTATTGTACGTACAATATTGTATGCAACATATCTACGTTGTTTAATCTATTGCCATTCTATTTCCAGTAATGTTTAAGTTCTAACGAATGTTTGATGACGTAAAATCGATAATATATTTCTACTAGATATTACATGTAACATATTATCGATTTTTCGTCATCAAACATTCGTTAGAACTTAAACATTACTGGAAATAGAATGGCAATAGATTAAATAACGTAGATATGTTGCATACAATATTGTACGTACAATACACGGAGTCTGAAGCTAGCTTTATTGTATTTGCTGGGTATTTTAATCATGATGTGGTCATTACAATAAATCAAACAGAAACTTACCATTCGAAGGGTCGTCAGTCTAATTTTCATTAATGTTCGTGATGGATCTCCTACAAAAGAAATCTTCTACATCCCAAATTAGCAAAGATGTCTATTGTTTCTTCAAAGTCGATTTTTTCAACAAATTGTCTTTCAATTGAGAGAATTGATAGTCCACTGAGTCTGTTCTCAGCCATTGTAGATCTGCGATAAGTTTTGATTATCTTCAGCTTGGAGAATGACCTCTCAGCTGAGGCCGTGGTTGCTGGAATTGTCAGAAAGATCTGATACAGTTTATATACATTTGGGAAGGTATGACACAAGTGCGTAATGTACAAATATTGGAATAAATCCTTTGTATTTCCCTTTTCATATCCATTCGGAAAAATGTCCTCCTTGTGATTGATGACATGTCTCTTCCAATTCTCAAACTCTATTGGTGTTTGAAGGGAATCTATGTCCGGCAAAACGCCACTTATTTCTTGGCCATATGTATCGGTTAGAGTTTTGAGTTCATCACCAATGGGGTCAGTTTTGAGAAGTTCTGTTGGTGTCAGAATGTTAAATGAGGTGAGTATTTCTCTATTTTGGCCAAATCGTTCTTTGAGTTGGGTTAAACATGTGTCAATACTTGAAAGAAATACGTTTGTTTTGAAATTTGTGATCGCATCTTGTGGTTCGTCACGAGCGTCTTCGCCTGGTAATCTTTTCTTGCGACGGACACGTTTCTCAGCAAAGTTGCAATCCAGGTCAGCTTGTCTGGCTATTTCTTTGGCCTCTGTTATGAGCTTTTGAAAATGCTCATCAGAACGATGCTCTGCGATTGTTTTCTCTGCGTCATCTATGAGCTTAAAAGCCGAGTCAAGGGCAATCCCTTCTTCTTGAAGTGCATCTGATGCCGCTCTAATAGTTTCTAACAATTCCAGAAGGACGACCATTGACGCGGTAAACTCAAACTTGCTCACAATTTGCTGTAGACCAAGCGCAGTCGATGTTATAGAACAATCTGCATCAGATTCAGCTATATGATCCAGAGTGTCGATGATTGCTGGCAATGTTGCCTTAATAACACGTAAAGCATCACAGCGACATGCCCATCTGGTGTCCGACAGTCGTTTTAGTGTGTATGGTGTCTTTATTCCTAGGTTTTGCTGATATTGCTGAAATATTGCATGACGTTTGGGACTAGCTTCGATAAAACTGTAAATTTTCTCAACTGTCCCAAAGAAATTGCATATCTCGGGCGTAGTTTTGCACGCGTCGACTAGAACCAGGTTCAAGCAATGGCTGTTGCAATGTACGTACATTGCCTTTGGATTTTTTTTTCCAAAACACGGGTTTTGACGCCAGAATATTGGCCGCTCATGTTGGCTGCACCGTCGTATCCTTGTCCTCGCAAAAGATCAAGAGATAGGCCTAGGTTGTTAAGTGTTTCACAGAGGCAATTGTAAAGGCTTTCTGCATCAGTTTTAGTGACATTAGTAAATTGCAGAAAACTTTCAAAAACTTCCCCGTTGATGGCATATCTCAGAATGAAAGAAACCTGTTCAATATGCGACACATCGCTGGTTTCATCCATCAGAAGACTATAACATCCTGCTTCTTTAATCTTTTGGATAATATTTCTCTTGACGCAAGTAGCAAGAGAATGAATAAACTCGTTCTGGGATTGTGGAGATAAATATGTCGCATTCTTCTTTGCTTTATCCACGTGTTGCTGTAAGATGGGGTCATACTTTGCCAATAACGTCACAATCTCCAAGGCGTTTCCTCGGTTGGCACTTTCTGGCGATTCTCTGTGGCCCCGCAATGGTAGGCTTTGTTTTCCTAGGAAAAGGACGATGTCCAAGAGTCTTTTCAAAATTTCCCTGTTATTTGCAACTTCTTTTTCCTTTTGGCGCTTATCTGCTTCTGTTGCCTGGTGCAAAACGGTGTCGCGTGCAGCAAAAATCTTCCAGGCTATGTCCGCGTCAATGTGTGTTTTGGTTTGTTCATGTTCGGATATTTTTTCGATACCCTTTCTCCAGTTGCAGCTACCCGATCTCATCCATGTTAATTCCGTTTTACCTCTTTTCCAGTTACTGAAAACTCTACATGGAAAGCAAAACATGGCATCTGCTTGTGGTGAATATTCCAGCCAGCCCCTGGGGACGCTTTGACCATTCGGCATGTTGCGCATGTACCACTTATCATGAAAAGACCTGTCGTAAATCCCCATCATCTGTGTCTTCGGAAAGCCTTTTGGTAGATCCTGTTCTTTAGGTTGGCATGGTCCCAGCGAACACATTCTTCTTTGAAAGTCCGGAGTGATTTCATTTACATCAATGTCAACATATTTTGCAGGGTCGTTGGGAAAGCGTTGTTCTGATTGTGTGTCCTGTGTCTTAAGTAATGGAGAAATGGGTTCTTCGGGTAATGTTTTGCTAGTAGTTGTCGGTGGTTGAGGTACTGAATATTCATGGATTGACGGCTCAGAATCAGATAATTCAGAAGGCTCATTCGATTCCTCGGCTAAAAACTGTTGCTCCTCGTATATGACTGAAGATGTTGACGCAAGAGATGATGCTTCAGTTGCTGCAGCCTTATCAGTGGTGGTTTCAAATATCTCTTGCATGCTCACATCGCGAACTGTTGCTGTTTGTGTTGAACTTGAGTCTTCGACTTCAGCAGTTGCTGTAGCTGTATTAACCGGATCCTCAGGCTCAACTGGACACGTAGATATGGTAGAAGAAGGCTTTGATCTTTTTGCTGCCATCATAGCAAATGGTGAAGCAGGTGCGCCTACAGTTTCGTATTGTATAACTTTGTTCTTTTTTATCATGTCCATGTGGTATTTCTTGTTATGGGTTAATCTGTAGTCACTGTCAAACTGCATCTTGCAGACGTTACACTTGACTTTTGTGCGACTCCTTTTAGTACCAAGTTTACGGTTCATGATGACACAATAAGTATAACTGACCTGCAAAATATGAAGGGCAAAATAGATAGTTAATATCCATGCAAGGCCCTTGTTAACTACATTACTCTGTGCTTACTTAATATTTAATCAGGAATCATAGTTTTAAAATTATTTTCGAATTTTAACGAGCTCAACAAGTTGACCTGCTTTTTTAAATGACTAAAATAAATAATTAATACTTTTAAATTTGTTTTCTTCTAGACAGACTATTACACGGCCTATATTTGTCTTTTTGAACGACTCTAAAATCTGAAGAAAAAAATAGTCTGAGCTGTATAACTCCATCCAGTGATATATATTTAAAAAACATGACAACCCTGATAAATAATTGTTTATTTTTGTATTCTGCGGTAAACTTGCGGTTTTGATAATATACGTTTCTCCCCGATGATGATCATACAACTTGGTTGAAGGGTGGAGTTTGGAATGTAAGGAGAGAGAGAGGAGAGAGGGATGACTAATAGTGTAGGCCTATACAATAGATAGGTAATATAGATATAAGAAGAATAAAAGAGAGAGAGGAACTGGTTTAGGACTTAAGATAAATATTAGTATCTACCGAGGTCATTAGAGAAAAGATGGGGATTTAAGTAAAGTCATGCTAATAAGGAGTAAGATGTTGTAAGCAAAGCATGGCTATAAAGGATGAATGATTTTACTATACATAATGCCCTATTTATACAAGTAAAGTTTTCTTAAGTTTTCACTAAAAGTCTACTATTAAAAATCACTACAATATACAATTTTAATGGGCCGAACTGATTGGAAACAGAATACAGATGGACTCAATATAGTTCCCAATTTTCTTTTCACAAATAATAAGGTCGCGAATCAAAATCATATCATTGATCTGATACAAGTTTTAGGCCTATACACTGTAAAAACAGTGTTTAGCGAGTAAACACTTTTCTAAACCACTTAAACATGTTTAAAAGCTAAACATCATGTGTCAAATTTCTCAACATTGGTCAGTGATGGTATTTAATTTCTAAACATCTGACATCCATATTCTAAACATATCGTTTCTAATTTCTAAACACATTCTTACCACCACTTTCTAAACACTGTTTTTACAGTGTAGTCAAGACATAAATCACATAATTTATAAACAAAATGAGAATATCAGCTATAGGCGAAGGCCAACCGTAATGTAAAAGTATAGGTGGTTGGAGCTAGCAGCTAGGCCAATAGGTCTATAGCATAAAACCAATTCGCCATTACCATGATTACTCGCTTGTCTTTGACAATAATTAATCATTCGTACAAAAGAGAAAAAATACTGTCAATAATTAAGATGTCCAAAATACTATAAGTGCCTGAAAAACATAGCACTGATTTGTAGATTTGGCCCGGATTTGCCTATTAAAAAAGACGAAGTATTTAAAAATTCAAAGTAGTCTTGCCGACAGAATTTTCGAGTGGTCTTTTGTATACTGTAGGCCTCAAATACACCCTATGCTGAAATCATTTCTTTTCAAGTCGGCAAAAATATTAATAAAAATAAATATTCTTTAAAATAGTAGTAAAAATAAGAAAAGTTCAAACTTACGCTCTTTGATGAAAGTTTCAGGGAAAACGAGATGCAGAATTGTAGGCACTTGTATATGAATTATGTACTATCGATAGTTGACTCTAATTGGTTTGATGCTCTGCATGGTCTATGTACATCTCAGCTACGCTACGGTTTCGCTGCATCCGTCTCTTCCTCGCTATTAAAATGGGGCTGAATGTGACTTATTCATTTGCGAAATTGCTTTAAGATGATCTGGTATCGGAGACTCTGATTCATTTTAGCGCTTGGGATTCCACCGCACTTTACGACTCCTGATAACATTGATGATGTAGGCCTACCGTAACATAACACCATATCCGGTCTGGTTACAAGGCTTGAAAGTTTTAATACTAAAATATTTACCCGTTTTATCTTTTATTTTTCACATTACTGACACTTTTAGTCGGATCCAAGTTCACATGACCGACGATGCAGATGCATGACTTGCCGACCGGCCCTCCGGGCCGGCACTTACGTAGACCACTCAAAATGAACCGACGGTCCCATCTGAACCGACGGAATGGCATATTGGGGGCAGTTGCCCCCCTTGCCCCCCCTCTAGCTACGCCACTGTGTACAGAGTCTAGGCCTATACAGGTAAAATAAAAATGAGCTATGACAAACTATTCTTCGTTTAATGACGTTTTTGCAAGCACGTGAAAATATCAGTCAAAATCGAAAGCCGCCCTTGCTGGCCTATTTCGTGTAAGTACAATCTACCGTAGATATAGCACATTGGACCATTATGTCCGAGTGCTATCTACCATAGATAGCACATTGGACCATTATGTCCGAGTGCTATATCTACCATAGATAGCATATTGGACCATTGTGTTTTAGTGCTCTCTACAGTAGGTAGCACATATTGTGCTTTGGTGCTAGCTACCGTAGATAGCACATTGGACCATTGTGTTTGAGTGCTGTCTACCATAGATAGCATATTGGACCATTGTGTTTGAGTGTTATCTACAGTAGATAGTATACATTGTACCATTGTGTTTGAGTGTTTTCTACCATATAGATAGCACATTGTACCATTGTGTTTTAGTGCTGTCTACCGTAGATAGCACATTGGATCATAACACATATTGGATCATTGTGTTTGAGTGCTGTCTACCATAGATAGCACATTGGGCCACTGTTTGTGTGCTGTCTACCATAGACATTGATGGAACATTGTGTTTCATCCAAAAACGATTCTCTTATAAACCATCATGCACACCTGAGACGAAGATGCGCACAGTTTCCACCTCGATACACCTGAGCACACATTTTCGTCCAAGAGCTTCCAAGCAGAGAACAACAAGCAGTGAATGTCTCCACCACAGTCTTTGATTACACTACACGGGTGCATAGCAATGTAAGAGCTGTGGAGCTTCTGACTGAAAAATGGGCTTCTTTGATTGGTTTTGTCGAAACCTCAAGTGTTCCCTTCATCTAATCAGACTTTTTTTTTTTATATCAAACGAAAGCTAACACTTCCCCCTAAAAACACTTTACGTCACCACCCAGCAAACACAAAACGTTTTCGACATCATTCGCAAAAGGTTCTAAAAGATTGTCAGAAAACGTTTAAATGTCGGGTTATATAAAGGGCATATTAAGGGTATAAAACATTTTCATAACATTAAAAAACATTTTTTGGTAATTGCTGCCCAGCAAAAACAAAATGTTTTACAAAAAACGTTTAAATGTCTGGTTATATAAATGGTATAAAACGTTTTAATAACGTTCCAAAAACATTTTTGAAAACTTGATACAAAACATTCTAAACAAAATGTTATTTGGGGTTGAAAAATATTTTGCGAAAAATGTTTGCCCAAAATATTTGCAATAACGTTTTAAATACGTTTTCATTTTTTGAAAACATTTAAAAAATATTGTTGTAGTGTGTTTTCATACAAAACGTTTTAAAACGTTATCATGTTTATATAACACGACATTTTAATGTTATTAAAACGTTTTTACCTAAACCAAAAGCCAAAATATAACTTATTTAAAACGTTTTTAAAACGTTTTTGTGTTTGCTGGGCAATTCTCTTTAAATTGCAAATCTTGTGCAAAAAGTTACTATTTTCGCCTGTTTTGTCATAGGCCTTACGGTTGTAAATTCAATGAAAAGAGCGCTTACAAATTGATATGGAGTGCTGTCTACAGTAGATAGCACATTGGATCATTGTGTTTTAGTGTTGTCTAGATCTACCATAGATAGCACATTGGACCATTGTGCTTGAGTGCTGTCTACCATAGATAGTACATTGGACCATTGTGTTTGAGTGCTGTCTACCGTAGATAGCACATTGGACAATTGTGTTTGAGTGCTGTCTACTGTAGATAACATATTGGACCATTGTGTTTTAGTGCTGTCTACCGTAGATAGCACATTGGACCATTCTGTTTGAGTGCTGTCTACCGTAGATAGCATATTGGACCATTGTGTTTTAGTACTGTCTACCGTAGATAGCACATTGGACCATTCTGTTTGAGTGCTGTCTACCGTAGATAGCATATTGTACCATTGTGTTTTAGTACTGTCTACCGTAGGTAGCGCATTGTACCATTGTGTTTTAGTGCTGTCTGCCGCAGATAGCACATTGGTACATAACACATATTGGACCATTGTGTGTGAGTGCTGTCTACAGTAGATAGCATATGGGACCATTGTGTTTGGGTGCTGTCGACGGTAGATAGCATATTGGACCATTGTGTTTTAGTGATGTCTACCGTAGATAGCATATTGGCCCATTGTGTTTTAGTGTTGTCTACCATAGATAGCACATTGGACCATTGTGTTTTAGTGCTGTCTACCGTAGATAGCACATTGGACCATTGTGTTTTAGTGCTGTCTACCGTAGATAGCATATTGGCCCATTGTGTTTTAGTGTTGTCGACCATAGATAGCACATTGGACCATTGTGTTTTAGTGCTGTCTACCGTAGATAGCACATTGGACCATTGTGTTTTAGTGCTGTCTACCGTAGATAGCATATTGGCCCATTGTGTTTTAGTGTTGTCTACCGTAGATAGCACATTGTATCAGTGTGTTTTAGTGCTGTCTACCGTAGATAGAACATTGTACCATTGTGTTTTAGTGCTGTCTGCCGCAGATAGCACATTGCACCATTGTGTTTTAGTGCTGTCTACCGTAGATAGCACATTGGTACATAACACATACTGACCATTGTGTGTGAGTGCTGTCTACAGTAGATAGCATATGGGACCATTGTGTTTGGGTGCTGTCGACGGTAGATAGCATATTGGACCATTGTGTTTTAGTGATGTCTACCGTAGATAGCATATTGGTCCATTGTGTTTTAGTGTTGTCTACCATAGATAGCACATTGGACCATTGTGATTGAGTGCTGTCTACCGTAGATAGCACATTGGACCATTGTGTTTTAGTGCTGTCTACCGTAGATAGCACATTGGACCATTGTGTTTGAGTGCTGTCTACCGTAGATAGCATATTGGACCATTGTGTTTTAGTGTTATCTACCGTAGATAGCACATTGGACCAGTGTGTTTTAGTGCTGTCTACCGTAGATAGCACATTGCACCATTGTGTTTTAGTGCTGTCTACCGTATAGATAGCACATTGGATCATAACACATATTGGACCATTGTGTTTGAATGCTATACCATAGATAGCACATTGGGCCAATGTGTTTGAGTGCTGTCTACAGTAGATAGCACATTGGACCATTGTGTTTGAGTGCTGTCTACCGTAGATAACATATTGGACCATTGTGTTTGTGCTGTCTACAGTAGATAGCACATTGGACCATTGTGCTTGAGTGCTGTCTACCGTAGATAGCACGGACCATCATGTGTTTGAGTGCTGTCTACCGTAGATAGCACATTGGACCATTGTGTTTTAGTGTTATCTACATACCGTAGATAGCACATTGGACCAGTGTGTTTTAGTGCTGTCTACAGCACTAGGGGGATGATCCATACAATTATTCCCCCAATGTTGACGCCTGTATGTGAGTTTCTGACTAAATTAACTTCATATTTGGCCATTTTAGCCCCCAAAAGCGCAAATTTTTGCTCGCTTCGCGCGCATTTAATCCACTTTTGCACCATATTTCATTAGTTTAGCTTCAATGGCCAAATTTGTCGCGCGATTCGCGCGCATTTGTACCATAAACTTATTTTGTCGCCAAAAGGTGCTGCATTCACTATACTTCAAGAATTTTTTTCCAACCCATCCCCCCCATGTCAAAAAGAAATCCACGCCCGCTGCTAATGCCCCCCCCCCCTCCCGACAAAAATTCCTGGCGCCGCCACTGGTAGGCCTATGTATGGAGAAATCTCATGTGGTCGGGGCAAAGTGGAACGGGGCAAAGTGGAACACCGAGAACAGACCCCACTCAGAGCTACAATACAAATATATCCAGCCATATTATAGGCCTACCGATATCGATATACCAGGAGGTAGGTCCTATAAAGGGCTGTGCAATAATATCAGCCCCTGGGGTAAAATTTCCAAACGGCTCGCCAAAAACATATTGCAAATACCTTCTCATTTGCCTCTTAGACTTTTTCCAGCGCCTACTTAGCACGGTACCAGACACTCCAAAACGCGTTCATACTGTGCCAAAACTGCCGTATCTTTCTTAAATCTTGAGGTAACAATCTGGTTTGCTCGATAAATGATAATTTGTTATGTTTACATTCAGTACTTTTAGCTAGATAAAAATACTCAAAAGTTCAAGAGTAGCAAATTTGGATTTAAACACAACATGTGTGAAATACTTTCTATGGAGGAAGGAGTCAAAAGTCATAATTTTCTCATTTTTCACTCTTTACAAGGTCAGAACTTGGCAAAGAAATGGGGTATTGACCTGGTTCGGTTTGTATTTACAGATATAAGATGTTAACTTTGGGAATAACACAGAACTTTGGTGATCAATCATCATTTAGGAGAAGCAAAAGTTAAATTTCTGAATTAGATCGACTTTGGTATTCCAGTGTGCGTTGCCTGTGTGCTTGGTCACTTTCCACTCACTGTGCGTGTAATTTGACTCTTGCATGCATAGACTGTGGTAAGTTCTACGACGTACCAATGAGAAAAAAAGGCATTATATTTGCAATATGTGCTTGCCCCCCCCCTCTCGGCCCGCCAAAAATCGCTTGCCCCCCCTCTCGGCCCGCCAAAAATTCTTTGCCCCCCCCCTGAACATGCCAAATTTTTGGGATCCCAAATTCCAAACTTTAAATGGTCTAGATGTATGTTGCGAGCGCAGCGAGCAGGAAAATTTGCATATTTAAGCGTTTCCGTACCGTTTTCCTAAGCCATTTTTAAAGCATTTTATTAAAAAGGTGCCCTGTGAATGCGTGTCAAAAATCGCTTGCCCCCCTCTCGGCTTGCCAAAAATTGCTTGCCCCCCCCCCTTTCGTCTCGCCAAAAATTTCTTGCCCCCCCCCAATTTTACCCTCCCCAGGGCTCATAATTATTGCACAGCCCCTAAGTGGTGTTTACAATTAAAACGCACCTGAAGGTGGTGCATTTCTGTAATGCCCTCTCCACGTTTCACTTTACCCCAGCCAAAAAAAACCTGGGGCAAAGCGGAACGACTCTTTTCAAATTCACACCATTTAATAAAACAGCAATTTTGATCAACTTTATTAATGTTATTTGTTAGTTGCAGTCCTAAGGTAAGATTAGGCCTATCAACCTAAAGTTTTGCCTTTGTAATTGGGCTGACAAAAAAATTGGTCCACTTTGCCCTTGTCTCGGGGGCAAGCTACGTGAGATTGGACTATAGCTGGGTCTGGATTCTGGAACAAATGAAGTTGGAATTTGACTAAATGGAAACGTGACCAAAATTATTATTGTACTATTATGGAACTGGACCAGGCCAAAAGTGGCATTTCGCCAATAAAAAACCTATAAACAGCCATAATAAACCCAAGATGGCGCTATTAGGTCTAAACAGGCAGTAGGGCAAAAATCGGAATAGCAGATGGAAATGGAAATATAAATTGAATGAATTAAATTGAGATGATTATATATTAAACATAGCAGCATGTACAGCTGTAATATTATCATGCATATTAAACCCACAGACATCCCTTGACTAGATTTTTAATTAATACCAAATAAAGGACTCAGAAAAATCGATAGGCCATCATTATTGTTGTAACTCGTGTTTCATTTATTTGGTGGTGTGCGCCCTGAAGTGGCGCGCTCCATCACAAACCCGAGGTCAAGTGTTATGTTAGGTTATGTATAAATTTGTTACAAGTACAACTACACTGTACAAGTTGATGGTTGCGGATGACCTGCTGACGTGAGAAGTTGCTTACAACATCGTTTAGATTGGTCTTTTTGTTGAAGAATACAAGGTGAGGGTTTGTCATGCTTTTTTCTAAACTATTATATGCATGTATGCCTGGTCAAGCACCCTCACTCATGAACATGTCAATACAATTTCTGAAGGTTTATTTTTAAGCTTACCATCAATCCCCATCATGACCATGCTTGCGTTTAAATGTTATAATAATTCTTATATTCATGACTAAAATTGACTATAATCAATCATGATGACTATAAACTAAACAACCGTTGGAGTTAGTCATGAAAATATATGAATTAAGTATGAACCCCTGTTCAAGAACTTGAAGAAGAAGTTAATTTTGCGATTCTTATTTCATCAAATCAAAACAAAATAAAATAATAACAAAAAAATAACAACAATGAATTTTCTTCGTTTTCCCTACCCCGCAATCACATTTCATTTTCTCATTTTTCTGGTCACCAGGCATTAACATTGTTTATTCCCGGCTCTCGACCAATCACACGCGCAGATGACACGCTGTACAGTACACGCTAGGGTGCATACGTAGCCCCCTAATTTTCAAAAATGTAAGCATTGAACTTCTACCTACCCTTATAGTGTTCCACTTCCTAAAAGAACCCCTCATGTGAAATTTGGTTGAAATCGGTCATTGTCTAGGGGTCCCACGGGCCGTTCAAAAGTATTTTGCTACTGTAGCACTAAATGCAAAAGGCAGCTATTTGGAATGCAATATATTTATGTAGAAAATGATAGCTGCTTTATGATTCATTCTGCATAACTACCCTGTCCATAGTTTCTGAGAATTTTTCAGAGTCCTAATTCACAAAATTAAATGCAGAGCAGCTTTGGGCAATGTAAAGTACATAGTTATCAATAGCTGCCATATGCTATATTTCACAGGAGCTTCATGTACACAGTAATATATGGCAAAACGGCTACATAAATTTATGCTGAAGTCACAGAACATTAATCCCAAAGGCAGAACAATGTCAGAAATGGTACTAACTATGCTGCTGAGCACTAACTTTAAAAAAGGAAGCTGTAAATACCTGGTTGACTGCTTGGGCTTGCATGTTTTATATTTTATTGTCATATTTCTCTTCAGATTTCCGCTTCCAAAAGTGTTGTTTATCACATTCAAAGTATCAACATTATGAGCAGATGCTTGGTATGCAGCAAAATTAGACCAGCTTTTAACATTTTCTGTGAGAAACTCATGGTCTATTTGTAAAACTTGTAACCTTTTGTGAACCATGAATCTTGGTTGACTGGATCAGCAAGGGTAGTACACTGGTCTATGCATTTGGGGACTTTGGGCTTCCTAAACCTAGTAGGCTACCATAATGATCACTTGGTGCATGCATTAGAGTCTATGCTGAGGCCTAACAGCCAAGAGTCCATCAGCTAGTGCTTGTTTCTACTCTTTCGGTACAACACTACTGAAGAGTGCATGTGGTACCATCTCTGCATTGAGGTGCAGAGATGCCTTTGGAAAGCTCTGATTTCACTTCTTAAAACCACAGGATCTACGACCTCGTACATTAACAGACAGTGGTACAGTTTCAAGTCATTCCATGGTGCATGACAGCAGACTTGTATGGAAACCACCACAAGATGCTATAGATAAGGGTAGCAAATAAGTCCCTCACTCTTGGCAATTGTTGTCTTGTTGGAATTGTTCCTTGGGGAAGTTGGAGATTCCAGCAGACAGATCTTTATGGCATCATAGAAGCTTGGCCATCAAACATGCTTTGTGCAGTGCTTGGGGCGGGGCTCTGGGTTACCTCAAGTTCACTTTGTCCTTGCCACCTAAAAATACAAGACATACATGTAGTTCCACAAACTCTTGATGATCATCTTTTGAAGGCCTAATTTGGGATATAAGGTTTCCTGAGCACTAGCTCTCCAAAGTCTCCAAGCATGCCAAGCTTCTATCATCTTCTGAGTGCTTTCTGTATGGGGAAAGGTTCAACTAAGTAAAGACTAGACGCCGATCACTCTTTTATGGCAGTAATTCAAAGAAATCGCAAGAGAAGAGATACATCAGGCAACTTTGAGACCTCAATCTTTAAAGTCATTGAACATATATGAGTATAATTTCACCAATGTGATGCCTATACACAACCTGACCACAGGAGTGCACGCCTAGGTGTTGCTGAATGGTCACACAGGCTGCTGTCACATGTTAGACTCTGTTGTTTCCAGTGGTGTCAAATACCATGTTAACTTTCAAAGAAATTAACAGGAAATCAAAACTTCATGTACAATTATACTTATATATGTAAAAAATACAAATTATAGGCCTACAATCACAGACTTTTCCCATGAAACATATTAAAATACACGTGGCAGCTATAATTTTGTACATATTAATAGCCCCAAAAGCTGCTTTATGTATTTTCCTTTTATTCTATTTCAACAAGTGATAACTAATGATCTCACAGCATTAATACAAATAACACAGAGAAGGCAGCTATTACATTTGCAATACATTAATGAGGCATTTACAAATAGCTGCCTTATGAACACAGGCAAGGAAGAAGATTCCGAACTTTGGGCTCCTCGTGGGACCCCTAAACGACTTTCGATTTCATTTAAATTTCATAGGGGGTATTTTTTTAACCAATGGAACATTTTAAGACTAGGTAGAAGTTAATTGGTAACTATGAGGGCTACGTATGCACCCTAGTACACGCTACACAGAAGTTGTTTGCAAGAATCAAATGATTCCCGCAAATTTATTCTGCAAGAATCAATATAATTCTATTTGTTACTTGTTTTTTGTATGCAAGTGATAAACAACTTGTACTACAAGTGGGCCCTGAGACTATAATCTTTGAGATTGAGCTGAATAGCCATGTGTATAGTGCACTAAGCGAACACATATAAATTACTCATCTATCCAGGGGTGTCGCACGGTACCCCCTGCGCCCTGCATCTATCTAAATTCATGCTCCTAGTTTTAAAGATGGCGGAAGGGTTGTAACTAATGACCCTTTCGGTAAATCCCATAAGCCTTTGTGAGTACTCCTGAGATGTTGTCATTTGACGTCACGCCGACTTGAATTACGCAGTAACAATGTTCGCTAAACAATGTGCGCATCAGCGCAGATGGGCGTGACGTCAAATTACGACATCTCGGGTGTACTTGCAAAAGCTTATGAGATTTACCGAAAAGGTCAATTGAGTAGTGCTGTAATCGATAAGCTTTCTGGGTATCGATATGTCGGGAGGCAAACATCCGACATGTCGATACTATTATCGATACTCACGCAGTTTGAAACACGGATTTGAGTTTACCAATTTTATTATCAGTAAGTTCCAGAAACAAGTTAACAACAAGTGTATTGAAGCCTAACAGCTAAAACTACAAGGATCATGCATCAAACAAACGAAAGTGGTATTGCAAATCCGCAATTTGAGATAATCTAAGCATGTGTGCCATGTCGTTTGTGTATCGATACTGACATTGAGTGTTTCGACATGTCGGAAGTCTATGTATTTTCCGACTATCGATACTTACGACAATCGATTACAGCACTACAATTGAGTAGCTAAACACACCTTTTAGTTTTACTTCTTACTTTTAAAGTTGCAGTTCATCCAATCTGTCAAGATAAACAGAACTTTGTCAAGATGGCCAATGGGTATGCAGGAGGAGACTGTCGCACAAACAAAAGAGTTGCTGTGGTTGGAGGAGGTCTAGTGAGTATTGGTTAACCCCATTTATGGGCTATTCCAGCTTAAAGCCATACCCCCCATATTGCACATAACATAATACATATATATGTGCAGTGTAGATGACTGATGGATTTAGTTCAGGTTGAAGTCTGATTGTGTTACTTGTTATTCCACAAATTAATCAGTAGTTTGATAAAACCAAAGATCCTTTAAAGGATCTTTGATAAAACACTGTTTTTGAAATAGCTCAAGTAATTAAATTAACCCTTTTTATGCCTCCACTGGAGGTATTATGTTTCCTGGTTGTCTGTCCGTCGGTCATTCAATCCGTCGGTCCGAGGTTGCAAATACAATTTCTCGGAACTGGTAAGGTGTATAGTGATATGATATGGTGGTGGCAATTAGCTGTCTTCAAATATAATTTGGTAACTCATTTTATTTTTATTTTTTTATTTTTTTTATTGCAATTTTTTTAAATTTATTTAAAAAAATTTTTTTTCCCAAAGCTCCAAGTAAAATTGCCCTGTTTAAAATGATGTGCGTCAAGGTGGAGGCATTGCAGCCGACACATTGCATCGAGAAGCGCAGCAACCGAGAACTGCAAAATTCTAGTTCCTCAAAGTTTCCTTGCGGAAAGTTTTTATGATGATGATCAAGTTACATATTTGTTCAAATGTTGTTTTTGATTTGTTTACTAGGTTGGTGCATTGCAAGCATGCAGCTTGGCCAAGAGAGGTTTCTCTGTTGATCTATACGAAGCCAGAGATGGTAGGTAAAAATGGCTGTTCCAGTTGAATTCCATATACCCCCATTTGGAAAACATAACCTTAAGGGCGTACTACACCCATATATTGGTTTGATTGGTCTAAATAAATATTTTTTCATTTATAGCTAGGCGATATATGCACGGATCATGTGAAATAAAAAAAAATATGAAAAAAGAAGAAAAAAAAGTGCTTTTAAACAATTGTAATAAGTCATTTTAGCCCTATATATATTTTGTTTACTGTATCCTAGTTACTCAGATGCGTGTTTCATAACAAACCATGATTTATTCTATTCAGCATGTTCAAGTAGGGTACATGAATAGAATACATTAAATCCTTTGTTATACTCTCTATAGAAAATCTAGTGGTGCATGCAAAATATATAAACACTTACACAATGGATGTATAGTCATTAGTCAATAATATTATAATGTGTTGTTAGGAGAAGAAAAGGCTATTAGGTCACCGTATGTCAGGTTGTAGGTTAATTGGTTCAGGTCAAATTTAAGCATCAATTTTGAATACACATGTGAGAGTTTGTGATATCATAATGAGGAATAATTTTGATATTCTGTCTTTAACTGGATATATATCGAGAAGTGCAAGGTGGATATACTAATATACCTTGGGATGTAAATGGTGAGTACAATTTAGAATGCCTAGTTGCGATGGATTTCACAAATAAATATAAAATAGTTACCAAAATCACAAACGTTAAGCTTACGGAAAACTACCCAATATGGTGGTATAGGTGACAAGAAATACAATTTTTTCAACATTGCTGTAGTATGGTTGTGGTAACCTGTTACCTGTGGCTTAATTAAGTTTCAGTGAAATAATGTCGCAAGTTAAAAATACAAAATATAGCTCAACATTGAAAATAGAAGCATTTTAACCAGTTCCTTTTTGATAGTTGTGGAGCACCAAGTTCATGAAGTCATAAAAGAAATCAGGAACCACTTATTCCCATTTTACATATCAACTTTATTTCCCTAACGTGTTAGCAACACATATCCAAAATTTTAACGAAATCCGTTGATAGTAAGCTTTCCAAAATGAAGTGAATTTAAATTATCAGTGATGTACCACCTTTTGGCTTCTACTTTCAAAAGCATGTAAGCTACGTTGATACCGATGCCACCAATAAAACGAGAAGATTTGCCCCTTCATTTTGCATACCACTTTGTCCATTTTTTGTTGTAATTTCTTCACAAAATGCAAAAAAAAACAAAAAAAAATCAATGGGTGTAGTACCCCCTTAATCTTACACAGGGAGTGCGAATTTCAAATGGGGTTACCTGAGTGGATGACTCCATTTGAAATCTGCACCCCCTGGATGTGCAGTGAGATTAAGGTCATGTCTTCCATGAGGGGTATATGGATTTTATCTGGAATAGAGTCAATAGACCCATGTGTGAGATACCCATACATTATGTATATCATACGAGCACTTGCTGCATGTACTTAAAAATTAGCTAATTAATGAAAATTGCTAGTATTCAAGGAATGGTAATGTTTGAACAATCGCTACCAGCATTCAGTAGTGACTAGTGATGTAGCATCAAAGTTGCAATAAAGTTGCAATTTGAACCTAGGGCATGCTAGTGATTTATAGGTCAGCAATTAGCAATCACTTTTTGGTTAAGCGATGCAAGTTCCCCACAAAAGCATTATGTCCCTTGTGATTGCTAATATGATACAGGCATTACTGTGTAGCTGGACAGAGAAGATACCTACCCTTCCCAGAAGCCTTTGCAACATGGTATATCACCCCATTTCATCAAGTGACACTCCCACATTACTTTACTTTCATTTTGAGAATGGACTGGTTGGGTCAATAGTCAAGATAAAGTCAACATATTTTGCTAGATCTGGATGTGCTCTGTTTATTGAGGTACTTTTCGTCACTATCGAACCATGTTGCACTAGATAGCAAATCAGTACATGGGAGAAATGCATTATGGGAAGTGTAAGATATCTTCTCTTCTAGCAGGATATTGTAGTGGTTACACATGCTGAAAAAAACACCAATTAATCAAGATTGCCAATTTGGCATTAGAAAATTAGTTTTTCCATAAAGATTTTGCCAATTGTTCAAAATGATTTGATGCAAGATAGCGGCAATGTATACATTGAAAGGTGCCCATGTTAATGTGCATGTGCATGAAACTTTTAAAACAACAATTTCATATTATACCATGCATGCCATGACGGGTAAGCGTACGGAACATACACAACTGTACAGGTTTAATTTACTCCATGATTTTATGACATCACAGGCGTTATAATTATTATAATACAAGATTGCCAACTTGACTATGATAAACAACAATAATATGATACAGTAAAAGTGGTGATTTGCCAATTTTGAACTGTTTCCCTTGTTTTTAAATTCGCAACTCTCAAGTTTCCTGAACATTCGCCTAATGGCGCCCCTGGGCTCCTTTGTCTTGGGTAAATTTCATGTACAAATAGAGAGCTTCCTTCTCTATAAATCCCAACAAGAATTAAGGGTACATGCCCTTATATGCTGGTGGAATTTAATGGGAGGTCACTTTTAGTTTGTGTCTAAAATTCCAGTTATGTCAAGGGAGCCCATAGCGCCATTAGGCGAACGTTTACGGTATATTCTTATTCAATGGGTGCGTCTTGTAAAGAATTCACGTAATTTGATTGGTTTTCTGGTGTATAATATCTCACAATAGTTGATAGTGATATTAGTCAGGCGATACGCCGCCACGCAACTGCGTGCACGCTTGTTGCTCCTCAATGATTGCGCGATAATGCGTTCGCGTAATACATGTGCGAGAACTAAAATGCGATTCGGCGGCTTAGATGTTCGTAATGGTTTCGTTCATTTAAAACAACGGGGATGTCCTCACAAAAGTAACTTTATTTTTTTTTTTTTTAGACAGTTATTCTCGCAAAAAATACATTAAAACATTAAAAGCCGGCATCCACTACTCAAAATATTGGCCAGCCCATCCATTATGACACGATATTGGATAGGCAAAAGACAAAATCCTATCTTTTATTCTCTAATTCGCACATTGTTATTTTTGCGGTAGCAGCTTGGAGCACGAAAATAAATGTAGCACAAAAATGTCCACTTTTACAGTACTATGTAAAGTGTTCTTATAGTTATAAACATCTTGATATTTTTTTTGTACCAGACATACGTCTGCTGGAGCATGTGCCTGGACGCAGCATAAATCTTGCTTTGTCTGTCAGAGGTAGAGCAGCTCTTAGAATGGTTGATGTGGAGGAGGAGGTAAGACCAAAGATATTAGAGAGCTTGCGAAATGACGTTACGTTAACTTTAACTTTAACGTCTAGAGGATTATAAAGGATTATGTATTCAAAACCACCTTGGTTTTGAATACATAATCCTCCATAATCCTCTAGACGTTAAAGTTAAAGTTAACGTAACATCATTTCGCAAGCTCTCTATTAAAACCAAAGAGTATCAACTCAAACTTGCCCTGTGTGTGACACTATGGTAAATCCACCATAGAGATTAGACCCAAAGAGTACCAACTCAAAGTTGCCCTGTGTGTATTGCTATGGTAAATCCACCAAGAGATTATACCCGAAGAATACTAACTCAAAATTGCCTTGTGTGAATGTGTGTAATGCTATGGTAAATCAACCATAGAGATTAGACCCAAAGAGTACCAACTCAAAATTGCCCTCTGGTAAAGCTGCCATTTTGGTTTGTCACTCATGGAGGGCAATTAGTGTATTTTGTGACACAGCCCCCCCTAAATTTGCCCATCCCAGTGGGTCAGTTGTCTGGTGAAGTCTGATGGTATATCAGACACAACATATAGCAAGTTATAAAAGTAAGTTCCAGTAAAAGATTCAATTCAAACTACCGGATGACTGAGCATATTAACTATTTTGATTGTTGATACCCTTGTGGATTTCAGTTGGTGTTGCGCCTGCATCTCTTATTTGAATTCCCAATTCTCTTTCTACATTGTATAGGTAGTGTCTACTGGTATAAAAATGCCAAGCAGATTAATTCATGATCTAGATGGGTCAACAAAAGCTCTGCCTTATGGAACATCAGACCAGGTATGATAGAGTATTACCAATAGAATGACAGATATTTTTTATGAACATTACGTGGACAGTGCCTTAAAAAATCGAAGCAGAAAGACCAGTGAAAAAAATATGTGGGACGAGATTTTCGACAAGAATAGACCACCTTTTCATCTCTCGAGGAGGTTTTACTGTGGTCAAGATGAAGAATTTTATTGAGATTAACGATTTAGGCTTTTTTGATGTCTGGCGATGTCAGACGTGAGATTTTTGTGTGGTGGATTTGGAAATGAAAAATCTAATGGAAAAAAACTGAATAATGCGCAAAAATAGACAACTATTAAATTAAGATGGCTTTATCACAGCTCAAAACAGAAATTACTTTCAATGCTTCAAAGCATGAAAATAAGATGTCATACCATTGAAAATCATGGTGCCTTCATGAAAGAAAGTTTCCAATTTATAAAGACCATCTTTTGAGATGGTTTGTATGCCTGGGCAAACTTAAGCACAGGGTATGCTACTTTTTACCGCTGCATTGAGAAATTTCAATCGGTTGTTGGTGTTTACAAATGTATATCCACATAACACCTACATGTGACACGATCAGGGGAAATGAGTCGGATGTCACTAATATTGATTTTGAGATATTGGCAAAGAAAGTGTAAAAATTCTTTTGTTTTATATTGTTTTCAGCGATTGATAAAACATAACTTTGCAAAGAAAAGACATATCAACATGGGTTTTTCAGTTTTTGATAGCTCTAAATGTCCTCTTAGTAAAACTCATTTTCGACCAGGGTCGACATGTGACTCATTCCCCTTGATCATGTCACATATGCATCACAAATGAATGCACATATTGATATTTAGCCAGTGTTTTTTATTTATATTTTCCTTTGCAGTACATCCTATCTGTTGACAGACGAAAACTGAATGAGTCGTTACTCACAAGTATGTAACTTGATTTGTTTTTCATATTTTGTTCGCTTTGGTTCATTTGTTTGTGATTTTGTAATAATAATAGTTTCTTTGAAATCAATGTGATGGTATTTTGCTGCAATTAAGTTCAAACCATCGCATCCACATCGAGAGAAATGATTTCTGTAGAATGATGTTGATTTTCTGATGTTCTCAATCACAGATTGCTTATTAATCCTTGATAAATGTTATAAATGTATCACAGCAAACACAAAACGTTTACTCCAGCTTCTGTGATACCTCATTAATTTCCCTGGGCCTTTGGATGTATTGAAATAGATATTGGTATTTTACTTTTGAAAAAGAAATATAACGGCACTGCGGTACTATAGCCAAAATATTAAATTCTCGATCATGAGAGCCAACTTGGGTACGCACAGTTATTTACGCAGAGCGTACTACGCAACTACCGGCGCTTACGGCGCAAACACAGCTTTTGAGAATTGACCAATCACCGGTCGTTGCTAGGCAAGGTCAAGGTTCGGTCATGCAGGTCGTGCGATCGTGTTATTCTATGAAAAGTACGCTGACGCAGAAGGTACATCCTCTCATGAAAGAGAAATTGTTATTTTGGCTATAGTGTTTATTCACCAGCGAAGTGTTACTTGCAATCCGAATATCCAATTATCACTATGTCAACTGGATCACGTTTTTGAGTCCTGAATCATGATCGAAATGATCGCAATACAAAGTCTATGACATGTTCTATCAATTCCAAAAGGTGTGTGATCCAGTTACCAAGGAGTTATGTAACCACTTTGCTGGCAAATTATGCCCCTCCAGTGATCATATAGGCCTAATCCTATCTAGGAAAATGTGCATGAGAAACAGATAATAATAACGTTCTGAAACATTTCTGAAAACTTGCTGCAAAACTTTATTTAAGTGTTGACAAAATATTTCACAAAAATGTGCCAAAGATATTTTACAATGACATTTTGACAACATTTTTAAAATGTTGTTATACTATTTTGTCATATAAAATGTTTTCATGACCTTTACATAACCCAAGATTACAAGATATAAATGTTATTCAAATGTTTTGACCAAAACCAAGGCATGTTTATAACATTTTTGTGTTTGTTTGCTTGGATGATAAAGATGTTAAATGTGCATTTGAGTCAAAGTCAAAATAACAATTGAGCTAGACCAGTTGACAAGAACAACAAAAATAGGATATGATTTTGATCCGGAGACTGAAGTGGAGTACAAAGAATCAATCATGTCACCAGAAGTATACTAGCTGAGAACAACTCTAGAATACCAGAAAATACTGTGCAGGGATGTGAGAGTTCCTCTTTTCAGCTGATTTCCTCTTTTTTTGTTGCCAAAATTTATGCTTTTTTCTTTTATTTTCAGCCCATATTTGGCGTTTTTACCCTGATTTTATGCTGTTTTTAGTGATTTTCCTCGTTTTTGGTCTGTGGCCTCTCACACAGCTGACTGTGGGAAAAACCTATGAATACAATTCATCATTTTGCAAAAGCCATCGTGCGAGATGGCAAAATCTGTAATCATATGAAGAATGGTGGATATTTGAAACCAAATATACAAATCTGTTTACAGTATTTAATGAAATTACTTACTAAAAATTTACATATTGCAAACTTTTCAATTTCAGCTGCTGAAGCCAACCCAAAAGTGAAAATTCACTTCTCACATAAGCTGAAAAAGATACATCTAGAAAAAGGGGAAGCAGTGTTCCAAGAGTGAGTTATTATTTGTTGCATTTCTATTATCTTAAGTGGCACATTTTCTGATTTTTAGAAGTCCAATTACATATTTTGTTTTCCATTTTATGAAACTTGCAGATTCTAGAGAAAACTGATCATGAAATTATGAAAATTTTAGGTTCTACAAACACTATGTAAATGTCTAATTTGGTGATTATCGTTACTATGGTGAGGTTGTGGTACCGATAAGGGAATTAAACGCCAAAATTAATAGGTCCTAAGGGCAAGTAAATAAAGGAATTGAAGAAAATATCAGTTAAAGATAGGGGGTTGCTTTGGCATTTTCTGAATGCACATTAAAAATAGCCAATATTTGTTTTTGGGAGGGGGGGGGGGAATAAGCTTAATTTTTTGCAATTTCTGTGTTTTTTGTTTTCTATTCCAATGCCATGATTTATTTTTGTATTCCATAAAATGGAAAACATGCCACTTTACTGTATCTACTTGAGTTGACTCCATCAGATTCCAGAAAAAAAAGAAGTAATTTTATTTGAATTTCAAAAATTGTGTTGTTTGGTCAGATAAAACATGCATGCATCTCAGTGCTAATTACTTTAGTTTGACCTAATTATAACTAGAAATAATAAGTTAACAATCCATATTCATTCAATTTTAGAAAAATAAGACCAAACCGCTTTATATTTTGCATGTTTTCTTACAATAACTGTCACTAACTTTGCAGACTTGGCACAAGTCTAGGCATTCAAATCATAAATATTATAGACTAAATAACATTTGGATATGCACCATTGCTAAAATGTGACATGATCAAAGGGAATGAGTCGGATGTCGCTAATATTGATTTTGAGATATTAGCAAAGAAAGTGTTAAAATTCTTTTGTTTTATATTGTTTTCAGCGATTGATAAATTGATATAACTTTGCAAAGAAAGGTTGTATCAACATGGGGTTTTCAGTTTCTGAAAGCTCTAAATGCCTTTTTAGAAACATATGTAAAACTCATTTTCGACCAGGGTCGACATGTGACTCATTCCCCTTGATCATGTTACATATTTTCTTAATATGATTAGTTGTGTTTATAATTTTTCTTTCAACAGTTTTGGCTTGTGTTTGGTTTGAAGACTTACATAAAGTGGTAGCTAGTCAAGCTTGCTACATGTATTTAGCTGCTCATTTGCCTGTCATTATTTTCAGTTGTATAATTTTTAATTTTTTCATTTTAAAGTATATTGCTGTGGATGGGTTGCCTTACCATGTGCATGTGTATGAGTTAAGGTGATAGGGGTATGTTAGAGGGTGAATGTGTTTGTAAACATTGCCAAACAAGGAAACTCATGATAAATCTCTCTTTAACTCCAGACACACAAATTACGGACATTCCTTTCCAGATAGAGAGACCTGATCAGGGGCGTAGGTTGTGACCAGTAGTTATCACGAAAATCTGTACAAAAAGTTTGTCATAAACTAATTTTGATGCCACGCCAAGAAAGGCACCTGGGCATGTGCCCGTCTTTGCCCCTTCCCAGCTATGCCCGGGGGCAATGCCGCTGCATCAGTAATGAAGTATATACATACAAATATTGACTGCTATGAGGGGCATGGTTAAAACTATAGGCCCTAGGTGATCTCAAAACCATGCTATAACCCGAGACATTATACCACCTGAACCCGCTGTGTACAGAGCATAGTGTGCATATATACATGAGTGTGTTGCATATAGTTCACTCTGGGATATTCCAGTTGAAATCCATACACCCCCTATGGAAAATATCACCTTAATATCCCACACAGGAAGTGAGAATTCAAATGGGGCTACTTGAATGGTGACTCTGTTGGCCCATTCCATGTCAACTCCAGGGATGTGCACCGCAGCACCTCTTCAATTTTTTTCTTTTTCTGTGAGGTGGTAGATATTGATGAGAAAGTAAAATCCTGAAAATTTGAGCTTCATACTCCATTTCGTTTTCCCGTGGCATCAATTTGAAATTTAGGGGTCAGCGTAAAAAATGTGTCGCAAAGCGAAGGACGATGTTTGGAGGTACATAGATGTATAAAGGGTACCCTTTAAAACTTTGAAAAGTATGTATCCTGGGGTACTTTTTGGTGTAGAATTCAAATCTGCTATCAGAAAACTTGTAACTCCTTTACTTTAAAAGATATAGGGCCCTCAAAATGCAACTTCGTCCAACCAGGACCAACTTTGGGGGGTCAGAACTCCAAAAGTAAAAATAATTTTATTGTCCATTTTTTTGCCAGTCAGAGCCCTTTGGTAGGACATTACTCTTATCCAATATTGAGCATATTAGAATACATTTAGCTGAGATATTACCCATGGAAAACCACTTTTTTTACATTTTGACCCCCCTGAAAACCAATGTCAGACAATTTGCCCCACCATCAACTTCAGATATGTTGAAGATATATTCTTGGACAACATTTCTGAAAGATATTGGCTTTGGGTCTCGATGGCTTCAACACATCAGTTAGGTTTGCCTTCTCCATAGAGTTGTACACATTTTTGATTTTGCATGTATAATGATTTAATGTACAACTCTATGGAGAAGGCAAACCTATATCTTTTAAAGTAAAGGAGTTACAAGTTTTCTGATAGCAGATTTGAATTCTACACCAAAAAGTACCCCAGGATACATACTTTTCAAAGTTTTAAAGGGTTCCTTTATACATTTATGGACCTCCAAACATCGTCTTTCGCTAGCGACACATTTTTACGCTGACCCCTAAATTTCAAATTGATGCCACGGAAAACGAAATGGAGTATGAAGCTCAAATTTTCAGGATTTTACTTTCTCATCAATATCTACCACCACACAGAAAAAGAAAAAAATTGAAGAGGTGCTGCGGTGCACATCCCTGGATTTGACATGGAATGGGCCTGTTTGAGATCTATACCCCCTGTGTGGGAGATTAATGTCTTCGACAGGGGGTGTACGAATTTTAACTATAATAGCCCATTGTTAGTAATCATGGCAGCAAGAGAGGTGCATGTATCATGTAGGTTGACACATGTGTATTCATCTGAATAGATGTCGTCAGCCTTTGGCCATCTAGGGGGTAAATCAATATGGTTGCATTTCCCTTTATTGTTGTGGGTGTGAATCTGTACATCTCCTCCAGGTTATCACATGATAACATTATTTGAAGGTATAATTATACAGCCATGGATCCAGGATGGTAGGCAGAGCTGCCAACTCTCCCTCTTTTCGCAGGAGACTCCCTACTTTTAAACCTTTAGAACCCTCAATTTTTGGTCATCTCCCTGAAAAGGAAATGGTTTCGCCCATTAAGATGTACACATTTTGTCAAATCTCCCTGATTGCAACAGGAAATCTCCCATTTTTCAAGATTCAAATGTTGGCAGCTCTGGGTAGGGGCGAATAAGCCAAAAATTGTCAAAAGTGGGTTGATCTTGCATTATTTTGCTAAAAATATGAGCAGGCAGTGCCCCCCTAAATCACCCCCTGGATCCACTACTGTTACATGTACATTGATTTACGGACAAGATGGTCGAAAATGACTTTTACACTGACAATATCTATTTCTATATGGTGCATTACTGCCATGGTGTACTTTATACCTGCATGGCTTGAATCATGCAATCAGGATAACATGGCATCAAGGATTTAAACAATTACCAAAGTCCTGTATCCATCCAGTAAATAAGTCATGAAATCAGGCAACCGTTTATCTATATCTTTCATTTGAGAATTCTATTTACTATTGCAGTTGAAATCCATACACCCCCTAATGCCCCTATGGAAGACATGACCTTAATCTCCCACACAGGGAGTGTGAATTTCAAATGGGGTCACCTGAATGGGCGATTCCATTTGAAATCTACACCGCCGTGTGGGCAATTAATTAAGGTCATGTCTTCCATAGGGGATGTATGGATTTCAACTGCAATAGTCTATTACTCACACAGCTTTCATAAGTTAGGCCTAACAATTTTTGTTTGATTGGCATAACCTGGTCTACCCTACTGCCAACCCTGAATATTTTTGTTATTTTGAGGGAAGAAAAGAAGAAAAAGGTCATTTAAATTTTATATGTTATGGATGATAAATGCTTAAAAATTGAGCAAAGTACATGTTGTTTGTGACCATTTGAAGTGATAAAGAAGTTACAAATAAAGAAAATAAGCATTTTAACCATGTCATAATATGTGGCATTCGTTTTCAAAAACATGTATAATTTAGTGGTCTTTGGCAAAAAAAAATTAAAGAAAATATAATATGCTATTTTTTTTATGTTACGTCAATCAAATAATTTTTTGTAGGTACTATTAAACAGTTAATAATATGTACGGCTGTTGGCATATTCGTTTATTTAATTGCAGTATTTATGTCCATTTCAGTGCATTAACGCGGCTGTGTACTATAGACATTGTTTCTTTCGCGAAATTGAGTTTTCTTGATATGTTTATACTTTGTTATGTTTTTATAAATACAAGGAATGAAAATCCAGATTTGTAAACTCCAACTGCAATATTTTAAGGATTTTATTTCACTATTCCACTCGTGTTTGAAATTGAAAAAGAAAGAAAATCTTTGTTGTACCAGCCAGGGTACACGCTGGCACAATAACGCATCGCATTGCGTATCGCGCAATTTGTTAACGCACAAATACGCTGACGCTTATCTGCATGCGCGGGCGCATCAATATGGAAACACCACGGAAGCACTGATTTCACAAAAACCTAGTGGTCAAATGGCTCCGTTTAGCTGATAAAATGTGTGTTTTTCAAGTTCTTTCCCCGATTTAAATATCAAGTTATGAATGGATTTCGCTCAAACTTCTCAAGGGGCCGTGTATTTACCCGATGTTCATGTAATGTAAGGTAGAAAAACGAGAAATGCCGCATTCTCCTGTGAGCTCCGATCCAAGTGCAAAATGTGACCACTTTAAACTTCAACGGCCATTATTTCAATGTTCATTTTCTCCGTAAAATGACGATTTAGGTACACGATAACTCAATAAATACAGCATCTATAGGTAAACAAATATGATCATTGTAAAAAGCATGATCGACTCAAGAAACGGTTTTCTCATTTTTTTATATTTTGGTCTATTTCCGATTTTAGGCATCACTTTGTGCAAATAAGCGCCAGAATTTTAAAAGTTCAATTTGATGCCTTATATGGTCAATATCTCAAAAAATAAGGCCAATATCAAAAAATAAAAAACCGCTTTTTGAATGGAGCCTCAAGATTGAGCTAAAAACAAAATAAAATATTTGGAAAGATGTACCTAACAAATATTGCCAAAAACTCACTTTTTTGTGATTTTCTTCAGAATTGTTGTTTTTACCCCAAATCTGTATTTATATTAAGATTTATTGATGTCTTGCCTTCATAAAAATGTATACTTTTATATGTCTTATGAGAATAATTACAAAGTTATTGCACTTTTGCTACATGCATGTCTGAGAGTACACAGCCACCTTAATTTCAACTTTCATGGCAAAATAATGAAAACATTGTGTCTAAAAGGTCTCAAATTTACATGATTAGTCCAGGCATTCCTACATCTTGATTTTTACTATGCCTTGAAATTCCAGAAAAAATGTCATCTACTTTAAAAATAATCCCTGTATGATTTTTTTGCAGTGCATCGAACAACGAAGTGGTAGTATCTGCTGATGTGTACTTTGGGTGTGACGGAGCATACTCAGCTATGAGAAGCCAAATGATGAGGACTAATCACATGAATTTCAACCAGACCTACATCCCTCATGGGTATATGGAGCTCAACATGCCACCCACTGAAAATGGCAAGGTATGTGTGAACCCGTAAACATACAGTCTGTCCACATAGAAGTACAAACCAAATCTGTGGCATCTGGGATCGATGCTTTGCGTCACCCTCGAACGCGACGCATAAAGAGCGTGGTGCACTCGACAAGTGCAAATCGCGCAGCAGTTGGCGCCCCAAAGAAGCACTGCACTGAAATAATTATTCTCATACCTCTAGTTTCCGAGGTCTATTTACTTTGTAATGCTATGTAGACAGACTGACGAGTGCAAGATGAAGGGGTTGCATCATGATAGAATGTTCACAGACTACTACAGACTATTCGCCAACAGCCAAAGTCCCTGTGCTTTGCATGCTGTGAATACTCACATATTCATGAGGGCAGATCGATCAATCTTTAGTGTCTAGCAAATCATGCTGCTGTTGCATGCCTCCGCGTTACGCTATAGAGAATTCTCGCTATTCGCAATAAGGGCGCCGCCAGCATTTTGCGATGTAATCGTGATGTATCATGGGAAAAGGTCGACATCCAAGTCCACGCAATACAAATATTACCATGCTATTACATAGGAACATGTGACAATATTTTTTTAGTTTATCAAAATAAAGGTGTTACACGCGAATCGATACTCAATAATACTTAATAATGTGATTTGAAATGTGCACAATTAATTTTTTTCTCTATCGACGGCGTGTAATACCGTTATATTGACAAACTAAAAATATTGTCACATGTTCCTATGTAATAGCATGGTAATATTCAGATTATGCGGACTTGATGTCGACCTTTTCCCATGATACATCACGATTACATCGCAAACCGCTGGCGGCGCCTCTATTGCTAATATAGAATTGCGTGTTATCGCAAAAGGCCACAAAAATATGCGGTATATGCGTAGCAGTTTCGTATGATGCACTTCATTTTAATTATTGCATGGAACGATCTGCCCTCATTATAATGGATGATGCTAGGACTGTTGGGGAATAGCATGCAGTACATTTCTAGTCTGTGGAAATGTTACCCTTATGTTTTGTATGTGAACTTCAGTCAGAGAATTTAAATTAGTAGATTTGGGGTTGTGGCATCCTCATATTTTTACACAATTGTTTTTTTTAATCATTATTATTTGTTCCGTTTGCTTTTAAGAAAGATTGTTTTAAATGCTAACTCTTTTGCTGTCTGCAGTTTCTCTATCTCTGATTTTTTACAATAACATATCATATTTTGTGTGTTATGTACAGCATCGTATGCCAACCAATCACCTTCACATCTGGCCTAGAGATGAGTTCATGATGATAGCATTACCCAACCAAGGTGGCTCCTTCACCGTCACACTCTTTATGCCTTTTCATAATTTCGATGAGGTGCATGCTGGCGGGGAAAAAGCAGTACTGGAATTCTTTAATACGTAAGAATAACATTTATCATTTTTAATTATTGCAAGGAAAATATAAGAGAAGTTATTTTTTTGTTATATATTTAATTAGACCAATGTGGAATGTTATGGGATATCCACCATTGAATTAGACACTTGTGCATTCAGGCTAAGGCTGTTGATTTCCATTAAATGTTGTAGACGGAAAGAAAAAATTGACTGTTAAAATGTGTCCATTCATTAATATTTAAACATTAGTACGGATGGTTGGGTAAAACTTTTACATCCACTTTTCAAATTTGTTGTCCAATTTTCTTTAACAATTTCATAATGTTTTAAAAGCTCCAGCCTTTCCCTCTTTTCTAGTTATGAGTTTTAGTTCCTCTTTTGATCAGAAACCAAAAATCAGGGGATTAAAAAGAGGAGCAGAACTTGTTTGTAACATCTAAAGCTGGTTCTACGGGCCTGTCTGACTCAGATTTGAACAAATTGGTGGGTTGCCAGCCCAAATTAAAAAAATGTTCAGACATTTATTTTCATTGTTATTATTATTTTAAAAAAGTAAAATTATTTACAGATTTTGGTGATTATTATTTGCAAAAAGATCGAGCGACCCTACTTAAAGGTTTGTCTGCCTGCAGAACAGGGTTTTTGCTCATTACACCACTGATTCTAAAAAAAAAGTTTCATCATATTATTGCACAACTAAATTAACAAAATGTGTGGTAGAACTGGAATTTTGTCCTATGAATATTCATAAACAACATCTACAATCTAACATCTAGAAAACCTACAGTGAATTTGTGTGATTGATTTCTCTTAAATTTATCGCTTGTTAATTTGTAGATATTTTCCTGACTCTGTGCCATTACTTGGTGAAGAGGGACTAGTGGACACATTCATGAAGAGTAAAGGTCTTCCCATGGTCTCTGTTAAGGTGAGTCGCAATCTTGGACGAAAAAGAAAACAGACCGTGTACAACCAGTCAAAGTCTCAGCATCGCCCGATAATGTGGGCCGATTGTTCCATGAAATGCGACAGGCAAAACTGCTACGCGCTTACCGCATATTTTTTACGGTCTATCGTGTAATTGGTCGTGAAGACACGCGATGCTAGCGTGATTGTTAGACATGACACGATGAAACAATCGGTCCTCATGAATATGCGAGAATTCACAGCATGCACAGGGACTTTGGCTGTTGATGCATGGTCTGTAGCAGTCTTATATTGTTATGAACAATTGATATTTATTTGTTATCTACAAGCATTGCAATCCAATAGACGTTTTCAGATCGATGATTTCCGAAGACAGCTGCCGTTTGTTTATGGTGACCCAGTTTATAATAATATTGCAGTTCATCACACAGCTGTTGGGTGCAGCACTTACACTAGTAACACTTAGCATAATGCATGACACTTAAAGTAATGGTATCTACCGTGTTATATCAGGTGATAGATATGACCATGTCTCAAAACAATAATTTATTCTCTAAATATTACACATCTGGATTTTCAGGCAAACTGACTTATAATTAAAAAAATACCAGAAATCAATTATACCAATGTTTGGACAATTTTCTCAAATTTTGAAAAATTGGCACTTTTTTTAAAGAAAATTTTGAAAAAAAAACATCCTTTCTTAAACCAAATTTTGCATGAAATATTGAAGGCCATAATCAATAGACCAAAATGGCACCCTGAGTCTAAACTAAATAAATTCTGCCACACATCCCTGCACCCACATTTCCACTAAGACCCCCCCCCCCCGGCCTGGAGAGTCAAATGTATTGGTCGAATGTGAATGATCATGACTAAAAATTGCTGATTCTTTACTTAAATTCTTTGTCATTTTATTTTCAGTGTAACCCATATCATTACAAAGACAAGGCTGTTATCATGGGGGATGCTGCACATGCAATGGTACCATTCTATGGGCAGGGTATGAATTGCGTAAGTACAATGCTGTTAAGCAGGAAATGTTTATGGGCAGGAAATCTTCACAAATGTATAATTTTGATGAATTTTAAGTGTTGATATGAATTAATCACTAATGAATGGACATATTTCTTTCTTTCAGGGGCTTGAAGATTGTGTGGTGATGAGTGAACTTATGGATATGTACAATAATGACTTCTGTAAGTGTTACAATATGTGACATGATCAAGGGGAATGGGTCACATGTCGGCCCTGGTCAAAAATTAGGTTTAAATGTTTCTAAAGAGGACATTTAGTGCTTTCAGAAACTGAAAACCCCATGTTGATATGACTTTTCTTTACGAAGTTACGTTATCGCTGAAAACAATATGAAACAAAAGAATTTTAACACTTTCTTTGCCAATATCTCAAAATCAATATTTCATTTCCCTTGATCGTGTCACATATAATCCTGGTCCCTGCACTCTGTGTATTTGTGGGTAGGGGTGCTGTGCATAAACTTTGAATGAAAATGTCCCTTCTGCATCGCATTTCATGAAATTTTCAGGTGAAAACACACCTTTTTGTAGCAATTTTGCAAATGTTTTACCCAACGAGTCCCAAAAACTGAGTGAGGGTTGCGCATCTTTGTATCCCGGAATAAAAATTTAGAGCATTGATGCACATGAATAAGCATACTTATTTTGTATGAATTGTACCATGTGTAAAGCCATTCGTCTCAAAGCCCTTCCTAAGTTAAAAACCTAATTTTTTTACTGAAATTTTTTGACAAGAATAGATCACCCTTTCATCTCTCAAGGAGGTTTCACTGTGATCAAGATGAAGAATGTTATTGAGATTTACGATTTAGGCTATATGACGTCTGGCAATGTCATACGTGAGATTTTTGTGTGGCGGAGCGGCAAAAAACTGAAATTTACTCAATCCAGCAGGTTTGATTTTGCTAATGCGCGCTGGGGCTTTGAGACGAACTATTAAATTAAACCTAATCCCCTGACCCTGCAACCAGGGGGAATGGATGCTAGAAACAACAGGATAGTGGGGGGCATGTAGGGGTTTCTATACAGTATGTGAATTGTGAGCCAGATCTGACCCACCGACCAATTGTGATTGGCCCTCGCACTTCAAAGAGCTCTATGATGTACAGTATACATGTTATAATCATAGCAAAACCAGGTGTATTTGACCCTCAAATACAAATCTTTGAAATAATTTTGGCCCTCCATGACCTGTGAGTAAATATAATTGAGAACCCTGGTCTATAGGGATCACCAGGGGTTGGGAAAATTACAAAAATTTACAAGTGCTATCATTTCCCAAAATTCCCCTGGATGAGGGGGGTACTTGAATAGTGCATAACTTTGGAATGCGTTTTAAGGGTCTTTGTATTTAGATTTGTGCAAAAAGATTTGACTCTCTCATGATCTTCAACTAGGTTTCCCTGTAGCATGGTATTCTACGTACACACATTAAAGTTTAAGCATTGAATGCAGTTAATTTAAAATAAAATTTAAAGGCCCATTCAGTGATCCCAGAGAAAGTGTAAAAAATTAAAATTGTATATAAAATTCCTTGAAAGTGATGGATAAGTCATTAAAATTGTCATTTTTTGAAATCAAACAATTTACAAAAACAAGGAAAAAGAATTGAAAAAGTTGAAGCGAACTGAAATACATGGAGCTAATTTCTCTGTATAGTTTCATGTAAAGTATCCTATTTTGTCTTTAATACACAGCTTTTGTCTTAGCCACTAGTAGGCCACATCTATGGCACTAACAAAGGTACCAAAATCTGAATTTTGATTACTGTTACGATTTTCCGAATGAGCAAATCACTGATTAGGCCTTTAACTTTAAGTGGCCCAAAATAGGGATTTGATATGTGTAGATGATTCTGTGTGTTGCTACATGTGTAGTTGGATCTTGCGCATAATGATGGAGTATCATTTGTAGTTATGTTGCTGTGTGGGCGCTTATAGGGGCATGGGCAGTTAATGAAAGGAATACAGTACTTATTATTATTCGTACATTTTGTATATCTCAAACAGCCAAGGTGTTGCCAGCATACACAGTGCACAGGAATCCAGATGCTGAAGCCATGTGTGATCTTGCCGTTTATAATTACACTGAGGTGAGCTTTAGTTTATTAAGTGAAATATATAAATCTGATATACTCAGCCCAAATGGGCTATTCCAGTGAAATCCACACTCCCCCTATATGGAAGATATGATCTTAATCTCACACACAGGGAGTGTGAATTTCAAATGGGTGGCGATTTCAACGAAGGTGTTTTTAAATTCGAGCTAAAGGGTACAGCTATTGGCTGCTGGTTCTAATTATGACACATACATGTATGTGATGCGATCAAGCAAAATCAGTAGGAACTCGGAAATATTAAAATTTCAGTTTCTTATAGGATAGTAAAAAGCATTTACAAAGCTGCATTTCACAGAAAACCCCATTGAAATTGAACAACCAATTCCAAAGATAATGAGCAATTAAAGAGCTTCCAAAAGAACAGGAAACAAAAGGAAATATTTCCTTTGTTTGGCTACATCTCAAAATCAATATTTCCGAGTTCCGACTGACTTTGCTTGATCGCATCACATATATCTTTACAGTCGAAATTAAAAAAGATTCACTAGTTTGGAGAATAAAAAGGGTTCGCTGGTCCGAACGGTGAGGGTACTAGTAAACTTTCGCACTAGGGATCCTTAAGACTAGTGGATCTTATGACCTCCACTTTCCATGTGCATAGGTTTTGAAGAAATTTGCATTTTGCACATTCCTTTTTTTTAGATGTTTTTAAAAATCTGCCATGCCCCCCACCCCTACCATTAAAACAAAATATTTCCAAATTTTGAGTTGTATTGCTCCATGGATTTTGATATGAGAAGCAAAAATGTGTATAAAAATGCCCATATTATCGTACATACTACTACAAACACTTCCAGTGTGGTTACCACAATTCACCACATTCTTCTTCACAGCATCTAAATGAAACGGATCTTGGGCGTTAAATTTTACTGGGTAATGAGGAAATTTTGACCTTTATTTTAATATGTCAGTATTGATGGAAAAATGGGAGTTGAGGCTGTCGATTTGGTCACACCTCTTTAATTATCGTAATTGAATTGTCTTCTTTTTTGTAGATGCGACACTTGGTGAATTCACGTTATTTCTTATTCCGTAAGAAGGTGGATAATTTGTTGCATTGGTTGATGCCCAACACATACGTGCCACTCTACACCATGGTGACATTCAGTAGACGCAGGTATCATGAGGTCATCAAGAAGAAGAGGAGACAAGACAAGGTCAGATCATACAGGGTGGCAAAATTGTTTTAAGTCCCGCTACTCATAATTTTTCTTACCTGGGGGTTTTCTGGCTAGCGGGCTGCATCCATTACCCAGAAGACCAGCTACTCCTCATAATGCCCACTATTCAGAATTTTGACTAGTGGGCTGTTTTAATCAGTTGAAAGAACTGAGTTAACTCTAATCCTAACCCTGAGAACTGGGTTTTCTGAATGCCAGGTTGTCTGAATAGAGGGTGTGAATCTGCAAAGGGCCTGTCAATGCCCGCTACTCAGAAAATATTTTGAGTAGCGGGCCTTTTATTTAACAGGTTTTCTGATTAGTGAGTCATCTGGTTAGCGGGTCATTTTAAATGAAAACAAGCCAGCTATTCAGAATTCTGAATAGCGGACCTTCTGGGTGATGGGTTTTCTGATTATTTAGTGGGCCTTTTGAGTAACAGGTCTTCTGAGTGACGGTTGCCCCTCATATGGCATCTTATCCTAGGTGCATCTTCAGGTCGACCGATAATGTGTTGGCAATTATTCGTCAATGGTCTGTGACAAGATGTTGTTGCCAGAAGTCGTTGATTCTCTTGAGAATTTTCCTAACCCAGAATTGTAGGTCGGTGTACGTGTTAAACGCCAAACGCGGACACAGGCAATATTGTTCACCTTCCACCGTGAACATCATACAACCGAGGACCATTCATGGTTTCAAATTGCTGCAATAGACCTCAAATGCATGCTAAATGCATTTGAGCGATACTTTCTCAAAACTGCGGACCATGATACATGTAAAATATATGGTGCAGTAGATGGATAAAATTCTGTTTCGTTTCACACACAAAAAAAATCTGCCATTTTAGTCCATGGTTGGGCGATGAAAACATCATACACACGTCTGCGGTTGGATAGCAATACACAATGTCCGCAGTTGGCGGTGAACACACACAGTGGTGTGCCAAGTTGTATCAGGCCACTGCTGTCGAGTGAAAGGTGTTCTTTCTTGACATAGATTCATAATTGTGTTAGATATTCATGAGGCAGTGAGCCAAGTACTGCTGGCCTTTGATGAGTGAGTTTCATGCATAGATTTTGATCAGTGAACGAGTGGAATAATTAGAGCATTAATCCATGTGTATTCCTAAATGTAGTACACAGTAATGACTGGTTCGATTTCATTATAGGTAGGCAAGGACATTTCATCGGACCACTGTTTGTATTTTGGGGGTGATTTTAAGCTGTTTGAAAGGAAATTATGTAGATAATGAGATTAATGAATAGAATGATATGATTTTGTCAGTTGACATTCAAATAACAAGCAATGGGCTATTCCATTTAAAATCCACACTACCCCTGTGGAAGATTTTGGAAATATATTCCACAGGGGGAGTATGAATTTCAAATAGAATGATCACATTAGCAGCTCGTTTTGGAACTCATCCTCCCTCAGTGGAAGATTCAGGTTGAATCTTTCTCAGAGGGTGTATGAAATTCAAATGGAGCTGTCTAATGTGCTCATTCCATTTGAAATTCATACTCCCCCTGTGGGAGATATTTCCAAAATCTTCCACAGGGGTAGTGTGGATTTTAAATGGAATAGCCCAATGCAGATTTAGTTTTCCCCATTACCATGTACCCTACTGGGGTTATGCATTGTTCTGTGTGTGCATTGATATTTGTCATTTTAGCATCAACAAAACCATATCTAGTCATTATTATTAACTTGTTATTCCTTACTCAAGTGTCACACCAGCTTTGTTACTTTACCCCGGCCATTATTGGGACTTTTACAGAAATCGATATGGAATGAATAATAAAAACTTTGATGTTTTCTTATCTTGATTTCAGTTTGTTGATGGAGGTCTAGCAGTGTTGGCAGCCATGCCTCTTGTTGCCATAGTGATCGCTGCTAGACAAAACATGTTGGACTACACCAAAATCACCTCACTATTGGGATCTGTTGAGGGACTGCGGTTGCCATGGGAATGAAAAATCCTTCTAGTTTGTATGAGATACATCAGGATTAAAATCAGCTGTTAAATTTAATTCAGGCATGAAAGTTTTCAGATTTTAACAGGAAGTTGTATTTTTTTTCTTCAGCCCTTTTTGGGCTGATTTTCAGCATGTTGCTGCTAAAATGTGCTTAAAAATATAGGAAATTCCTCCTACTTTGGTGCCACCATACTGCATGCTGATCCCAGGCCCAAAGTCATGATTACAATTGCAGTTATGCTCGCAAAACATCGACAACAAAAATGACCAGAAATATAATGTGGTTATACAGTACTATAAAATGAAACCTGCATCCACTAGAAAAGTATCTATTTCTGCTTTATTTCAGAAAAAGAAATATTTTTGAATAGGCTTAAAGGACTGTAAAGGTCACAGACACAATTCAGGAGTAATCAAGAGTTAGTGCTTTTGCTATTTCCAGTGTTTTTTTTTCTAAACTAAAATGCGATTGAAGTTCCAATTTTTTTCTTCACAAGCTGTTGGCATCTCTGCAGACTATATCTGTGTGTGATTCCAGTGTGTTGCTCTCCGAAAAGCATTATTTGCCTCTGATAAAGTTTGTCCCAAAGCTCACGAGTGGTTTGAAAACAAATGCGAAATGTAATTTTTATTTTTTTTTTAAATTCCCGACTTGGTATTTTTATGGTATTTTGAGAAAAAAAGTCTGAATTTTCGCCGAATTTTTCCAGAAAAATTAAAAAAATTGAGTATTTAACTAATACCAAATCAAACAAAAAGTACATGAAAAATTTTGCCAAAATGTCAACTTTTGAGTATATTTTGAATACATTTTTTACAGAAACCTGTGTCTTTTCCAGTTAATGATAGAGAAAATGGTAAATGTTGTTCACCAGATTAAAGTTGAATAATTTAAAGGAGGAATTCTCAAAGAAAAATGTATGTGATTTGGGACCCTTAACTTGCAACAAATAGCAATAATTATAAAATATGCTACTCCAGTTGATTCACACCCCCCTTGTGGAAGACATGACCTTAATCTTCCACACAGGGAGTGTGAATTTCAAAAAGAGTTACCTGAATGAATAACTCCATTTAATATACCCCCCGCCTGTGTGGAAGATCATGTCTTCCATGGGGGTTATGGATTTCAACTGGAATAGCGCAGTGTGATAATGTATAGGTCCAAATGTTTGTGCTGATATTTTTGGGGAATTTGTACTGGGTTCAACCTATAGTTTATTGTGTATGAAGGCCTTAATATGATAATTGCATTTAACTTGGCCTGGTTTTCTGCCCATGTCCCCAATACCATGCCCATGTCGTCAGGGCTATTGCTAGGAAAAAAATTAAAGGGCTCCACTGGACCTCAAAACCCCATTGCTTCCTAAATTTGGTGGTCCAAGAGAATCCTTTGGGTCCAGTGTGCTGATGTTATATGAAGAGCTTTGTTTCAAAACCCCTTACATCCATTTGCCCAATTTTGAGAACACATCAAAAAATCATCAAAATAATCACTGATATAAGGTGTTTTTCAACAAAAGCAATTTTTGGCGGGATGCTCATCCTACCCAAGCATCCTGCCAAAAACTGCTTTTGTTGCAAACCCCAATATATCAGTGATTTCTTTGATGATTTTTTGATGTGTTCTCAAAAATGGACAAGTGGATGTAAGGGGTTTTGAAACAAAGCTCTTCATATTTGGATTTGGCCGTATGCCAAACTCAACAATATTTTTGTGTTTTCTACATACCCTCAAAGACCTTAGTTTTGCAATTATCATATTAGGCTGGTGATGCGCCTTTCATGTTAGGATCAACAACAAATCTCTAGTACTGTTATATCTGTGTGTGTGCTAGCTTTAAACCAAATAGTTGAAGTGTATTCTCACTAGGATCCACAACATGCTCATCTATCAGGGGCACAGTTCTTTAACCCCAATGCATTTGTACATTCATTGAATGACCTCTGAAAAGTTGGATACAAAAACTAATACTCTACAACTTTAGGTCAAAATGTTGTACTATGATTGTTTAATTGAGGTTAATGAACTATGCCTTTAGGATGAGGCCATTGTGGTCCATAGTGTTTTCTTAAAATGTTTTCTTGCCAGTAAATTGTGTACCAAAGTATTATACCAGGGATCATGCATGTTAGCTAAATTATTATCCAGTACTACCTGCTGATTGGTTACAAGAAGATTATTACGACGTATTGAGCCAATCAGCAGCATGGTAAGAATGGTGGTTGGGCCGAAGAGGTTTGAGCTTAGATATTTAGAAGCCGTATTTTGATTGGCCACTCAGATGAATATAGTACTTAATTAACCAATCAGGAATACAGTAAGAAAGACTGTAATTCTCAGCGGGTTATAAGGCTTTTACATGTATATACATTGGGCTATTCTATTTGAAATCCACACACCCCTATGGAAGACAGGAATGCAACCTTCCACACAAGGGGTGTAGATTTCAAATGGGGTAGATGTGGAACACCATAACCCTGTGTTTTAGCTATATGTGAAGCCGAATTTATTGGATTGTCAACGCATTGTTGAGTTTGGTCATAATGGCTTATTATATGGAAGAAATGATGCAGTTTGAAAGTTGCACTTAACTTCAGAAAGTCACTTTCGAACAAGAATATAATTATGTAAATATTGTACTGAACCCATTTTATCCCAAGTGTTAGGATCTCAGAAATACATCTTGATCTCATCTGAACAAACAATTCCAGTAGAAATCCATTCACCCCCAATGGAAGACATGACCTAATCTCCCACACAGGGGGTGAATGTCAAATACAGTCACCCATTCAGGGTATCCCATTTGAAATTCACACTCCCTGCATGGGAGATTAAGGTTAATATCTTCCATAGGGGGTGTATGGATTTCAAATAGAATAGCCCAAAAATATGTTTGGTACAGGGCACCCTACAGGATGTGGAGTCACAAGACTAATGCTTACTATATTTCAAAACTCTGCTGCGTGTGTACTAAACAGGGCTGTTAACTTTTTGAAATTGTTTGATACTGTTGAAATACAGTACTTGATGCTGTTGAATTATTGTTTGTTGACTACAGTTGTTCATTTTTGACCCATGGTTATTTGAACCAGGGTGCTTGAGAATCTAAAAAGTGGGGTTGTTAGTAGAAAAATTTATTTTGATGATGTGTGAGATTTTACTACTGTACCTTGGCATGAGATTTACTACCCTACTATTTTGGCGTGAGAAAGTGCTCGAATGTGTGGGTATCACGCTGAAAGCATATGAGTAAACAGCCCTGCTTTAAATAGGCTCTATCTTATGTATAATGTATTTATAACAATATGTAAAGAGTGTGTATTTTCTTGTAGTTTAAAATTCAGTGTATCTCATATAATATTTCTACATGTAACACAATTTCACAGGGTACTTTACAAACATTTTCTATATTTTATAACTCTAAAGTGGACTGGCTTCAACTTTTAAAAATCATGACAGCTTTGACAATAATAATGTGCATTGTTCCTGTGTGTGTATTGCAGTGCTGTTGCCATGGTGAAAGCTGCATTATGCAAGTGTTATTTATGGAAGCTTTCTAAGGGATTGGTCAAGATTTACATAAGACTTGTATTTTTCTTTTCACAAGTGGGTGGATGTGGTTGGGGTTACTGAAAAGACGTGCGTGAAAGTAATAATTTTGCATTTATAATTCTGTCTGAGCCTTTCCAGAAGGTCGTACAGGCCTGCATACATGGCTGAAAGTCAATTTTTGTATGTCTTCTTCTTATATATGTGCCGTATAACAATTTATTTTTGTCTTTTTTGCATTTTTGTATTATAGTTTTATGTAATGTAAGTGATATGACCCAGGGAATTACCGTAAAAAAAGGGTAAAGGATGCGAACCTGTATATAAACAGTGAACGGAGTGCCCATCTCTCTTTCACTGGCGATTGGGCCAGACTCCTCCATGTAATGTTGCTGCAGGGGGATCGCTACACCTCCTCCACAGCGAGTCTGTTACCTTCCCAGCATTAAAGAAGGCCGGTACCCATTTATACACCTGGGTGGAGAGGAGTAATCGAGATAAAGTACCTTACTCAAAGGCACAACACGATGGCGTCACCGGGGCTCGAACCCGCAACCTTCCGATTATGAGTCGGAGCCCGTTCTGCAGGGCCACCGTGCTCCCAGGGAATTCCGCTCAGCCACCGTGCTCCCAGGGAATTACCTTAATTGCCCTGATTAGCACTCCTCTCTTAATTATCTTCCCCTGCACAAAGTTGCAAGTGACAACTGTGTAACCCTTTGCAATGCACCTGTTCAACAGAATAAATAAATATTAGGCCTATAAAAATAGTTTGATTGGTGTTAACAGGTCATGGTTGGTCAGTCAAATGGTGTTTTGTTTTATTTATTATTTGTTTTATTAAACTGACTTGTTTCATTTCAAAAAGGATAGACATGCCAAAAATGCATACAATAGGGAAATGCAAAAAACAAAAACAAAAACAAACAAACACACAATATAGAAATGCAAAAACACAGAGGCATATCAGAACAGTACTGCATTTTCAAAATAATACCCAATATTTTGTTTCTTTTATGTTTGTAACCATACAGTTGAGTTGGGTCAAGGAAAATGGAATAAAATGGTTTGGATCAGCATTTTGTAAAGTTCTGTTGGATTACGCCAATGAACAATCTTTTTGCTTTGCTCTATCACCTGCAGCAGAGCTCGAAATAAGGAGGGCCCAAAGCCCAAGGGCCCTCAGCCCCCGAAAATCAGTGAGGGCCCGCAAAACATACATTCGGCTTTACCATTTTTCTCACTTTTTTGTGGGCTCCATAGGTTAAAACCAATGGCCCAAATTCGGGCCACAAAAATTTGTGAGGGCCCTCAAACATTTAAGATTGAGGGCCCAAATGGCCCTCAATCTGCAGTCTCCACCTTCAGGCCTACCTGGAGTACCGAGCTGCTAATTAGGTTGAACATTGTGATTCTTTGTATTACATGTATATTTGTAGCCATAGTGTGCCTTCGAAAGATGCATCCGATTTTATTTTTATTTTCAAGGATGCTTCTCATTTCATTGTATTACCATACATGTATGTATGTATTATTTGTTTTGCTGAATGCTAACACAGTGTATGAAAAACAGGGTAATATTACATGGTATATACAATAGAATTCCATCTACAAACCAAATGGTTTTTTTATAGTTTTTTTGACAAAAGAGACAAATGGCAGACACCCTCCACAAAACATCACTTGGTGTTTGAGCAACTATATTACTGACACAAGTTACTATATATGTGTACAAACACGTATTATTGTAAGACCAAGCTGTTGTAATGTTTTTAGGAAGGGTGTCTGTCTCCTTCATCAAAAAACCCACTCATTTAGAGGCATACTTCAGTGTTATGCTTGTACCGTATTTCCTCCAATAGTCACCCCCAGGGCGTTGCATTTTCCAAAAGGGGGCGATTAATATTAGAGGTCATTTTAGAACGATAATTCCCGTTAAAATCATTAGGTAAGCTTAAAACTTATGCTGAAATGACGAAATATTAACTTAGGAATGATGACTTTCGGCTCATTTCCGGGTTTACGACCAGATTTTCGCCAATTACCATCTTACCGATGCCATTAGCAACCATATGTGCACCTTAAAGCTTGCTACACAAGAGAGCTTGGAAATATCAGCATTTTTTTAAACATCTTGGTTGAAAAAAGTGGTGGGGTGCGTTTAATTGAAGGGGAGACTATTCGAGGAAATACAGTAGGTAGAATTCTATGTTATTTTGTTATTAATAGTTACTAGCAAGTTTCAAAGCCAGATATATTTTGACAATATTTTAGTTGATTTGTACATACAAACTGACTCTGCTAAAGCACAGATCCTGGCAAGAAAGGGTATGTTTTTAAAATTACGACCTTGTGATATTTGATATGGTCCACATAAATATTCGTAACAAGGGTAAACAAATTAATTTGTTAAGACAATGATTCTCAGGATTTTATGCTCAATATGTAATATATTTTCTGTATGGTAATTATTTTTAAGTCAATATTCATCCAGTAGTTCAAAGTTGATATTGAAAATAAATGTGGGAAGTTCAAATCATCTTATATTTCAGTATTACAGAATAATAATAGCTGAATACATGTATATTCAATGCTTTGTAGCAGTTAAATGTCACATGATCAAGGGGAATGAGTCGCATGTCCTCAAATTTCAATGTACATCATTTTCTGGCAGTTTACAAATGCTGCATTTTGATGCAAACCACATCAAAATCGGACATCTGGTTACCACGTTATGAGCAATTTATCAATGGCTGAAAACAATATAAAACAAAAGAATTTTTTGAACACTGTTTTTGCCAATATTTGTCAACAATATTCCCCTTGATCATGTCACAAATAGCAAGCATGTTTGCTTCAAATATCTTGTGCCTTAAATATTGCAAATGCAAAAATTACTGATTTTATCTAAGAACAAAATGTATACAGGAATAATTATGTTGGAATCCAACATATTGAATAAATATGTTCTCTTGAATTTTATAGTAAAGTTAAGGGAACTAATAAAAATGAAAAATGTGTATTGTGTTGAAGTTCAGCTGTTGTGTAATAAATGCCCCACAAAAAGAAATATGTGACGAGCTCCAACAAAACCCGGTACAAGTCGCCAGGCATGTTTTTAAGTTATATGCCTTTAAAGATGACATTCCCACAAAAAAAAAATCAAATTTTGGAATTCTTAATTTCCTGGTATTTGACTGTGCAAGGACTAAGTGGACTTTCAAATCCTGGAAAGTACTTATTAAAGTTTTTATTCAAAATCTCGGATTTTGACAAAACTACAGCACCTAAAGTCTTTTTGCAGAGTATCTTTATTGACTAAAGTACATTACAATCATGTAAAAACCAGAATTTAATTTTTTTTTTTCATGGCGTTCTCCTCAGCAAATGTTATAATATGGCTTTAAGGTGGTACTACACCCCTTGATAAATTTTTGACTATTTTTGCATTTTTCTCAAAAAATAATAACACACTGGTAACAAAAGTTATAGCCCTCAATAAACCCAGTCACTCCAACAATTAGGTCATTTATAGGTCATTAACCTCTGATGTGATGTAGGCTAGTTTCCGGATTGTCGGAGTACAGCATCCAGATTCAGATCTAGAAAGTTATGTATATTATAGGGGCAAGGAATCCAGTTTGTATACTGGTCCAGTACCCATGATCAGTTACTACACTGGAATTTCAAGACAAGCGGTACGTTATTTATGATAAGAAAAGAGGTAGGCCCCTACTGCTAGAATGTATCTCATTTCTTAATATTATAGTAAACTACTTGTCTTGAATTACTGAAATTTCAAGTAATTGGATTCCTTGCTCTTATACATATTAACTTTTGTTACCAGTGTAGTTATTTTGTGAGAAAAATGCAAAATTAGTCACCAATTTTATCAGGGGGTGTAGTACCACCTTAAAAGTAATTTTTCAGTGCCTCCACTCTCACTCCCTGCCATTTGATGCAATAATGATGTCTATGTAAGGAGCTGTAGGGCTAGGGGTTATTATTCCCCCCGAGAATATCTTATTCTTAATATATCAATTCTTGAAACAATCCGCGCGCAAAATTTTGGACAAATAAGGCCTATACCACTAATTAATTTTGGTTCGACTAGAAGTTGAATAGCTTTGAATATCGGTCTTAAAATGTTCTTTCAATTGATTGTGTGCTGAAATGTGTGCGAAGCGATGCTGAATTGGTCAATTTGCCGCCCCCTAAGGGTGGGGCCCGGGGCACATTTTTAAGAAAAAACCTTTTCAAAATGAAAGAAAAAATGGAGGAAGTGCCTATGAAAAAAAAAAGAAAAAAAAAAGATCGACCTACCGACCCTCCAAATTTTATCTTGGAAGGGCAACCGAACAATTTTTTTTTTTAGCCACCCCTGCAATATAATTAAATCCGCAGTGCCAAAATGTCCTGTTGATATTGGGCTGTGACCCCTCGTTTCAAAATAAAGAAAATAATAATTATTAATAATTAAAAGTTACCTTGTGCCTTTTTTGAAATCTTAAACAGTAAACTAAGAATTTAATTTAAAGGGCCTAGACTCATAAATATTTATCCTATGTGTAAAGGGGCAGGTTTTTTGGCACTAGTAGGCCCGGGCTAGTAGGCCTATTGAAAGGGGGTCGCAGGGGAGATTTATTTTTCGTACATCAAAAGGGAATCTGACAGATCATTGACATTTTGAGACTCCCCACCTCCCAAAATATATTGCACCATAGCCTTTATTAAATAATGATAATACCAACGTGTCTATAATTATTTTTTCTTGAACCAAACATGAATATAGTGTTGTGCGCCCACAAGATCTTCTCTTTGGTGACAAGCTGCATTTACACATGCGTGTTACGATTTTATCTCAATTGGCAAAAAATGAATTAGTTCCAATGGGATTTTCTCCAGTATTTGATGATTTTTGAATCGAATTCAGGAGTTTTTTTGCAGCGAAGGTTTTACCAAGGTAGTAATTGCTTATTGCATTTATTTTAAGGTGCTTATTTATTACGATTCGTGCTAAGTGATAATGTAATAATTATAAGCAAATACTTTGTTATAATAAGCTTATAAATAATAAATAATATTATCAGATACAGTGATATAAGCTTATTCATGTATTAGCCTTATAAATCAATCATACAATGTATAATCACTGAGCATTTGTGTGAGTGACTGTCTGTGTGTGACTAGTGTCATCATCATGGTCATCATGTCCATTGTACTGTCATGAAGTTGTATGATATCATCAATCATCATTCTCATTAGACCGAATAATCAGTCCCCAATACAAAATTCACTTGCTGACATTAACCTGTATACGGGTACATTCTCATGTGGTCATGATCAAAACTATCATAGGGCATATACTGTACACAAGTTCAGCACTTGCTCAGGGGGGGGGGGGGAGTTTTTTGACAGGCAACTGGGATAATTGCATTCAGAAAACGATACATCATGTCATGACATGTTTGAGATATGATGTCCAATCTTGACATTGAACCCTTAGTTAACCGTAGAAAAATTGCTAGGCTCAGTAATTTCCACAAGGCACGGGTGGGTCTCCTTGCAATCCCGGTACAAAAACTACTTCGCCCAGTCACTCGGTTCTCACGCCGCTCTAACATCAACAGCTATATTCCATTACAAGCCAATAAAGACTGTTATACCACTAACGACAAGAGACTGGAACGCACTACCTCAACACATCACCAGCATCAACGACAGCAACCTCTTCAAGCAAGCAGTAACAAACCTCTACCTCAAATAATTTGCCTCAAAGCACACCACCAACCCTAACCGCATTACCCCTCCACCAAGGGGAGTTGGATAGAATACCTACAAGACAAGGCAAGATCCTAGTGTGTGTAAAGGATCTGTCAGAGAGGCACTTTTTATTTTTTGTCAAGGGTGCACTGGAGAAAGTGCATGAACTGTATGAGGCCTGAGGGTTCAGGGGCCCTGAGCAAAAATGAAAATGAAATAAGGGCTGATAAAAGGACATTTTGAAAGGGCCCCATACTGTTCATTGTCCATGGGCCACAGAGATTCTTGCTACGCCACTGCCGTCAAGTTTTCAATTACAAAGTGAATAATTATGTTTGTCTTTCTGCAGATTTCTCAAGATGGCTGATTTTCTGATTCTAGTTATCCTCTACATGATCACGTTTACAGTGACTGCTTACATATTTCTAATGGGTGACACTGACTACCATCGCAATGGAGTTGTAGGGAAAACAAGAGCTGCTATTGTTCAGGTAAAACAAATAAGTTTCATCAGTACTGCTGTAGCAGCCCGGTGTAACAGGACTGGCTCAGTTCCCTACTTCCCTCAGATCCAGGCCCGTATAGCCAGAATTTATTTAGGCTAGGGTGCAGCGGTCTCCTTGTCAGTCCGAAACACTGTCAGTCCAAACCACTGTCAGTCCGAACCACCGTCAGTCCGAATTTTTAGGGTTAGGTTTAGGGTTAGCATTTGGGTTAGGATAACCCTAAAAATTCAGACTGACGGTGGTTTGGACTGACAGTGTTTCGGACTAACGGGGTGTACCCGGGTGCTAGGACTTCCAAAGTGTGGATATTCTTCAGGAAAAATATCTACTTACAATTGCATCTAAAAGTGGACTTGAAATTTTGAAGTGCATATGGTGATTCCATTTAAAATCCACACTCCCCCTGATGAAGATTTAGCTAAATTCCACAGAGGGCGTATAACTAGTTTCGACTAGAATAGACAATTGGGTAACTTCCATTTGAAATACTCAACTCCAGTTGTGGAAAATAGCTAAAAACATACATCATACATGTAATACAGGGAGAGTAAAGGTTTCAAAATGATGAACTCTGACCAATTACATTTGAAAAACCTACTCCCCGTGTGGCAGATATTTCCAAAATCTTCCACAGGGGGAGTGTGGATTTCAACTGGAATAGCCCAATGTATGCACTATATGAATTAATTTGACATCTGAATCCACACAATGTGGATACTTTTTTTGAAGATTGTCACTCAAAATAGTGAACCATACCTTTTATCTTCCAATTAATGTACTTTTTTTCATGTGCACATTTATGCTCCCAAATATTGAACTTTATTAGTTTGGCATTCCTTGGTTCGTAACACAGAAAATCTTAGAAGCAAGAGAGCGCAAAGTATATAGAATTCATACACTTCAAAAACAAAAACATTAAATAAATGTGGTTGCAAAATAGTATTGAATAACTGCATATTTTGAAATGCTACATGTAGCTCTATTTGAATGTTGAGCTGTATGTTGCTTTATTAAAGTAATATTGAAAAACAGACAAAAATATGGAGCAAAGGAAATGATAAAATACAGGAAAAACACAGTATTGTAAAACTATGAGTACCGGAACATGTTATGTTGTGCTGTGTTGTGTTATGTTATGTTACATTGTCATCTTTCTTTTGATTGAATCAGATGGTGTCCCATAGTTCCCATATGTTGTACATACAAATCTCCAAAACATCTTACCGTGCCATTATTTCATTCTCTGCAGGTCGGCATGTGGATTTTCAATCATATATTTCCACCGTCACTTCAAGATTCTTTCATCAATACAATAGACCATGTGTTATACACAAGGTAAGACCAATAGTAGTGTCATTAAACATCATGTCTGTTGAAGGGACCATCACACTAGAAGCCCACAAAATCCCAGGAAAGTTGAGGGGTGTAGCGGCCACTTGGACTTTTCTCACCCTTTCTCAACATTCCTGGATAAAATCACCTAGAATTACCCTATGTTCACTTTGATTTTCATGGACTTTGCTGATAGTCGGCTGTACTTTCTTTGCTATTTCTTACCCTAACCTGACTTTTCTCACCATACATGAGTACTTTCTGGATTTTGTGAATTGCTAGAGCGTCAGTGATTTGCTAGATCGATCAGAAGTTGAACAAACTTGGATTTTGCCCTTTAGGAACAAGCATAGATCTATATGATAATGAACCGAACAAATAGTAAATGTGAAAGCAACTAAAGCTTTCTAGATCACAGAAGATTATGCTCTGGGCTCAGACTTTCTTGGTCACAGGGGCTAGTGTTGGACTTTCTTAGTCACTGTGAGGGCTCTGATTAAGAGCTAAGCAGGAGGGAAAATGTGGTTATTCCTTCATGTAATTTGACACAAAATTAGGGTTAGGGTTAGGATTAGCTTATACACAAAATAATTACATGAAGGATTGATAGATAATGTTTTGAAATGGATTGTTTATTTATTTTGGGCCTGAGCGGTGTTTGGTTTGAACACACATTGGTACAGAAAACGCTCTTCACCCTGTGTTTTATAGGGGTCAGGGACAGCGTTAAGGTTTTAGTTAGGGTTATGAGTCAGGTTTAGGGTGGGGATAAGTTTTGGGTTAGTGTTACATTTAGGGTTAGTGTTAGGGTACAGTAACTGGCCCCTGAACATGTTTAAAGCAAAAGCTCCTATATGTAACCTCTTTGCAATTTTGTTTTGAACATGTTCAAGGGCCACAAATACATAGGTTACCCAATACCATGTTTTGTTTATTTACTTGTTTATGTTTACTTTACACCACAGAAATTGCTACCTGCAAATCGTCTACCTACTGCTACTGCTATTCATAACTGTTACATACACAGTTTCAATTCAACCGCATGTTGAGGAAAACGACCTACCGCCAGCGTATTCAATAGGAGTATATGCTACGTTAACAATAAACTGGATATTGTTCCTTGCTACTAGTTTCAGTGATCCTGGAGAAATCACTGAAGACAACCAGCAAGCGTATAATGAGGTGTATGCATTTGATGGGCTCATGTATGTCGATGGGAATCTGTGCAGAACTTGTGGATTTGTGAAACCAGCTAGATCTAAGCATTGTGGTATGTGAGTTTCCCATGGTGGGGGGAGGGGGGTAGCTGGGGCTGGGGTAGTACAAGTTTGGTTTGGGTAGGGGTGTGCCGTTGAGATCTTGGAACTAGACTCATCCATATATACAGTGCTGTACGGTGCAAAAACTGATTGAGGAGCCAATGGCTCCTAAGTTTATAAATTTAGGCGCCCAAATTTTGCTCCCATGTAAAAAATCTGAGGTACCAACGTAAACTGAACAGCTGCTGTACTCTGATCTACATATTCCCATTGAACGCTACATACTTCATACGCATATGTTTTCCAGGAAGTCCCCATTTAGACATGATGATAAATGCATATTCATACTCTTGAATGCTACATTACATAATAACATGTTTTGTTTTTGGAAATTAAAAGCTTCAGCAGTTGGTCGCCATTGGCGCCAGGGATTGAATATTTAGTCGCCATCAGCAAAAATCTAGTCGCCAATGCGCCTAAAATGGTTGCACCGTACAGCACTGCATATATATACCAATTTTTCAAGAAATTTCGAAAATTTTAGCCTATCCATAAATATCCTACAGGTATTACAGTTTATGAAGGATTTGCCCAGAGGTGAGTGATGTGCCACTTTAAAAAGCATCTCTACTACCATGAAGCATTTAGTATATATGTGCCCATCCACCACAAATTGGTTGTAAAGTCGGCATTTTCCATTTTGAGATACAATCAAAAATAGTATATGGATTTCTATGTAAAATATATTAGGAATTTGACCTTTGATGAACCATAACTTCACTTCCAGATGTCCGATGAAGCTGGTTTATGGTGTCATTTTAAAGCTGAAACTGCATTCTTTCACAATCCGCAAGAAACAGAAAATGCTCTAGAGCCGACTTTACAACCACTTCATGGTGGACGGTCACATTAACTTTAGTACACAAAATGCCAAGAATTTTGCTATTGCTTGTAATTTCTTTCTTTCTTTCTTTAAACATTGATTACTTCACATACCAAGCTGTTCACTGCTTTAAGGCTGTGACCACATAATAAAGGTTAACTGCCTTTGTTTTACCCTATCAGTTAACTTTTTGGGCTCCAAGCAGATGTAGCAGTTAAAGGATGACTCCAGCAATCACAACATTATGCCTTATATGAAAGAAAAATAATTATCAAGCACAAATCATGTGGTTTTATTTAAAACAAACTCATAGTGACCATAAAAATGAATAAAAACATTCGTCTCTCAACACGTGGTATTCAAAATTCCCGGGCGCTGAAATTGTAGAGTGCCATGACATCCCAGTAATATAATAAAGGCTGACAACAATTGAGCACAAGTAACCATTACGTCATTGCACTTAGACAATTTCGGTGCGGAAATTTTAAATATTGTGTGTTGAGAGCCGACTGTTTTTATTTGTTTTTATGGTCAATATGAGTTTTGTTTTGAATAAAACCATGTGATTCGTGCTTGATAATTATTTTTCTAACATATAAGGCGTAATGATATGATTGCCGGAGACTCCCTTTAACAGTTTTGTGCTTTCAATTGACATGTACATTCACAGCAAGAATATAAATTCCAGTATAATTATGCATGCACAGGCCTGTATACAGGACTTTTTGGGGGAGTGTGCGGATTTTGAAAAAGTGGACCTTTTTTCTAGGGAGGGAATGATTTTGTGAAAAGTCATGGAACTTTGTTCCAAAATTTGGACCTTTTTTGACCAAAAAAGCAACAAAAAGAAACCCCAAAAAAGAAGAAGATATTTTTGTGCTTGCTACACTTGGAAAAATTTTTTTTTTGGGTGGGGGCCTTTGTATAATTTTGCAGATTTGGAGGGGTGTTACAGCTGCATCCCCTCCCCCGCGTACAGGCCTGTACATGCATGTTATAGAAAACAACAAAATTAATACAATCATTACTTTCTCTGTATGTTTTAATTGCAGCTTTCTGCGACAGATGCGTTCATCGATTTGACCATCACTGCTCTTGGGTGAATAACTGCATAGGTGGTAGCAATGTCCATCTCTTCCTCATGCTGCTTATCACCATTGCACTAGGTAGTGTCTATGGTACATTTGTGACAGCAATGGTATTTGTTACCATGGTGAGGTCAAGGGGCATAATGGAAGCCAGTTATGTAGGGGCTGATGGGAGGTTATACCCAGTGACTAGGCTTATTGCATTCCAGGTGAGCATATAATGTGACCTGCTACCACGAAATGAGCGTAAAGTCCCAAGTTGGTAGTTTCAAGACATCCTGTTGGTCTGTGTTGGTGTTCTCTGTTTGCAGTGCACCTGTACAAACCAGCAGTATGTCCTCTGTGAATGGCACATTGTGCCCCATATACAAAGGACATACAAACATACCTCTGGCTTGAACAGGTGTGTGTGAAACAAAGAACACCAATGCAGTAGCCAACTACCAGCGAAAGCAGCCAACAAAACTACCAACTTGCGACTTTATGCTCATTTCATGGTAGCAGGTCACAAACAATGAAATGAATTTTCAAAAAACACTGAAAACCTTGAGGGTCTGTATGTGAAATACTTGTGCCAAATAAGATATAGACCAATTGAATACCTGAGTGGAAGAAGGGCCCAACTCCAATTTTTTACAAAAATGAGTTAGACCCAGCATTTTATTGCCAGCAGACTGATCTTCCTTGTGTGTGAAAGATGAGCCAAAATCCACTCTCTAAATAGTCTTTCACGTACACTTAATCATGGTTTTCATGTAAGAAAGGCCCAACTCCATGGAGTTGGGCCCTTCTTCCACAAATATAGGGTTAAAGAGGAATTTTGTTCATCCATGAAATCTGCTTTTCACTACAATAAATTTTCTTGCTAACATATTATTGAGTTCTACTTGTGCAATTAATGGTGATTACGTAATTTCTGTAGCTATTTATAACACAGAACTGGCACTTGCAGTATATTAGTGGAAGAAGGGCCCAACTCCAACTCGTAATAAGACCTGTACCGCTGCCATGGAAACATCAAATATAATTTCGAATGTATGTACTATTGTATGTTCATGTATTAAAGGTCCCCTGAAGATGAAAACGTTCGGTCTATAAAACTTGTCCAAATATTAAGTTTTTTCTTAATATCTCAAAAACAGTTTTGATGGAGTTGGGCCCTTCTTCCACTCAGGTATTCAATTATAAGTGCATTGAACAATGAGGTGGTCATATATGTTGGTACCACAAGCATGTATCAATTGACCAGTTCCTAACGTGCATTTTGATATAAAGTTAAGTTAATTCTTTCTTCTTAAATCTTCTTTACGCTCATAAATTATTGTTTTATTGTGTTGTATAGTTTTATGTCAAGTTATTTGCATATTTATGGATAGACAGGGGCATAGCCATCCTTTAACTGTGGAGAGGGGAAGCCAAATTTTTGTCCCCATTTGTCAATTTTTTGTATCATTATCAGTCATTTTGATGACACTCTTTGCCATACCCTGAAAAATTTGTGTGCCCCCCCCCCCGAGCTCCCCCCTGGCTATGCCACTGTTTATGAATATATATGTGAGCATATGAATTATTATTTGAATCTTCATGGATATTAATGAGCTTAATTTGCCTGAAATTCCATAAATCCACTCTGTAGCCTACATGCAGTAATCAATTGACCATATTTGCATATTCTTTGTACTTTAAATACAAACCTTTGCTCTTTACCATCCTTTATAGTGGGGACTACCTTAATTACAAACCACATAATTGTAATTTATTTTGTATTTCTTTTCAGCATATGTTCATGGAATATCCAGGAATGGTTTTCTTGATGACATGTCTCAGTCTGCTTAGCATTCTTGTTGGTGGATTTGCAGCCTACCACATGTACCTTGCTATAACAAACCAAACCACCAATGAGCGCTATAAAAGAGCCATCACTAAGCCACAATCTGATCACCAAAGACAGTCAGACTCAACACTAAAATGGTCTAAAAGAACTAGCGGTGATTTCCAAAGGAGATCAAACTCTGATAGGACTAGAGAAGAAAAGGAGACACATTGGAGAGGTTATAGTAAAGGAATGTTTAGAAATTTAATTGAAATTTTCTTTCCTTTTGATGTAAATAATTCCAAAAAGAGGTGATGGGAGTTTGCCTATATACAGGGTGGTCCAAAACAGCGGACAGTGAAAATGGGACCCCTTTTTAAGAAGATTCTATGGAAGGTCAGCGATTAGAGTTGATATTTTCACATAAAATCGGTCAGTGTAAGAGAAGTTACCTTATGCTTCCCATAATGCATTTCTCTCATTTCAATTTTCTGTATTGATTTGCTATCTAATGCAACATGGGTTGATAGTGGTGAAATGTACACATCCAGATCTTGCAAAGTATGTTTATTTCTTGACTATCGACGCAGTCTATTCTCAAAATGAAAAGAAAGGGAACCTTTACAATTACAAAGTAATGGGAGTGCCATTTGATGAAATGAGGGGATATATCATGTTGCAAAGGCTTCTGGGAAGGGTAAGATATCTTCTCGAGGTCATCAGTGCTTTGTGTTTGAAATGTGTGAGTTCTGTTTGTAGGATGGTCTGGCAAACTCATATATGTATCATATTTGTCACAGTTTTATCGCATTGTTATGAATTTGGCAGATGGCCGAATCCGGTTTCGTCTTTTGGTAAATTCATGTTACGCATGCATTATTTTTCAATTAGAGAACAAGGGATCAATGCTTAACATAATAGAGGGCAGCAGTTCTTCTGTGCATCCTGGACCCCTTACTTTTTTATTTTGGACCCCTTAAATTACAAGTTGACCCCTTAAATTTTACAATGCACAGAAGCTTTTATCATGTAATCAGGCCCGTACGCAGGGGGGGTGCGGGGGGTGCGACCGCACCTCCCCAAATTTGCAAAAGTATACAAAAAGTCCCAAAATTTAAGAATTTGTGAGCGTAGTGAGCAAAAAAATCAGGTTTTTTACGTTTTTTGGTCAAAAAAGGTCCAAATTTGGGGGAAAAGTCCACTTTTCACAAAATTGCCCCCCCCCCCCCTTTGGAAAAAAAGTCCACTTTTTCAAAATCAGCACCCCCCAAAAAAAATCCTGCGTACGGGCCTGCATGTAATTCATTGCAGAGTTGCTCACAAAATTTTTTGTCATTGTCGATACAAAAAAGGAACCAATTATGATACAGAAAACCTAAGAAATCTTCCGAATAGAGTGTTCAAAAATCATGAAAATAATCGGTCAATACAATGACAACGCAATAACAATAACATCAACCTTGACAAGTTGCCACATATTCCTGGTTGCGAATGCAGACCTGACTGAGACCCCTTAGATTCTCACTGGATCCCTTCAATTTGGGTTTTGCAGGGCTTTTAAGGGTCCGGAAACAATAAAATGGACACTTAACATGCACTGGATGCACCATCAGCTAACCCTGCATGTCGCCCTCTTTTGATTATTTATTTTGCTGTTATTATCTGGTATCACAGCCCTGTGATATCAGTTAAAAAATGATATGCTGCCCTCAATTATGTACAGCATTGATCCCATGTTTTGTAATTCAAAAATAATGCACGCGTCTGAGCTAATATTCAAGTAACACAAATTTACCAAAAGCCGAATCCGGATTCGGCTGTCTGCCGAATTCATGGTTATTTATTAAGAGTTTATTCAAAGCTGAAAAGGTGTCTATAAATTATTAGTTGTCACTCAGATGAAATAAAAATTGTTGATTAGAAACAGCTATTAAATGCCTAAAAATAGGCCCGACCCCAGACTTTTTTTTCTTATTTTTTTCCAAATTTTTTTTTTAATTGAAAAAAAAAATTAAAATTAAAAAAAAGAAGTTCCAAAGCCTTTATCATATGCAATTTACAGCTTCAAATGTGTGAGTAAAAAAAATTAATAAAAAAAAAGGTCATCTAAAGTCAAAGGTCAGGGCAAAAAAGTTGCTGACCAACCTACCCTAATTTTTTACGTTACGCCAATAATATTTTTAGGCCTAATTTGCAGTGGCAAATCTAAGATTGGGAGAAGGCTACGGTTAAATACCTAAGGGCAAGCATTTATTTGAATGAAAATGTGCACAATTATAGTTTTCGGCAATGTTCTTCAGCGGTCTGCGGTTCTGATTGGCTAATTGAATCACATCATCATCACATCAGCACCTCATTTGCTAGTCAAGCTGCATAGCATCGCATGACCTAGTTATATCTATGTGATAATCAGAAAGAGCAGCCGGACGACCGCTGAAGGAATTTGCTGAATAGTATAGTACGTCGTATAAGGCGAGTAGGATGGCAGGAGCTATATTTTTCCAGTTTTAGGCATTTAACTAAAACAAATGCAAAGTAAATCTTAATATTAAAATCATTGATTTGACAATGAGACATGGAAGCCAATAATCACATTTATATTTCCATAGATCTTGTGGTTCTTGGGTTAAAGGCAAATAATATATCAAAATTGAAGTTTTGGGCATCCTCCCCCAAGAAAAATCATGCACATTGGGTGGAAATAACACCACTTTCAAGACTTGAGATCTCATTCCATTCCTTGTGTGTCAGCTTTATTTGTCTCAATATTTGAGTGCAAACACCGTTAGGCCATGCTCCCCTCCTACACGCCTTAAACATAGAGAAAACATATCTTTTCTTGAATCAGTAACTCCAATCTATAGACACTTGAAGGACAAGGGTGTGGTAATCAGGGTGGGGGGGGGGGGCACTCAACTTACAAGTGTCGAAGGAAAGTAGAGGCCTATCGGAATATTGTTTTAAGAATGGGGGTTCATTGGTATAACAAAATGAAAAGAGTGAGTCAGTTCTATTTTTCCCAAATTTGAAAAGTTTTGACATTTTGATGAAAAATTGTAGGGGAAAAAACGGTCATTGGGTAGCCAAACCTAAAGAGGGAGGTCATCGCGGGTGACTTTAAAACAAGAACTGTCTTTAAAAAACACAACGCCATAGATGAAGATCTTGTTTCATAATTTTACATTAACAAGTACTTGGAATGCTAATAATTATTTGTGGATAATTAACCGGGTGGGAAATTATTATATTGATAAATACAACTAACCATATACTGCGAAATACTGCGAAATACTCCGGAACTTTCATGTTAAAAGTTGATTTGAAAAATGGGTCTATACATTAAATTCCTACTTTTTAGGCTAAAATGGCCAAAATATGATGTTAATTTGGTCAGAAACCACATACAGGTGTCAACATTGGGGAGATATGATTGTATGGAACATCCCCCTATCAAAATATTGGGGATTTACCCCCCCCCCCCCCCCCCCGGAATCTATGCCTATGTCCATTATGTTCATAAAAATATCATAACTCCTCAACTTCCTGACAACTCTTTCATTCATATCTAAAAACTTATCGATCTTTTGTGCCTTTACGTCTCTTACCATTTACTAATGTTTAGTTTTATTTTGTCGACCATATTCGACTTCAAAAGATGGGGCCCAATGACAGGCACATATATACCAGTCACTTCTAAAGTTAAGCCCCCCTGGCAATTTTGGACAAGGAATACACAATCATCTCATCATTAATATGTAAAATGCATCACTGATCAACACATTGGAGACAGCACAAGATAAATTGTCTCGTTATTTAAGGGAAGACCCTCATCAAAACACACATTTTTATAGTCATATGTGACGTGTCATGTCAAAAGGAGACACTTTTGGGCAGGATCGTAAATGGAGAAATAGCCAAAAATCTGCCGGTGGGTGATTTTTTTACCATTTGGGTTTGTTGCGAATTTGTAATGTTATTAATGTTAAAAATATTGTCTGATAGTTTCAGATCGGAATATAACTGGCATCTTGTATTTTTTGAGACATTTTTCAAGTTAATTCCTACTCTCAACATTGTCAATAATATTTTTAAAGGCTGCTATCTCAATTTCCAATTTTATAACTGCATAACTTACGAACTCAATATCTTCGCTTAGGAATGTCAGATTTCATTGGGGTAAATGGCGTTGTAGAGCAAAATATCTCTATATTTAAGATATGTAAAAACCTCAAAATTTATAACCTGCCCAAAAGTGTCTCCTTTTGACATGACACGTCACATATTTCTTTGTCATTCCAGGTAAAAGAGCAGATGTTTTTCTTTCGCATACTTTTTATTCCACAAAAAATCACAATTACGGTTCCTGAGAAATTGCAATTTAAAGTGAAGCATCTTGCGCGATCAAACATATTATTTATGTATGTTATTGTTTTTCAAGCAGTGATATTTATTATGTATTTTATTGTTTTTCAAGTGGCAATATACAATGTATAATATTTTTACAGTAAAAAATCTGTATCTCAAAAAAGCAAATAAACTTTTATCATGTTATCTTCACAGCAAAAAAAAATTTCATCTAATTTGTGGACCCCATTTTTAATGGATTTCTATGAAATTCGCACAGAATGTGTGTCAAGTCATTTGTCAACAAATGTTGGAATTAGATTTTTGATTTTCTTTTTCAATTTTGATATCTGAGCCCATTTTTGGGCCAAAAAAATGTGTGTTTTTTTAAGAGCCAATCTCCCTTATTATGTACGGATTTGCGATACAAAAAAAAATAGAATTGTCTCTAAAAAATAATTTTGGTACATATTAGCACCAACAACTCACATGTAAAATATGAGCGTGCACAGCGCCCTCGTTCAGCTTGAAAAATTCTTGAAATTTCAGCCTCTCTGAGCCTTACTTGCAAATGGTAAACTTTGGAGGTGCATAACATCGTGCGCCATCATCATCCCAACCTGCATTTTGCATTTTTTTAAAGTACCAAATGGTTACATTACAAAAACCAAGGAAAAAAAATGGGATCTTGATGGCGCACAAAATCAGCAAATCCAATGATTTGATGAAAAGCGCCCTCGTGCAAACTTCAAAGCATCATAACGGGCTGCGCCATCAAGATCCCAAGTCCGAACAAGTTTGAAATTAAAGACCTCCATGGCAAGTTTCATTTTTCAGCAAAAATTTTTGGGATTTCGTTGGCGCACAGAGTTAACAGAGGTCAAAGGTCAAAATTTCCTATTTTCGCACATTTTTGCACGCCTGTATTATTGCGCGCCAACGTCACCTGACTCTCCGAATAGCATTTCATCAAAGAAGAGGTAATTCTCTGCAAGAACTGAAAAAATTAGCTTGGGATCTCTTGATCTTCATATTTTTTTGATTTTTGAAAATGGACTTAGCCTCATTTTGGAGGTCAATTTGTCCTCTTTTTCCCACTCGCTGCACAATGTGGGCTTTTTACTGCATCACAAAAAGATGCGCCAACAAGATCCCAATTTTATTTTTCATCGTCTAGCTTCTTTGGCGACCAGTAGACAAAAAACAAGCAACAGCTAATTGGGATCATGTGGGCTTAATAATATAAAAAGAGGTCGAAGGTCACGCTTTGTGCCAAAGTGATGCATATTTGCCTATGTGCAGCACGAAAGTGGAACTTTGACCATAATAAAATTGTGCGCCAACAAGATCCCATCTTACTTTTTGGATGATTGGATAAAGGGGCTTATGTATAACTGATAACAAGTAAAAAAAAGTGGGATCATGTGGGCGCACTAATTCAATAGAGGTCAAAGTTCATACTTTGTGCCGAATTGGCATTATTTTGCCTATGTGCAGCACAAAAGTAGAACTTTGACCCGCAATAAAAATGTGCGCCAACAAGATCCCGATCTTACTTTTTGGATGATTGGATAAAGGGGCTTATGTATAGCTGATAACAAGTAAAAAAAAAGTGGGATCATGTGGGCGCACTAATTCAATAGAGGTCAAAGTTCATACTTCATACAAAATTAACCGATTTTTAGCCTAAGGCCCGGGTGCTTAATCTCGACGATGAAGTCTGCGGCGTGCTCGCAACCCAAGACGCAGACCCAAGCCGATGCGCCTATGCTGAGAAATAAAATACTGTTGCGATATGCACTAACAAAATGTGTGCCTGCTCGATGAAAGGCCATGTTCAGTCACCCGTTCATCGGCTTGATCGGCCCAACTCCTACATTTCTCGCAACCGGCTTATAACACTTGACAACAATACCCTAACAAATTAGTATCCTTGAGTGCGTTGATGAAAGAGGCCAATGTTTACTTAATAATATTAACTCGATCTCTGCTGCAAACCCAACATTTTTACACATTTTAAAATTATGTGCATACTTTACTCCTATGGTAGGTTAGTCAAAATAGCTGTAGTTTGAAGCAAATGCTATTTACCATGATGACGTTTGCATGATAATATATTGAAAGTAATTTGTTCAACAAAACTTCACATTAGCCAACAATATCGCGAGCTATTATTATATGAAACAATACAAATTCCCTGTTTTGGTATTAATCATGTTAATATTATATTAATGAAATGCTTTCTGAAATTAGGATCTAAATAAATTTACTCCCGGGGGATATGAAAGTAGAGGTAGCAACTTTGATTATAATTAGCTAGTCCTCTGAGGCTAGTATTATAGGCTGATATGATATGATGCCCTTAATACCAGTATACTGATGAATTTGTAATAATTTTATTTAAAACATCTGTACTTTCTTCATGCATCATGTACATTACGCCAAGAGTTACAGATATTTCGGTTTAACTAACTTATGGCTATTAATTAAGAGAGTGGTAGGACGTCATTTGACCCAAAATGGTAAATTTGGTAGCAAAGCACGCTTTCTTATTTCATCAAATGAAGTTGTCAGAGACTAGCAATGGTTAAAATTCATGTATTATTGCAAATAATGTATAATGTCAAGAACCTTTTACGGGAAATATATATGCTATATAATTATATCCTATATATAATTTATATAAAACAATGGTGAAACCGATAAAAGAAAGAGAGAAAAAAGTGAAAACAAGCAGAACCAATGTGCTTTATACCATTTCTATGCTTGGATGATATCATTATGACCTTCGATATATATACTTTGCCGGATTATATCGACTGATCCGCAAATTGCTCACGGTGAGTAAACTCAAGTACGTACTACAATAAACATTAATATAAAGGTTTTGAGTAATGAATGGCAAACCGCAGAGCAAGAAGATGGCAAGATGTTGCGAACTCGATGCACATAACTGCTCGCGAATTCGCAACCAGGTATATGGCTTCACAATATTAATTCATCGGCTTGCTGCGGCTTGAAACTGCAACACGCAGTAGAGCCATCGAAATGCTGCGAGACGACGCAGAGGTAATCGTCGAGATTAAGCACCGGGTCCTAAAGTTGCCGAATTCAGCAACCTTTCACTCAAATTTTGCAAAATATGACTAAGTATTTTGACAAAAATTTTTTTTACTCTCACCAACTACCATGATGGAATCAGCATCATCTGAAATGCACTCACACAAGTTTCTATGAGACATGTCTGGTGATCCCCATTGAAAAAAAAATTCGGCACAAAGTATGAACTTTGACCTCTATTGAATTAGTGCGCCCACATGATCCCACTTTTTTTTACTTGTTATTAGTTATACATAAGCCCCTTTATCCAATCATCCAAAAAGTAAGATGGGATCTTGTTGGCGCACATTTTTATTGCGGGTCAAAGTTCCACTTTTGTGCATGCTGCACATAGGCAAAATAATGCCAATTCGGCACAAAGTATGAACTTTGACCTCTATTGAATTAGTGCGCCCACATGATCCCACTTTTTTTACTTGTTATCAGTTATACATAAGCCCCTTTATCCAATCATCCAAAAAGTAAGATGGGATCTTGTTGGCGCACATTTTTATTGCGGGTCAAAGTTCCACTTTCGTGCTGCACATAGGCAAATATGCATCACTTTGGCACAAAGCTTGACCTTTGACCTCTTTTATATTAGTGCGCCCACATGATCCCAATTAGCTGTTGCTTGTGTTTTATCTACTGGTCGCCAAAGAAGCTAGACGATGACTAATCAAATTGGGATCTTGTTGGCGCATCTTTTTGTGATGCAGTAAAAAGCCCACATTGTGCAGCGAGTGGGAAAAAGAGGTCAAATTGACCTCCAAAATGATGCTAAGTCCATTTTCAAAAAATCAGAAAAATATGAAGATCAAGAGATCCCAAGCTAATTTTTTCAGTTCTTGCAGAGAATTACCTCTTCTTTGATGAAATGCTATTCGGAGATTCAGGTGACGTTGGCGCGCAATAATACAGGCGTGCAAATATGTGCGAAAATAGGAAATTTTGACCTTTGACCTCTGTTAACTCGGTGCGCCAACGAAATCCCAACAAATTTTTGCTGAAAAATGAAACTTGCCATGGAGGTCTTTAATTTCAAACTTGTTCGGACTTGGGATCTTGATGGCGCAGCCCGTTATGATGCTTTGAAGTTTGCACGAGGGCGCTTTTCATCAAATCATTGGATTTGCTGATTTTGTGCGCCATCAAGATCCCAATTTTTCTTCTTGGTTTTTGTAATGTAACCATTTGGTACTTTAAAAAATGCAAAATGCAGGTTGGGATGATGATGGCGCACGATGTTATGCACCTCCAAAGTTTACCATTTGCAAGTAAGGCTCAGAGAGGCTGAAATTTCAAGAATTTTTTTAAGCTGAACGATGGCGCTGTGCACGCTCATATGTTACATGTGAGTTGTTGGCGTTAATATGTACCAAAATTATTTTTTAGAGACAATTCTATTTTTTTTTGTATCACAACCCCCCTTATTCATGTACATAATAAGGGAGACTGGCTCTTAATAGTTTTTTGAATTGTTTGGTTTTTTTTGGCTAAAATTTTTTTTTTTGAAAACTTCTAACTGCAACATTTTCTAGATATGACCTCTCTCTTTCATCTAAAAAAATCAAGTTCCTAGCTCATTTCCCTGGGTCCATAGACTGCCCTGAAATTTGACACATTCCGAGTATCCAAGATGGCCGCCAATTAAATATGCAAATTAGGTGATTTTTTTTCCTTCTTTTTATTGACCCAAAGGTCCTATAGACCAAATTTGGGGATCATAGCACCTTTATTAAAGAAAAAGTGATTTTGATGAGGGTCTTCCCTTAACGCAATAACCGATCAACTTCAGGCAGGGTTATTAGGAGTTAAGAAAACCTAATAATGATAATATTGGATGGCTTATTTCGCATGATACCATAACATATCGGATTCGTCATACAAATAATCGAACTCGCCGTTGGCTCGTCCGATATTTAAAAATATAGGCCTATATATTTTTATGACTCATCCGATATGTTATGGTATCATGCTCAGCCATCCAATATTATATCATACTTGGTATTGACTTGTGATATAGTAGGCCTATATGGTGGCCTGCTGTGCAGCATAGTTTTAGCTAATTTTGTGAATTAAAATGAAATAAAGTAATATCCATTTATCATGCCTCCCCGCCCTCAATCAGAACAAAACAACGAAAACCCGCTACCCGGGCCCGCTCATGCGCTATTCTGGACACAAAAAAAAAAACTTTTACGAATTTCGTCCAGGCGGCATAAAAATATTTTTGTGTAATTATAGGCCTATTTAAGATGGTACTACACCCTTTGATGTGTGACTATTTTTGCATTTTCTCAAAAAAATAATAACACACTGGTAACAAAAGTTTTGTATATTATAGGGGCAAGGAATCCAGTTACTACACTGGAATTTCAGTGACTCAAGACAAGCGGTACGTTATTTGTGATAAGAAAAGAGGTACCGCTAGAATGTACCTTATTTTTAGTAACATATAAATTATATAATGAACCACTTGTCTTGAATCACTGAAATTTCAGTGAAGTAATTGGATTCGTTGCCTCCTATAATATACATAACTTTTGTTACCAGTGTGTAGCCTGTTTTTTTTTTGAGAAAAATGCAAAATTAGTCACAAAATTTATCAGGGGGTGTAGTACCACCTTAAACTGTAATTAAACTTATTAACGTGAGTCTGACTAGTCTGTAGGCCTTCCTCGAGGCAGTAATTTAGATTTTTTTGTAGGCCTATCTCTAAAGGTAGGCCTAGTTTTAAAAATGATAGTAGGCCTATTTATTTAAAGTAGGCCTATATACATACATAACATTTTCAGAAAGGAAGCGATGCGTGGAATCCAACTAGCGATAACAGATTCCTGAAAAACTACAAAATTGAGTTTACTTTACTGCTTAGGCATACAGACTATAACCGTGTAGGGCCTATGTCATAATAGGCCTATGCATGAACTTGCCAGCCAATTACGGTCACATCGACGAAGTAAATATCTATATGTCACTGGGTCACATATCCATTACCACACATCATGTGATACGTCATATGACACAATATTTTTGTGTCATTGGGATTGTCTACTGATCCATGCAATATTATTGTGTGAGCCAATCAAGCCAAAAATGAGAATAAAGTCGCCATAAGTTATGAGCTGATTTACAATCCAAACCCTAAAGCTTTTTTGGTGTTCTTTACTGGTTAAACATCCACTTTTTTAAAACTATAACTTGGCTTTCTTATGTGCACCGTTTGGTAACATTTACATCAAGTTAAAGTTGAGTTAAAGTTGATTCCAAGTTATATATCATGAACAAATCTGCCAATTGACTTTTCCCGACATTGACCTCGTTTTGCTTGGCGAGTTCACGTCTTGTTGTTTAACGACTGGTATATATTAACAAACTTCATGAAGTTCCGTTCAACTACCAATGTACAATTAGCTACAATTTTTGATGCAAATGAACCGGTCGTAGCTGATATTGATGGTATCTTGACTTGTTGGCCGAGCACCTGAAGTCATAACTTATATAGAAACCCGGGTATAGAAAAGGTATGTCTAGGAACATCAACTGCTTATTTGGTAATGTATCCCACTTCTTTGTTCTTTTTGGGTTTTTTTTTACACATATATATGCAATATTGCATCAATCAATGATTCATTGCAGACATACACAGCTGTTGAGTGCAACCTAACATGCTTGTAGTGAAGGGCGATATATTCAAAAATTGTTTGAACGTAACATCACTTCTACAGCGAATAGGCCTAGACATAATTTCTAGAGTTTCTTACTGGCGAGTTAAGCTTCATTGTATGGGCATATTTGTGGTTTTAGTGACTGTGGAACTAATGTGGCTGATTCTTTGCTTAAAATCGGAGTGCCCATCTCTCTTTCATTGGCGATTGGGTCAAACTCCTCCATGTAATGTTGCTATAGGGGGATCGCTACACCTCCTCCACAGCGAGTTTGTTACCTTCCCAGCATTTAAGAATGCCGGTACCCATTTACACCTGGGTGGAGAGGAGTAATCGAGATAAAGTGCCTTACTCAAGGGCACAACACGATGGCGTCGCCGGGGCTCGAACCCGCAACCTTCCGATTATGAGCCTAGCCCGTTCCGCTCAGCCACCGTGCTCTCAAAATTATAGGATAAACGAGCTCATAGATTTAATAAAATCACGGACAGTAAAGATCCGCAATAGGTATCCAAGGCTACGTTCCAATGAATGATGGACTGTAAGTCATCTCGATATATTTTACAGTATGTTTTTAAGCAAAGAACCAGCCACAATAATAAACGTTCCAATAGATGGAATCTGTAAAAAAAGAGCACGAGCCTAAATAGGCGCTAATATAATTGATTGTTAGAACCAACGCACTGAATGGTCTATTGTTCTATTGTGTCCGATTTGAGCGCTGACATATTGGAAAATGTTGCCAATCAATATTCATGAGAGTGTACATTCAACGTCCAATTTTCGAAATTGGGTGACTTGTGCTTTGCAGGTGTAAAATACATCTGACTGGGCGTTTTAAATACGTAACGCATAAAGGCATTGCCATCATCGAATGGCTGCCTATAGTGCTATAGTGCTGTTAGTGTTAGGCCTATGTGTGTGTGTGTGGGGGGGGCTGTGTTTAGTTTCTATAATAATTATTATAAAAGGCCTACGGCCCATTCTCCGATAAAGCGTCCAAGTTTGGTCTCGCAAATTGCAAAATTCCAACCACGAAGAATTCATGAAAATCATTCAGAATCGTAAACTTTAATACTTTCAGAGCACAAAACAATGCATGGGTGATTTTTCAACAATACTTAATTTTTGAGCAATATTACTTGTACGCATTGGTGGTAACGTATCAGTGGTAACGTATCTGTGAAGCCTTTTCACACTTTTGTCTTAATCGTGCAAGTGTAAAAACTTACCGACTTAATACTCATACTTGATCAGTCATCACCCAAAGTACTAAAGTCTGGTATGGTATTTGGCTTCATTTATCACAGCGTTTTTCCGAGGGAGTAGAATTTAGGTAACGTATCTGTGACGACATGAACGTAACGTCAGGATTTTTTGCCGTTAATAGACCTGATTTTTTTACTTTGAAACCATTGTGTTATGTACCACATATATAATATAACTATGGAGCCTGCTTGATCCATCACATATGAGAACATTCATATAGCTAGTTATTTGGACAGATTGCTATCCATTAGAAATATGGTAACGTATCTGTGAACAATATTGGCGACATAGTCTCAAAGACCTGTTGGAAAAATTTAATAACCTGCGTTGTGATGTTTTATACTTTATAATTAGGGCATGATACCAGCTAATGAAAAGTACCTATAATCCATTATTATGCGCGCATGTATAGCGAACAGGGACACATTATACGGAACGCACCTTGGCTGGCGACATGGAGGAAAACAATGGATATGCATAATCAGCTTTATTGTTTTATACTTTCCAGGCATGTTAGAACCTCTAGCCCCACACATTTTAGAAAGCAACTCCTAAGTATTAGTTATATTAAAAAAAGTCATTTCTTTCAGACGAAACAAGTCTGAATACGACTTGAAACTATGGGCGACACAAATTTGGCTTTTTGAACGCTTTATCGGAGAATGTGCCCTACATTTATTTGTCATTCATTTCTTTTCCTTTCTCTGTACTTGCTAAAGTATCACTCCCTCTTCTTATCTCCCTTTACTTCTCCATCCCCTCTTACGTTTTGTCCCCTCTCATTCCTATCATTTTCCTTACCTTTCTATTTATTTACGTCTATTTATTTATTTATCTTTATTTCTTCCTCTTTCTCTCTTTCTCCAGTTCCCTCTCATTCTTCATATCCCTCCTCCACCCTCATCCCCTCCCAAGACCTCTCATAAAAGAGCTGCCCCTTCAGTACGCCACTGATTATGATATTCCCCTTCTTAAAATAAAATAAAATAAAATCTCAATTTGTAAAACAACTTTTATATAGGCCTATACCGGTATACTTATTATTATGTTACATGTATACGTAGCTCCCGGGACGTAGATATTTATTACTACCATTATTGTACTATTGACATGCAGACACATGGCAGCCTTGATGCGTAATCATTCAGCAAGCGCATTCAATTTATTTAAATGAAGCACCTAATGTCAGTGGGGTGACAACGAAATATGCATTAGCGGCTAATGTGTGCCTTTTGTGCTTACGGCTACTCAATCACACCCTTGGGTTTATGTATAACAATAGGTACTTTTCGTTCCATTAAGCGCTTTCACGCGACTTTCATTTGATCACTTATTGACAGTAGCCTGCTAGGTAAAGCGTTAATACACTGTCGGGTCAGCTTACCGATTTAATGGCGGAAGCCCTTTGTCCCAAACAAAAGGTACCTTTCGATGAATAGCTTGTCAGATTTCAAATCGGCACAAGGTTTCAATGCGTTACGTAATCTATTTCCTCTCCATCTTATAATAGCTCCATGGTTAGAACAATCAATAAGCGGCATAACTACACAATACCCACCACACCATGGGCACAGCCCCGAGCTGCTTCGAAGGGATAAGCCCCCTCAATTTGATATTTTCTTGTATTTTGACAAATAATCCCCCTATAGTCACATCATAATTTCTTTTACATTTTGGTTCTTGGACAAATGTCTTCAACGAAGCGCCATCTATCTAGTAGTTGGACAAATAATCCCCTACAGTCACGACATGGCTTTTTGGATTCTGGTATTTGGACAAATAATTTCAGACAGAGAGGGCGTGTTGGTTGAAAACAGCCCGACGGTGTTGGTCGGCGTAGACGCAGTGTCTTCAACGAAGCGCCATCTATCTAGTAGTTGGACAAATAATCCCCCTACAGTCACGACATGGCTTTTTGGATTCTGGTATTTGGACAAATAATTTCAGACAGAGAGGGCGTGTTGGTTGAAAACAGCCCGACGGTGTTGGTCGGCGTAGACGCAGTTGAAAACTCATTATTTGAGTACGTCCAAGGTTCCACACCATGGGCCATTAACCAAGTGCGTCCATGTCCAAATAGGATATGCACGCAATTCTTGGTTTTATGTTGGCGCAGTCGGCGCAGACGTAGTTCTGAATTCGATATAGGTCTTGGTTTTATGTTGGCGCAGTCGGCGTAGACGGCGTAGACGTAGCATAGACACACTTGCGTGTAGGTTTTGACCTCGCCGCAGTCGGCGTGGACATAGTTGAGAATTCGCAGTGTTCCGTAATTAATGGACACACTTGCGTGTAGGTATAGACCTCATAGTTGAGAACTCGCAGTGTTCCTTTCTTAAACACAATGCACGACTAAACATAATGTATGAGGGAATGCCTCGTTCTAACAAGAAAGCCCGACTTGTAGTAGGCCTATATTTAGAATCAATCGTATCAAATTTTTACTTGAGTTGTAAAAACCATAAAAAGAGTCTCAATCAGTCTCATTAATTTTTATCTATTTTGCTGTTTGTTGGTATAAGAAAATGTGTAATAGTGCAATGCATCGCAACAAGACCAAAGTCATATAATTTGGATTCTATTATTTTTCAGAATTCAGTTCAGCCATCGGGAAACCCACTGTAAATTCCCATTCCAACTTGCAGCAAAAAGGGTATTTTTTTTCCATTTCAAGACATGGACTTAAAAACAAACAAAAACAAAACGCATTTCGCATTTGACTTTTTGGACCTGCTGCAGGAAACAAACATGTTTTTTGGCCTTATGAGTAAATATTGAGTTAATGGGAATTTATACTGAGTTCCCCTGCCCCTTAATTTTGTTATATTTTCTTGATTTTACGCTATTACACGTCTATGTATAAAATAACCTGTAGAAAAAAAAGTGATACCACAATTTGAGTCCATCAAACATTGTGGGCCAATAAAGTCCATTATTATGTTTTCAGGGTTATTAGGAGTTAAGAAAACCTAATAATGATAATATTGGATGGCTAATTTCGCATGATACCATAACATATCGAATTCGTCATACAAATATCGAACTCGCCGATATTTTTAGGACTCATCCGATATGTTATGGTATCATGCTCAGCCATCCAATATTATATCAATACTGGACACCCGTATGGGCCGATAAATGTTTGCATACCGGCGTTGAATTGGGCCATGTAGGCCTACTGGTGCTAAGCTGGAAAAATTTATCAGGATTTTCTGGCTGAACATGCCAGTGTGTGGGTAAGAGAGTGGGAGATTGCAACCTATACTGGCCCAGTCCGACACTTGAAGTGGTCCAATTACGGGGTCGAGTCCAGTATTGCCCCAGTTTAAAGTAATGTTTGCTGGGGCACTACCCGCCCCCCAAACTCAACACAAAAGTTGGCAACCATGAGAGTTACCAAATCTCTCAAAGACCCCTTTGCAATGATTTTTCATCAAAATTACCCTCCTCTTTCATGCAAAATCAAGGACAAAATTTGGCCAAAAACAACCCCTTTTTTGTGGTTTTCAATTACTAGAATTTCAAACATCCCTTTTCAATGACTAGAATTTCAAACACCCCTTAGCTTTTCAATGACACTAAATATTGACATAAAATTACCGGATTTTCTCAAGCATCCCTTTTATCCACATTTCGCGGACAGTGCAAATTAAATACCCCCTATTTTGCTGTTTTCAAGGTCAAATTCCGCGGACTGTCCAAATGAAACTATTTTGCCAATTTCGCTGTCCGTGCTACTGGTAAAAAAAATTACCCCTTTTCCCGTGCTATTTGGTAACTCTCATGGTTGCCAATTTTGGGTTGAGTTGGGGGCCGGGGGCACTACCTATCTAGAGGGTCAATGCTAACTACCTATGATGTCAAACCTTGTATGTAGTGCATAGGGGTTGACGAACTCCTTATTTAGGGCCCCTGTGTCATCTTGCTCCTGGAATAAAATGGCCATGAACTTGGGACATCACAACAAATGTTTACATTGGTGTCATCTATTATAATAATAGGCCTACACAGTGGCGGCACCAGGAATTTTTGTTTGGGGGGGGGGGGCATGGGGGAAAAGTGAATTTCAGGGGGGAATTGCCGCAAAAAGCGGAAATATACGTAATTTTGGGGCTTTGCCTCAAAGTGGGGGGGGCAAGAAAAATATTTGGGGGAAAACCGCCTTGCCCCCCCCCCGTAGCGCCGCCACTGATTACATTGTACATTGGCTTTCATTGTAACAATTATTATTTTTTTACTTTTTAAGAAATTTGCCATTTTGAAGCTAAACTGTTCAAATATGGTGCAAAAATGGAATAAATTCGCACGAAACACGAAAAATTTGCACTTTGGAAGCTAAAATGATCAAATATGAGGTTAATTTGGTCAGAAGCCACATACAGGCGTCAACAAAATATTGGGGGAGGGGATTTAACCCCCCCCCCCCACGGATCTACGCCTATGTTGTCCCTAATTGCAGTCGGCAAAAGATTGAAATATCAATCTTTTCGATTTAAAATTCAATCGGAAAATTTAAGAGATTATAATTATATCTATAAACCAGACCTATATTGATATAACAAGGAAGTGATTTCACCAAAAAATAATAACAGGCATGCAATAGGAAGTGTTTTAATACGAGTAAATGCGATTCACATGATTACACGTACACCAACTAAAAGAATGCAAATTAGTACAATGAGACTACTGCAATTTGTCAAAACATTCGGGTACAATCTTGGCACCAGGTGTTTTTTGGACAAAATTAAATGAGGATTTCAAATATTATTATTGGTGCTTGTTTTAAAAATGGTGTTTTGGGCGGATTTCGGATTTAAATGCTAACACAGGGTTGAAAATTCAAAGTTGGTCAATTTTGGTTAAAACCGACCAAAATATTCCTCTCATCCTAAGGATTCAAAAAAAGTATAGTTTGACCTACCTGCGACGTGCCGTTCTCAAGCAAAACGGTCAAATTATAAAGTAGGGCCCATTGGGGTCAATAATTGAACAATGCCTCGATTTTAGTAAAACTGGTCACAAATTGTTTGTCAAAAATTTATTCACAAACATAATGTAGTTCGCACTTTCTATAGAATCCTTATCTGACTTATTTTTCATGATGAACCAGTTTCGTTGAAATCAGAGCACTTTTCAGCAGTCAAGTTAGCTCAATCGATAAGGCGTTCGACTGTGGTGCGAAAAGTTGCGGGTTCGAACCCTGGTGGTGCCTAGTACGCTCTCGTGGAAAAATTGAGTTAGCTTGAAATTCCCCCTGGACAAGGAACTTACTGCTGGTTTGTCTCGTTGTAACCCGTACGAAACTCGGGGAGCTGATCCTGGTTGCGATGGTTATTTGTTGAATGTCTAGGGTGTGCGCTCTTGAAGCAGCAAAGTCCCTGAATTGTTGTTTAATGGTTTATGGAATGATGTGGGCCGTAGTTGATGTGGGCCGTAGTTGATGTGGGCCGTAGTGGTCAGCGACAACCTGTAAAGTGTGCTGAGGCTTGTGGATCAACGTCTAGGCGTTGTGCCTGTGCGTAGCGCACTATAAATCACTGCGCTTTTTTTAAAACTTGTTTACCCCTGTAATATGCCCTTAAAATTTTCCTTTCCTTATAACTTGAGAACGGTACGTCACAGATAGTCAAACTATACCGGTATTTTTTAAAATCCTTTATGATAAGAAGACTATTTTGGTATGGGTTTTTTGACCAAAATTGACCAACTTTGACCCTTGTAGGCCTATTTAATTTACCTTTAAATTCACAATCATGACAAATCCGCAAAACATCCAAGACACCACTGCCGGAACCAAATTGATTGCTGAGGAGAATGTTGGAACAGGTCATGAGGTCATTAATTTATTTTATGATTTTCTACAGGCAACATGAAGCTGACAGTGTTTCTATTGGTAATCATCTTCAAATTGACAAGTGCTTGGCAGGGTGAGTACTTCAAGACAGGCCCTTAACCGGGCGGGGTTGGGGGGGGGGGGCTGGAGGCGGACGCCCCTATGCCTTTTTGGTCAAACAAAAGGTCCGAATTTTGGAAAAAAAGTCCACTTTTTCAAAATCCACCCAGTCAAAAAAGGTCAAAATTTTGAAGAAAAAAAATCACTTTTTCAAAATCAGACCCCCCCTTAGCAAAAAAATATTTTAATTACTAGCCCCTATATCATGAGGGCAATTTGATTTTGACGGGCATGGTAAAGCACAGCAAATGGGCCAATTGAATCTATAACGGAAAATAATTGATCATATAAAGCTAGGCGTGAGTACTGTCCCGGTCACCATGTTTGGCATTTGATTATTTGGTATTAAGTGACATCATCATTTCTTTGTTAAAATACAAGTAAAATTAAGGGATCCAAAAAGAGCGTTTATTGCGTTTCGACAGTATTTTTTGTGGGACATGAGAGCACCTCAGACCTATCGAATTGCATTTTGAATACGAAGCATGTCTTTCTGATATCAAATAATTTTCATTTTTAAAAATCACAATATAATACAAATTTTATGACAAATTATAAAAATTTGATATTTTTCAAATTTTTGATATATAACAGTCCTCGAAGTAAATTATATAAATCTAATGATATATTCTTAAAGTGTATGTAGCAGGGAGGAAAAGCCGACGGTCAATTGAAAATGTTGACCTTTCATATTGAAGATATGGATTTTTTTTTTTTTATGACCTAATTTTTTTTGGTGTTTTGGGAAAAAAAATCCATATCTTCAGTATGAAAGGTCGAAATTTTCAATTGATCGTCGGCTATTTTCATCCCACCTACATACACTTTAAGTATAAATCATCAGATTTATAAAGTTTACTTCAAGTACTGTTAAATATCAAAAATATCAATTTTTAATGATTTGCCATAAAATGTGTATTAAATTGCGAATTTCAAAAATCAAAATTATTTGATATCATCAGGACATTCTTCGTATTCAGAATGCAATTCGAAATGTCTGATGTGCTCTAATGTCCTAAAATAAATACTGTCCAAACGTTCATACCCCAGCCCTTAAGTGCAAAAATTCTTGATTTTCGGTGAAATTGGTGCCGGAGAAATCTAAACTTTATTTTGAGGTATTTTGATAAGGTTGGATAAAGTGAATCAGAATCATGAATCAGAATATTTCAAATAACTCACAATAATTACTCAGCTGCCACTAATTAATGTGTTCACTTTGTTTGGCAGATGATCCTAAATGTGGGTTACAAACCGTAGACTTGTTACCAGAAACTCAAATCGTCGGAGGTCAGCCGGCACAAGAGGGCGAATACCCGTGGCAGGCCGCCCTCTACTCTGGCGGATATCGAATCTGTGGTGCATCGTTGGTGACACCTAACTGGTTAATTACAGCTGCCCACTGTGTGTAAGTATACAACATAATATGAAAATAAATTCGCTGAAATCTGACCAACCACTGATTCAACCACTCACCCCAAATTGACTGCAAAGACCATCCAGATGCGGATGCCGACAGTAGTAAGGCCAGGGGGTGGGGCAGAGCAGTGGCGTAGCGTCATAGGGGCATGGAAAAACGACTTGTGCCCCCACCCCCAATCAGACCCGGTGGCCCCCATCCCCATCATGATCGGTTCCCCCAATATCCCAGCTAACAATTTTTCGTTGTTACAACGTTGTCTAAAAGTTACATAAAGTCGTACAAACGTAATATATGGACGTTGTAAGTACGTAAATCTTTGAACTCATATTCGTGTCGTTAAAACGTTATTCCCAAACGTTAATGCAACGTCATTATGACGTTGTTTCGACGTCAAGTTGTGAACGTCGAAACAACGTCACTATGACGTTATATCAACGTCCGAAAATCACAACACGAATACCAGTTCACAAATTAACGTAATTAAGACATCCGTAGATTACGTTGCATCGGGGTCAGACCATGACATTTGCACGGCGTTGTAATAAGCTGTAATAACGTACTTTATACGTCGAAACAACGTCATAAATTTGCGCACTAACGACGTCCGTAGATGACGTTGTATCTGGGTCAGTTCATGACTTTTAAACCACGCTTTAACCACTTGCTTTATACGTCGAGACTACGTGATTTTAATGTCTTAAAAGATTATATTAACATCCGGCAACAATGATGCTCAATCCCAAAAAGGGAGAGCGTATAAATATTTAAAGTTTAGAACTTCAGGAATAGATGTCGTTACTTTGAGTTTCACGCCTAGGCGATCGTCAAACGACACGATGAGAAAATTTTGGCTGGACAACAAACTCCTTGGAATGGAAGAATTTACATTCCATGGTGTCAATATCTATTTTTTCAGATACGTATTTGTGTAACGTTTTCTGAACGTATTATTCAAACGTTGTCACCAGGTCTGGTCAAACATTGCATCAACGTCGAAACAACGTTATTACAATGTCATAATGATGTTATATCAACGTCCAAAAATCAACGTCCAAAATAACGTTGTCACTACACGAATACGAGTTTACAGATTTACGTATTTACAACGTAAATGACAACCTAAGTCCAACGTCAGCGAATGTCGTGAAAACGTAGTGTGTTAGCTGGGATGATGACCCACGCTACGCCACTGGGGCAGAGGACCCCTCTGACAAAAAATGAAAGAGAGTGCTCCTCTGACAAAAAATGAAAGAGAAAATTGGGAAGGAAAAGAAAAGGATCAAGGAGCCCGTTTTCCACCAAGATTCATCCCGACCATGGGCCCAAATTTTCCACGCTGTGTCAATAAGGCCCTTTTTTACCAAGATCATGAGCAAAAATAGTGTAAGATAGAAATTTTTGCGTGTTTTCGCGTATTTGGTGGGGGCTTTGGGGCGCGAGCCCCCCCCCCCCCTCCGGTAGATTGCAGATCGCCATACACAGGTGATGATTGCAACCTGCATGTAGTGCAGGGCGATATATTCAAAAATTATTTGAACCACTGAATTGCTATGGTAGTTGATCCTGTTACATTATAACTTCTACGGCGAATAATGACAATTTCAGCAAGGCATGGCTCAGCTAGAATTACATTTGTAACAAACTATTTTAGAAAGAAAATGTAAAAGCTTAGACCTACCTCTTTTTCTAACTTTTCTTTCCAGTAATGCTTTCCAAGACTCGTCAAGCTACGAGCTTATGCTTGGCAGTAACTCTCTAAACAACATATCAGAAAACTCACAAAGACTTCCATGTTCTGAGTTCTATGTCCATCCTTTGTACGGTGAGCCGGGTGATTCCATTTATGACTGGGATATGGCATTAATGAAAGTGGAGAGGCCGTTTGAAATAACCGATTACGTCAGGACTGTCTGTGTCCCGCAGAAGTCACAGGAAGATGATTTCGGAGCTGGCAAAGCTGTAACGATTACTGGATGGGGTACAACGTATGAAGGAGGTTAGTTCAAAGAACTAGTATTCATCGGGTTTGTTATTGTTCAACTATATATTAAAGTTCGATTAAAAAACAGCCAATAGAATAGTGGTGAAATGAAGTTACGAAGTGTCGTAACTTTTGTGGCCAGCAATCAGATGACGAGGTCCATTAGAAACCACTTGCATTTTAAGAATGACTTTTCTTTTTAGGGCCACAGAATCCAGATTTATTCGAAGTCACAGTACCAGTCGTAGATCAACAGAAATGCAAAGATAATTATGCTCCGGAACCAATCACTGACGACATGATATGTGCAGGATTACCGGAAGGTGGCAAAGACTCTTGTCAGGTAATTATTTTGTTATATATCCCACGAACGTTACCCCGTCCTTTGGAGGGTAATTTAAAATTGGTGTGCAAATGATCACACTCCCGAGCAAACCATATACATGTATATATAATTGTCATTTCAACCTGGTCTCTCTAATATTCAGTCTATCGCACTAAAAGCTACTAAAAACCAAGGATTCTCGAGTTATAATACACTATAGGATAAGCCACACGTTTGCGCAAATGAAGTCAGTCACATGCATACTCGATGCGTAATCACTGTACATGTGGTGGTATGTCTTGTGCAAGAGATTGACCTGTGGAAGAGGTGATGCATATATTTTTTTTTGTAAAAAAATATCCATGTATCAGTGACGAAAAATTACTAGTGTACTAAAACTGCCTGTCAACTGTCAATCAAACTGCCGGGAAGTTGCTTCACATTAATTTTTAAACAGGGATTGAACACGACTGTCACGGCCCTGATTAGGGCTACACAAATGGCGCATGTTAGTTCACCCTAAAGATAAAAGGACATAAGTCATGTAAGTGAAGCATCAGGGTGTGTATGAAATTCCATGTCGCAACTGCACCCACACATGTTATGTTGGGGACACAGGAAGACAGTTTGTTACAAGAATGAAAGAACATCAGAAAAGCTTAAGAGTCAGATAACATCAGTCAAAGGACATGGACCAGAGCCGCTCGGTTATCAACGGTTCCCGGCAACGGTTTCAGAACAACACAAGTCTGCCATTTCAGAACACGTCTCAGAACAAAACCCCATCACACATCGTCAACACCCATGTACGTTTCTTAGTTTACACACGTAGTAGTCGATCTTTCATTTTGCTGATTTGACTTCGATTTTATCGATTTTCGCACTTTGTTTATTTTTTGCACCTTTTGGATCTGTTCATCAACTAGCAGATCCCCGAAACTTTATTTTAAAAAAAGGGGGATAAACACTTTTACATGTATATCCATTTACTACTACACTGGAATGGCATCGCATTACAGTTCATGTGATGATTGCAAGCAAAGGAAGAAAGACGTTGAAAGTCGACAAAGTGATTATCCTACTCACCGCAATCCTAAAGCCCGATTTACAAACAAAGTAAAAGATAATACTCAACTCGCCAAATATGTTACATCACTGAAAAATCCTAAGAAGAAACAAATTGCTAAGATCATAACCCCTAAAAGTACAGATGCCATGGTTTCCAAACCAAAGGAAAATAATTCCTCATCCACCAAAACCTCATCAGGACAATGGGCAGTTGCTCAAACTCCCGATAAACAGGCGGCGATAAAATGTGCCCCCCAGAAACGAGACCACGTCCTCAACGACGGCTGCCTCTTCTGTAGGTGGAAGAAAAGAACAAATTCCTCCAAACTCCCAAGTGTGGTGATGTCTGCACCACGAAACCCGGTGATCTTACTTGCAGTTGTTTTATCTGTCAGAAAGAGTATCACTTAAGCTGCGTTAAATTAACCAGAAGACCGTCAAAGTCATGTAATTGGTGTTGTGAACTATGTAAAGATGTACCATCCCTTGTAAGGGAACTACGCAATACAATTAATATACTCTCAGATTGGCAGCGTTCAATGTACGAACAACAGCAAGAACTTAAAGCTGAAAATAAGGCTCTCAAGGACCGGGCTCAAGGAACAGATGAATGCGATTAGTTCAAAGCAGAATCAACGCCATCCTCAAGTTGCAAGGCTACAAACCCCCTCTGTTGACATTGACACAGCTTTCTCATCGACAGATAATGAACGCGACCGTGATGATGGAACCACTCCCTGGGTTACAGTGGTAAGAGGACGCAGACCCCCAACAATTCGGGAATCGCAAAGACAGAAGAAGCAAAGGAATACTCGGAGTATTCCTCGGAAAGATTCCCGGGAATCAAGCAAAAGACTAGCGCCAGCGGGCAGATTGCCTACGCGACAAAATTCTGGACATTTTTTACGTTCGCAGAGACAAGAACCTATGCAGCATAGCAGCGACATTGGACAGCACAAAATGTGTTTAATCAGCGTCGTAGGCCACGTCATCGAGATGCTAATCATGCTGATGAAAACAATTCCCAAAGGCTTCGGTACGCTGAGAACAATGAAACCTCGCGATTTTCATATGGATCCAGAAGAATCGGACTTCGCGAGCATAAACCCTGCTTCAACTGTGGTCTAAAAATCATGTTACCAGTGAATGTCATTTTCGCGGTCCAATAGCATGCAGAACATGTGGAGAATTAGGCCATAAGAGCAGGTTCCCGCGACCGGTACTGAGATCCTATCAGAGCAGATGATCTCCGCAACAGTGATATGATCAAGAACAAAAAGAATAACTCTGTTGTATACGATGGTAATAAACGTGATAAAGAAGTTAATTATGTTAAAGATAATATGTTTGGTATTCTATCTGATAATAATGTTTTTGCGTGTTTACAAGTGTACGATGTTTGTAATGATCATGATGATGAAAACATTGTAATTGTTGACAATAATAAGGAAGAAATTTGTACGAATTCTGATATCTTCTCAAAGAAAAAAAAGCATAAAAGCAAAATATCACATATTGATCACTGTATTCAAGCAGCAAAGAAGAGTAATGTCTTCCATGGTTTATCTAATGATGTCGCCAGTAAAAAATTAAATCTGCCAATGCGTGATTATAATCTCAAATCCTTGAATATATCCCGTTATTTGTTGGATTTGCAGTTGAATATATGTGTTGAAAGAATATGGTAATCTCTAATCTGTGCTTTGAAAACAAAAACTGACAAAAATTTTTTTTCGTGAGTTAGCGTTAAAGAGGGTAATGAGCAGATCGTAAAAATAGGTTATTCTGTTGATGAACGGCAACGCTGCATTCGTAGTGGGAAAGATACGTATATCTTTTTATCGTACATGTGGTCGGTCGGCCTATCTCGAATAAAATCGCCATGCGTGTCTGTTGAAGAACTGGTGGGTTCGCCCTACTATCACGGCAATTTTTCACTCGAAGATATAGGGATGACGACGCTGTGCATTATAGACTGGGAGGGGCCAAAATTCTTCATCGGGAAAGTGATCAGTTCCCAAGATGGATAAGAGTCAATCTGGATCAGGAGGCGCAACGAGCAAGCATTTAAAACAATGAGGAGGGCAGCTTATTTTCTCAATCATGCATACAGCCATGCAGCCTATCCAAGAAAAATCAACTGGCAACACTACAGCTATAAGACAGCAAGTGTAGTACAGCTCAGTCAAGAAGAAGAAGCAACCAGCCAGTAGGTAGCGAAACGTCACTACTAACTATGAGTACCTGGATTTGTTATGAGAACTCTAGTAATAATTTATAGACAATTTATTACTTATAATCTTTATTCAGGGTAGGCCCGAATCAGCTAACCGCTGGTCTTACCCGGGGCCCTGCAATAATACATATATACAAATTTAAAACAACATAGCATAAAATATTTAACTTCAACCACCATATCAACATAACATATATATCAACCATATTATAACAACAATATAATAAACTCAATACAGTGAGGCAACCTGCATAAGCACCACACAAAATATTAATTAGTGCTGTTTAAAGTGATGTCTCTTATACATCTCCTTAAAAGAAAGCAAATTTAGAGAATTTCTAACACATAGATCAATATGGTTCCATACTTTAACACCACTATAACTAAAAGAATGTTTAAAACACTCGATATCATAACCATTATTGAGTGGTGGAAGAGCTAGCTGACCAGAAGTAGCTTGTCTAGTATTACGATCATGGTTATCACTTACAAAATTGAACTTCTTAGATAAGTACTGCGGTGCTAGATTATGCAGAGATTTAATTCGGATAAATATCTTTAATGACGCTATTTACGGCCGTATGATTCAGTGCGATATAGACTGGATATCGAATGTGTGTTCAGCGCGATATAGACTGAATATTAGAGACCGGGTTGATAACCTGATAATTGTATGTACAAAATAGTACAGATCAATGTACATGTAAAACTAAAGATCCTGCAGACTCTTGACAGTTAATGTAGGGATTATTATGCCCAGGGTGCACGGTGGTCGAGTGGAACGGGCGGCTCCGCCCCGAGGGGGGTCACTCTCACACAAAAGTGCTACCCACCCGCGTCCGACCACCACTGAAATGCACCCTTCATGGCGATTTTTTTATATAACCAAATTGCACCCCTTAATGGCGAAACACTATGCAAAATCCTACCCTAAATGGCGTAGCACATGCAAAACCCATACCCTAAATGGCGTCAACAGGAAAATGAGTTAATTTGATACCCAAGGTGTCTTTTTGATGTTGCAGACCTATAAATAATAAAGAAAACATACACAAAGGTAACAAGTGTCAATAAAAAAGTGGTGATTTTGATCAAATTAGTGCAAACTCACTCAAACAATAATATTACTAACCCTAAACGTCTAAGGATTTGGCTGACAAAGGACCCCTAAATAGCGATGCCTTCAGAAAAAGTACCCGTTTTCCAAAAAGACGTCGACGACGCTGTGTGGTGAAAAACATACCCTTTTTAGACGTTTTTCTTGGACGCGGGTGCGTAGCAAGTCAAGCAGTGAGTGACCCCCGGGGGCTCCGACTCAAAGATGCGAGTATTCTAACCACGAAGTCATTCCATATCGGTTATTTTGTAGGGTGATAGTGGTGGTCCCTTAGTAGGACTCATTGGTGACCGATGGTACCTTGGAGGGGTTGTGAGCTGGGGACAAGGTTGTGCTAGACCTGAATTACCAGGAGTTTATACAAGGGTTACTGAATTTGAAGATTGGATAGCTCCTATTTTTGACGGAGGAGTGCCGGTCCTGCCGGATAAAAGTGAGTTGATTGAATATTTAAAAACAATTTCTTTGATACAGTAACATATTAACCAAATGATTAATTAACAAATCATTTGACTTTTTAACAATTAAACCATATTATGGCACAGTAGCCTATGGGGCGAAAAAACATTTATCTTTTTCAATAGTGCAGTTTTGTCCACGGCAAATTCACCGTGACCTTTTCAGCCATAAACACGCTTAGTGAAGATTAAACCGAAATATGCAGTACTAAACCATTCTAATAATCGATTGTCCAATGCACATTTCTTACCACGTGATAATATTAATCCAATGAGCGATCGAATTGTCCGCTACGGTCGACTAATCCAATCGATAATGACGCTATTGACATGTACGGGCGGAGCTCCACTGACTGAGTTTTGGGGATTTTTCACTGCTTTGCTGTCATTTACTCATCAAGGCGGTCCATCGTTATTATGAGGACTATGTTAATGATTTAAAGATTGACATGTTGAAAATAAACCATACTTGATTGACAGAAAGTACTAAATTTGTACCTATTACGGTTTGGTGGCACCCCTCTTCCACCGGCGACCAAGTCAGGGCGGCCAGGTGAAGCAAAATGTGCATTGGATTAACACGGGAGTTTGGATAAGATGGTAGATTTCCTTTCTCATACAAATGCATGGTACCCCGTTATTAAAGCTGGTACCGGATTAAAAATTCAGATATTTTGAAAAGAATAAGCAATTAAAACACAGAGCAAGTATATACTAAAATCAGAGCTTTTATACTTTTTGACGCTAACTAGTTCATCTCCTATACCCACAGCACAGCGCTACCAGTACGGGTCAATTACCTATGTGCGTGCCCCTGTGTTGTGTGCATACATGTATAGTTAACAATAACTGCATGATATAAGTAGCCATGTAAAGGGCTGTTTGGTTTGTCTTTGGTTCTTCTGAAATGAGTTTACTGTGTGCTGCTCTGCCCTCTACCTGGTTGCCTCCTTGACTAATGCATTCGGCGGCCCTGATCTTCATTGCATCAATTGCGTTGCGTATACCATTCTCTTGTGCCAGATACATGCGAATGCAGCAGTATATGGTTGCGAAGATCTTGGAGGCTAGTGTGGTACTCGCTCATAGACGTCGCTATGGAAGGAAGAAATCAAGTGGTGTGAGGTCTGGTGATCTTGCAGGCCCCTCCACAGCATGCATGACCCATCCCGAAAAACGGGTACAATTCTTAATAAAAATTCCCTTTAAAAGGGAAAGCCAGCCTCAATGTAGAAGAGGTCTTGTAATTAGTTTTGGTCAATGTGAAAGGCATTTTTAGGATCACGCTTACATCTACATGACAGTCCACCAAACCATCAACGATGAGAACATGCACACTGAAACAGCAGAAAACATTAATTCCTAATCTCATGTCAACTCTTTTAATTCATTACTCCAAATTGTTCTGGTCTGTTTTTTGTTTTGTTTTTTTGTTGTTGTTGTTGTTGTTGTTTTTGTTTTTTTGTCTTTTCAGCTTTTTACCCACGATATCTCAATTTCCAATTTTGTAATACCAGAACTTACGAACTCAATATCTTCGCTTAGGAATGTCCGCTTTCACTGCTTTCGATATACCACTTCACAAATACACTGCCGGTTTGAGTTAACTTACATGTACATTTTATTTTAAAATAACTTAATTAATTCGCAATGTATAGTTTAAGCCTACTATATTATAATAGATAGTGGCCAGCACATTTATAAAGGACTGGTTACTCACTACAATCTTCACTCTTAAACTGTGTTTTTCTGAATGTGCTGATCATGTTGATTGCTAGTCGGAAACTCCTGCGAAGCTATGGACATGGCATCTTACATACTCCATTCTATAACAGTCTGCCTAGTGCATTGTGTGTTTTCTCTTCAATCATTTTGTTGAATGTAATTTTATGAATCAAATAGTTATGTGTCATTTTATTTATAATAAAGAAGTTATTAAATTAATAAAGTAAGACAATTTATTTATCTATATAAGTGCATGTCAAATGGGGTACTTGTTCAATACTATAGGCCTACATGCATAAATTATGCCCATATTATAGCTAGGCCCTAAAAACTTTATTTTGCATCGGATTTTTCCCGTTGAAAAGACAAAACTGATGTTTATGATAGCAACCATTTCATCAATAACATTTTGAGTCATTTTATCCATAAAATGACACAGGATATGATAGATAACTACTTTCACATCAATATGGTCCATATGATCACAGATTGTTGAGAATCTGTGATACAATCCGGGGATATGATGAAGATTTTGATTCTATAGATCTGTTATCAACATGATATCACGCTGTTCAGTGGTCAAGGAGTAAGGACCCCGGTCAAGGACACTGATATGACATCATAGGTGATGTCAGATTTTCTTCTGTTGACCATATGATGCTATATATTAACTATTATTGTTACATTTAGGCCTATACCTAGAACTTTTAAAGTCATAATTAGTTCAAACATAACTTTGGTAATACTCACTCGTTTTCGTTCGTTGAAACGGCAAAACATACTTACTTTTCCTTACAAATCGAATTAAAATATTTAAAAAAAAATTCAACCACAAAAAGTTTTAAACAAAAGTCATTCCAATACCAATAAAAATTAATCTCTTGAGCATACACACACCATCCCAGAAATAGGTACCAGCCCGATGGGCTGGCGAAAAGAGTATATCTTCAAAAGTTGTGAGCCGATTGTTTTGGTATTAAAGCTAACGATTAAAGGTTTCTTTACATATTACCAAAATATATTTGATCAACTTTACAGAAATAGGAGAAAAGAGGGTACATGCAATGAGGGTTCTGTTTTGTTTTGTCTTTTTTTTTTAAAGGGGGGGGGCACACCCTGTATAATAAAATGGGGGGGACAACAAAGTAGGAAACATTACCGAACAATTGCAGTATCACAAAGCAGTTCATGTTGCATCAAGTATACAATGATTATAATTGGTAGTTTGACGGGACTTCACCAATTTTTTTTATTTTATTTTTTTTAGTTTTGTCTTTCAAAGTACGTTTTGACAAGACTGCTTTGCATTATACCAAAAGCCTCTCTCCCCCTCCCCCTCTCTCTCCTACTACCGCTCTCCCCCGCAGCTCTCTGTCTCCCTCTCTTTCTCTCGCTCCCTCTCTCTCTCTCTCCCTCTCTCTCCACCCCCTCCTTCTCCTTCTCTCTCTTTCGCTCCTCTCCCTCCCTCTCCCTCTCTCTATCCCCCCCCCTCTCTCTCTCTCTATCCCCCCTCTCTCCGTACAGTAGGGCCTATAGGCTCACGGGTTTGAGAGGCAAACCGTCATAAACTATTATCGTTGTTAATTTCAGATATGCTTGCCCCCTAATTCACCACCCGGGGCACATATAATTATTGCACCACCATGTAGAAGCATATAGGCCTATACATTTATCATTCACTTTAACCCCCATCGTTGCCCTCAGTCAGCAGAACATAAAAATCACTGAAAGCCCACTATTTTGGCTTGCCGCCTAATTCCCCACCCGGGGGCACACAGTCATAATTACACAACCATTTAAAACCATACAATAGGCCTACATTTATTATAATTATCATGCACTTTACAACCCCCCTCCCCCATCGTGCCCTCAGTCATGCTCGGGTTACGCTCGGGTTACGCCTATCAAACAATTTTGTTTAGGCCTATAATTTTATCCAAACATAATTTTGCGTCTCCACGAAATTCGTTCAGGTGGCACAAAATGTTTTTGTTTGTGTATAATATTTAAACTTAACTGTATAGTTAACGGGGTACTACACCCCTGCCCAATGTTGTGCCTATTTTTGCATTTTTCTCAAAAATTATAGCGCATTGGGGACAAGAAAGATATGTATATTATAGGGGCAAGGATTACAACTACTGCACTGGAAATTTTATTTCAGCACAGACAACAGTTGTGGCGTTACAGTCAAAAATGAGGGAAAACTAATATTTGATCAATAAATCAATAACTTGCTTTGAGTTGCTGAATTTTCAGTACAGTAGTTGTAGTCATTGCCCGCTATAATATACATATCTTACTTGTCACCAATGTGCTATGATTTTTGAGAAAAATGCAAAAATACGCAAAAAAATGGCCAGGGGTGTAGTACCCCTTTAAACTTATTCACGTGAGTGTAATTAAAACAACCCTGCGTTTTTCCTTTCCATATTATATGAACTTGTCAAAACAATAATACGATCATCATCACACTGATCCACTACCACAAAGTCATGTGAGACTCCCACACAATATTTGTGTCGTTCAGATTGTCTGCCGATCCATGCAATTGTTATTTTTGACCCAATCATGCAAAATGAGAATAAAGTCGCCAAAGTTATGAGGCGATTTACCCCGGGGGAGGGGCGGGGGGTCTACGAAAACTTTTGTACGGGGATGTGCCACGCAAACTTTCGGATGCTGACTTTCTCTATACCTACGTTAGTGCTGTGTTTGCAACCGTATGATACTGTACACATGCGTGACCAAATATTTTTGAAACACCCCTCTAAACGAGTTTTACCCTACCAGCAAAGTTAGCCCCTTATAAGGTAATTTAATATAGAATTTACCCCCTAATGAGTTTTTGGCTAGTAAAAATGCAACAAATGTACCCTTTTTGGATTCGTAATTTACCAAAAATTTGAAAAGGTACCCTAAACAAGTTGTTCAGTTTCAGAAAACTACCCTTATTCTTGAAAATCAGTGTTTTTAGACCCTAAATGCGTCACATGCGCACGTTGTCTTAAAAACACCCCTTTTTACTTGTTTTTGGGTGTTTTTTTTGTGTGCTTTGAAGGGCACTTTTTCCAAATGCGCCCAATTGGGCGCATTGGTCTCCACTAAAAACTCACCCATTGATTTACCAAAATCGCTGAAGAACCACCCTCCCCACACCGGGTGATGGGGTTTACCATTCATATCCTTATGTTCTTTATAGTTTAAATACGCAATATAATTTACCTTTCTTATGTCACCTTTGATGGGCATTTGCATAAAATTATTAAAGTTGATGATTAAAAAATCGGAAAGTTGACTTTTACGACTTTATCCTCATTTTATCACATTTGTTGTGGAACTTTACTGTATTGCTAAAAAGCGGTCTTGTGACTTAGTCAACAAAACAAACTTCTATGAAGTTCCGTCAAACTACCAACCAATAGTCATAATTCTTTGATGTAAATGATAAAAGCGACTCATATTGATGGTGTCTTATTGACTTGCTGGCCGCGACACAATCCTGAAGTTTTGTAACTTACATGTATCAGAGAAAATATGGCTTGGAATATCATCAACTGCTTTGTGATACTGCAATTGTTTGGTATGTATCCCACTTTGTCATTCCTATAAATGTGATGCGATCAAGCAAAATCAGTCGGAACTCGACAATCCTATAGTTTTGAGATATGGGCCAAAATAATGTGTGTAGGGGTGGAAAAATCAAGAATCAAAATTAAGAATCTTAAAAGTGTTGGGGGGGGTAGGAGTCAAAAAAAATTTCGACAAAACTAGTAACTACTATAACATTAACAATAGGTCTATTGCGTAACAACAGCACATTTTCGTAACGCATTAATCTTTTATGACTGTTGCAATTTGCCAACAATCACATAGCTTTGACTACATTTGCCGACATCGGTTTTGATGATAACAGTCAATTTTTGCCGACAAAATCGTGTATTGTGTCTATGTGCCCCCCCCCGCCCTCTAGCGTCTCCCCTGCCCGGGATGGAGCAGTTAGTATAGTATAATTATATCAGGGCTGGCTGCTAGGGGTTCAAGCATGTTTAGAAACGTGGTGCAAGAAAAGTGCTCAATTCCTAAACACGCTTTTCACGCTTTTTGCAGTGTATAATACCAAGGATTCTGAATATAGCATCGAAGTTCATAAAGTTACATGAAACTTAAAGGGCTCTGGTAACACGCGTTTGCACAATATTTTTTGTGGGATATGAGAGCACATCAGATTATGAAGGTAGTCTATAGTCATGATCAGACATATCAAATTGTATTCTGAATACGAGGAATGTCCCGGGGGGGGGGGGCACATCAAACATTTTTGGTGGGTATGTTCCCCCGGAATTTTGAGGTGGTGGGTCTTTGGGAGCTGACGGCGTACCGGTAAAAGGGGTTCTTTTGGAGCTGCATGCGAACCAGGCTGCGAACAAGTTAAATGGGTCTTTTGGAGCTGCGAACAGTCAAAATCAAGGGTCTTTCTTGGCTTTTTGGTTGCAAATCGCCTGAAAAAAACCCAGAAATATGAGGAATGAGAAATTTTTGGGTCTTTCAGAGCTCTATTTTGGTCAAATATAGGGGTCTTTCGCAGCTGCGAAATCGAAAAAGGAGGTCTTTCCGGGGAACATACCCGTATGGTCATTTGTGTTGAGTGGAATAAATTAGCGCGAAGTGCGAAAAAATTGGCACTTTTAGGTTGAAATGGCAAAATATGAGGTTAATTTGGTCAGAAACAGCACGAAAAGAATCTTACATATCGGGGCGGCCACCACCATCCCACGGAGCTCCACGGGGAGGGGGAAGACTTGTTGTACAGGGGTATTCTGGACAGACTGGTGTTGGTATGTAGCATGTAAACACGTTTTTTAAATTGTACATGATTAGTAGAAAGTCTATAGACAAAATGGTGCTAGAGAAAAGATTTGTCCATGTGATATGGCATATTAGGCCGTATAAAATTAATGTTTTGGTTCTCGTCCAGAGGATTTTCATGAATTGATGAGGGAGGGAGGTGTGTTTTTTTTTTTTTTTTTTCAATGTAAAATTAGCATTGTCAGTAGTTTTCGGTCTTCTCCAACAGTGCTCGAGGAAACGATGAGGCCCTTTTTTTTCAAATGTGAGATTCTGAGGATAAACCCCTAGAGTACCACAAAAAGACTTGGAAGTGATGCTTGTTCTCTAATAAACTTATTTATATGTATGAAGATTTCATAAATCATTCCAAAGTCTAAAAAAATTAAAAAATCTATAAAAAAAAAAAAATCTGACAAATCCCAGAAATTGAGGAGGGAGGGACGAGAACCAAAATATTAATTTTACACGGCCTTAAATCAGTAAACATGGTAAACACGTATTATTATTATAGTGCACCCACGGTATAACGTTATTACTCACCGACCGACCTTAACATTGGTTTGTATACAACCCAAATACTTCCTCAAGTGTGACTATTGGGGCGTCAAATTGTAAGGACCGCAACCTTCAAACTATTTTTATTCATACATTTAAATTTAAAGAACAACAATAATCATTCATATCAAAAATTTACAAAAAGTCACATGATGGAATATGGTGCTACGCTGTCAAAGATAAAATTACATTTTTAGATTTTTTTTCTGTGATTTGTGCATGTATATTCTTCTGTTCACCTTAATACCGCATTTTTCCGGGTTTTTTTCTAACAGATTTTTTTGGTTTTATTAATAATGCTTGAAAACAACACTGATGTTTTTTGTTTGTTTTTGTTTTTAAACATGTTAAACGCACACCTATGTCCTGTATAACAACAACCACAGACCCTAGAAAGAATCTCTAGAGTAGGCCTATGTGCAACAACCTTCAAGTTGCTCCAGCAAGTTTGCGTTTTTATAGGTTTTACATACTGCAGTTACTGTCCGTTTTCCTATACACAATACACAGTGCTCTTTCCCATTGACGCGTGACCTCTACAAATAGCCCTACGTTAAAAGTATGGGGATATGACTAGTTAAGGGCTGGGGTATGAACGTTTGGACAGTATTTATTTTGGGACATTAGAGCACATCAGACATATCGAATTGCATTCTGAATACGAAGAATGTCATTCTGATATCAAATAATTTTGATTTTTGAAATTCGCAATTTAATACACATTTTATGGCAAATCATTAAAAATTGATATTTAACAGTAGGCCCTACTTGAAGTAAACTTTATAAATCTGATGATTTATACTTAAAAGTGTATGTAGGTGGGATGAAAAGCCGACGATCAATTGAAAATTTTGACCTTTCGTATTGAAGATATGGATTTTTTCCCCAAAACACCAAAAAAAAATAGGTCTTTTGGGAAAAAATCCATATCTTCAATATGAAAGGTCAAAATTTTCAATTGACCGTCGGCTTTTCCTCCTGCTACATACACTTTAAGAATATATCATTAGATTTGTATAATTTACTTCGAGGACTGTTATATATCAAAAATTTAAAAATATCAAATTTTTATAATTTGTCATAAAATTTGTATTATATTGTGATTTTCAAAAATGAAAATTATTTGATATCAGAAAGACATGCTTCGTATTCAGAATGCAATTCGATACGTCTGAGGTGCTCTCATGTCCCACAAAAAATACTGTCGAAACGCAATAAACGCTCATTCTAGATCCCTTAACGTCGCTGTGTGAAAAATAACCGGCCAATATTAAAAGTACTCTTCTAAAGTTCTAGAAAATATAGTTTTTAACATGTCCTAAATTTTTAGCTAATTTAGATGTTTGGAAATATGCGTACTTTGGTGTTTTAGTTAATGTTATAGGTAATAGTACATTGCCTAGTCAACGTCGCTGTGTGAAAAATAACCGGCCAATATTAAAAGTACTCTTCTAAAATTCTAGACAATATAGTTTTGTAACATGTCCTAAATTTTTAGCTAATTTAGGTGTTTGGAGAGGGTCGCACTTTTGTGTTTTAGGAAAGATATGTAAACGACAGATAACACCAAAAATATGAAGAAATTATTTCCAAACCGTGTTAAGTCAACAATCATTATGTTGCTCATTTTCAAGAATGCTGGTTTACAAAAAGCAGACCATTGTCTCATTTCGTGAACAAAGGTACACATACCATTGTTTCCTTTCGTTTCCTTTATAATCGGTTACCCAACTGAAGCTATAATACCAGCTTTATTGCGATATCGCACATGAAAACAGACACTTGTGCACAACCAGAGAAGATCCGATTTAATCAGTTGAGCTGTTTCAATGAGTGTTATCTTGGTTTAATAGCTTTTAATGGGGTTAAGTCCTGCAAAGGTCGAGATGAATTCTACTGTAGACATGACTGCATCATGACTGGAACGTGGAACCATTGTTTTGGTAGGGGATAACTATTTGGCTAGTTAGCATTTGGCTAGTTAAATTCAAAATCAATAGAGGGCGTCCTATTTTGGCTAGTTAAATGTTGGTCACCCAGGCTAGTTAAAAGTTTGTCCTTCAGGCTAGTTAAATATTAGTCCCTCAGGCTAGTTAAAATTTTGTCCCTCAGGCTAGTTAAATTTTTGTCGCTCAGGCTAGTTAAATTTTTGTCCCTCAGGCTAGTTTGCAAAAAGTATAGGTAGGCCTATATAGAGAAAGTCAGCATCCGAAAGTCTGCATGCATGGCATATCCCCGCATATGGCTAATTGGCTACATTTTGTAACCAGACCTTTGTATAAGGAAGTGGTCTCGTTGCTAAGTTCAAACACCAACAAATAATACGGACAATATAGATTTTAACTGGAATAGTTCAATGCTCTAAATTTGCTGAAAAATCATGAGGTGAAATATTAGGCCTACAGAGGAATTGTTTACAAGTAAATGCGAGTCATGTGACTATATTACACGTACGCCAACTTACAAGCACGGAATATAACCCATGTCGATTCATTTTATAATTGAATAAAAATTCCCTTTAAAAGGGAAAGCCAGCCTCAATGTAGAAGAGGTCTTGTAATTAGTTTGGGTCAATGTGAAAGACATTTTTAGGATCACGTTTACATCCATGTTACACGACAGTCCACCAAGACATAGACCCCTATCTGTTATTTTAAGACACTGTTGCCAAAAGCTTGCCAAGATCATGAAACCATTTACTGTGTGTGCTAGATATTCTTAGATATTCCTAAAAGTAATGTTGTCCTTTTCTTTGTAGCCTTTGCATTAGGTAACCCACCCATCGACACACCCAGCCGTTGCGCTAATGCTCGTCGACCAGAAAATGGCCACGTGAAATGTTGCATTGATTTGAGTAGCTTTGATGACGTAGACATCAATTCTGGCGGCAAATCTGGCGGTAAATCGTCTGGCGGCCATTCTTCTGGCGGATCATCACACGGACCGGATGTCTACACGTGCACATACACCTGTGATGTAGGGTTTAAGTTGAGTGGACCATCTGTTCTGGAATGCCCTATTGACAAGATAACGGATAACCCAACGTGTGAACCAGGTAAGAGAGATGCATGGTTTATCTTTACCCCCTCCACTGCCGTTTTCTCCGGGGGGGGGGTGCAACCGTCACTCAGAAGACCCGTTATTACTCAGAAGGCCTACTATTCAGAAAACCCGTCACCCAGAAGGCCCGTTATTCAGATTTTTGAATAGCGGGCTTGTTTTCATTTAAAATGACCCGCTAACCCAAAGACCCGCTAATCTGAAAACCCGTTAATCAGAAGGCCCGCTACTCAAAAAAAATTTTTCTGAGTAGCGGGCCTTCTAATTAACGGGCCCTTTGCAGAATAACACCCTATATTCTAACGTGCACTACGACAGCGAATAGGAGAACAGCTGGTAAACTATCATGCATGATAAGTGGACAAAAAATACCACGCACGGGCAAGTTAACGGTGCAGTGCCACGCCGTCTGTCCTCTGTCATGCATTACATGAATTATGAAGGGATGAATCGATATTCGCATTCTGCCAAAAGTAATACTTTGTGATAACAAAAGCTGTTTTAAACATAGTTCGCCATTCTATGGGTTACCGGTAGTCTCCCAGTGGCATAGTCAGCACTTTTTCACATGGTGGGGTTCAAGACAAAATTTTAGGGGGAAAACATTGACGAAAATTTTTAGGGGGAGGGCAGCTGTCTTCCTTTTCCCCCATCCCCTTGGCTATGCTACTGGTTATTCCTAACTTGTTTGTCTTCATTTTCTTTTCCATTCTCTTCCGTTTTTGTCTCGCCTGAATGTTCAGGGAGAGACTTAGTAATCACTATGGTGTGTGTGTGTCGGGGTGGGTGGGGGTGTGTGTGTGGTGGGGGGGGGGGTGTCCGTGTGTGTGTTCGGAAAAAGCTTGTGAACGCGTTATCTTGAGAACCGTAAGTGCTATGATGATGAAACTTTATAGGGGTAGCATGACCAAAGGGTGTCGACCTGATTAGATTTTGAGCGCAAAATATGGTAATTAAGTACCTAATTTGCATAATTTATTTCTCCTACTTCTCCGTATTTTAGTTCAGCTTTGTCGATGTATTTTGTGTTCATCATCATCATCATCATCATCATCATCATCATCATCATCATCATTATCATCATCATCACCGTCATCATCATCATCATCATCATCACCACTATCACCATCATCTTCATCTTCATCATCATCATCTTCATTATCATCATCATCATCACCATCGTCGCCATCATCATCACCAGCACCATCATCATCATCATCATCATCATCATCATATCATCATCATATCATGATGATCATCACCATTATCATCATCACCATCATCGTCTTCGTCATCATCATCATCATCATCACTATCATCTTCATCATCATCACCATCATCATCATCACCACCATTATCATTAACACCATCACCATCATCTTCATCATCATCACCTTCATCATTATCATCATCATCATCATATCATCATCATCATCACCACCATGATGATGATGATGGTTATCATCATCATCATCATCATCATCATCATCATCATCATCATCATCATCATCACCGCCATCTTCATCATCATCAACAACAACAGCAACATTATCATCATCATCATCATTATCATCATCATCATCATCATCATTATTACCTAGCTACACCCCCCAGCTAGGTACTGTAATGCTCTCCGATTCTTCTTTCTTCTGCCAACAAACTTCAAAATGCTTCTTCTCCTACATGTTACACCCTACAATTACGTAACTTGCACATATGTATCGGCTATGTCCAGTGCCCATAGCGTCTAAACAGAACTGGGGTCAAAGGTCATTAAGGGGGCATTTCTGGTATTTAACCAAATACCTTCAAAATGCTTCTTCTACCACATATTATATAGTACAATGATGTCATTTGCATATATGCATCGGCTATACTACACGCCTATAACTTCATACAGAATTGGGGTCAAAGGTCATTAAAGGGGTAAAATCTTACAATTGCATTATCTGGACATCTGTAAGAGGTATGGGGCTCAAACTCGGTGACAACAAATCTCATGACCAGGGGACCATTTTGCAGGGGTCAGGTCAAAGGTCATGCAGAGGTCAAATTTTAGAAATGCATTTCCTGGACATCTGTAAGGGGTATGGGGCTCAAACTTGGTGACAACAAACTTAATGATCAGGGGAACAACACTTTGCAGGGGTCAGGTCAAAGGTTATATGGGGTCAAATCTTATAATTTCATTTTCTGGATATCTGTAAGGGGTTTGGGGCTCAACAACAAATCTCATGAACAGGGGAACATTTTGCAGCGGTCAGGGCAAAGGTCATACAGAGGTCAAATCTTAGAAATGAATTTTCTGGACATCTATAAGGCGTACGGGGCTCAAACTCGGTGACAACAAACTAGATGAACAGGGGAACATTTTTGGAACATTTTGTAGGGGTCAGGTTAAAGGTCATCTGGGGTCAAATCTTAAAATAGCATTTTCTGAACATCTGTAAGAAGTACGTGACTCAAACTCGGTGACAACAAACCTCATGACCAGGGGAACATTTTGCAGGGGTCAGATACCTCCACAACACCAACACGCCCCAGCTAGGTTTGTGGTCTATGACCACCATTTGCCACTAGTTATTAATATTACCCTTTTCTTCACTTCTGACGTTATATTTTACTTCTTGTTCGTAGTTGAGTGTGAGGTCCTTCCAGCGATAGACCAAGGATCCCTCAGTTGTAGTGACAGTTTCCAGTATGGGTCCGTGTGTCAATACAAATGTGCAGTGGGATTCTACATTTCCGGTGGAAGTTCAAGTTTGACTTGTAATAAGGACGGAATGTGGAATGGTATTGTTCCCACGTGTCAACCAGGTAAGTCACGTGGGCCTATGACACGTATGACACGTTTTAAAGCCTTCATCAAACAACGATGCTCGCGCTCAGCTTTAATTTCATCAATAGGCCTATCTTTGTTTGATAAAAATATTCAAATTTGGTTTTTAATATACAAGGGCCAAGTATTTGATTTTCATTCAGGGCTATTCTGAAAACTGCCATAATTTCTATTCCAAAAGAACAGTATTCATTGTAAATATTCGGGGTTCTTGCGATGTAACAATATGTTGGTGGAACAATCTTCTTCAAGTTCAGCCCGTAGGGCTGCAATTCAGCTTCCATCTGCAGCCGCTCGCATAGGGCTGAGTTTTGGCGTTGATGTTTTTAACGCTTTGCCAGTTTTTAAACACTTTTACCTCGCCTCATAACCCTGCCGCTTTAAAACAAACTTCTAGTTTGCCAGCCGAATAGCGCCGGGAGACTGGCATCTTGCCGCTAAGTGTCATAAATATGACCATTTTGTATATGCCCTCGTCTCTGTTCACATGCAGTTTAGTAGTTTTACAGGAAAGTCTGCAACTATAGACGAATCCAATTTCACGCAGTCCTACACCTCAGTGGCAGCCATGGCTGGGTCCCCGCTGAGTATATCTCACCTGAAATGTGAAATGATGCGTCCTTGTTTGGCGGGAATTTTAAACTGCATTCCATCACCCGTGTTACACGTAGACAACAGAATGATGAAAGTTTACAACACAATACAATATAACATCGACTTTTAAGCGGCTTTAATCCACCCAATTGGGCAGTCACAACACCTGCTTGGTGCGCCGGGGACCCAGTAATGGCCGACCAAATCCTGACCATGACTTGGCTCGTTGGATTCGTCTATACGAGCCCTGATTTAAAACACTCACCAACGATCTTGTTTCACTTTATACTAGTTCAATGCCCAGCACTAGAGGAGCCCAATCACGGTTCATTATTGTGTCCAAATGGTCGTACATTTGGCTCTGATTGCCGCTACACCTGTGATAACCGCTATAGACTGGATGGACCATCCGTGGCAACCTGCGCTGCGAACGGGACATGGACATCGACAGGAAATCGGTTACCAACTTGTAAACTAAGTATGTATTTCATTTTTTGTACAGTCATCTTCTCAAATAAAGTTTACAGTCAGTATATAATATAATCATGATAATTGGATTTAAACTTCTGACCACACCACACAACATGAATGATAACCAGTGAAAAATATCCCATTGACCATCTGGGATTCGAACCTGGGACCTTTGGTTTTTACCGATGTTTTAATAGTGCTCTACCAACTAAGCTATGCGTCAGTTGGGGAAGAGCAGACATTTTATTTCGCCAATCATGATCCTAAAATGTTCATTGTTTCACATTGTTTGTCTTATCAAGAGAATGCACGCTATTGCCTTTGCTTGTCCGCGGATCGTGGTAACGTTTATGACATACCGGTATGGCCCTACAGGATATTTTTCTCCCGGGGTATTTTTATTTGAGCAATCATAATCCTAAAATATTCATTGTTTCCCATGCATTGTTTGTCTTATCAGGAGAATGCAGGCCATTGCCATTGCTTGACCACGGATCGTGGTAACGTTTGTGACATATGGCCCTACATGGTATTTTTATTTGACCAATGTTCAATGTTTCACATTGTTTGTTTTATCAGGTGAATGCACGCCATTGCTTCTGCTTGTCCACGGATCGTGGTAACGTTAGTGACATAATGGCCATGTAGTGTATTTTTCTCCCGGGGCATTTTTATTTGACCAATCATGATCCTAAAATGTTCATTATTTCACATTGTTTGTCCCATATCAGATGAATGCACGCAATTACCTTTGCTTGTCCACGGATCATGGTAACGTTTGTAACATAATGGCCCTCACGGGGTATTTTTATTTGACCAATGTTCATTGTTTCACATCGTTTGTCTTATCAGGTGAATGTACGCCGTTGCCTTTGCTTGTCCACGGATCATTGACATGCACCAAGGGGTGGGATCGTGGATCTCTCTGTTCCTATTCGTGCCACGGTGGTTATACGCTGACTGGAGGGAACTATCTGCTAAGTTGTAGAGCTAGTGGCTTCTGGAGAGGTGATATACCAACGTGTGAAGCAGGTACGTTAACAAGGCCTAAATAATTGTTTGATTGGCGTAACCCGACCGACCCTAAAATTAGACCTGACCCTAGAGGTTGTTTTTTTGTTTGTTCGTTTTTGCAAAAAATGAATAAATAAAAAAATTAATTAAAAAGAAGAAGAAAAAAGTTCCAAGGCTTTTATCAAACGCAATTTACTGCTTTAAAAGTAAAAAAAAATCCCTACCTATCTACCATATACTAATGTCGAATGCAAAATAGTATATATTTAATATTATATGCTTAGAAATAGTTGCAGACAGCTTTAAAACTCATCCGCCGGCACAGTTCTTTTCCGTTGGAGCCGGTTTCTAGGCGTTATTGTTAATGTTCTAAACAATGGAACGCGGTTCAACCGCCTGTCAACCGGCAGTCGAGTTTTGAAGCTGCCCCTAACTAAATGTGCACTGAACCATTATTGGGCCATATTCCATTTGAATTCCGTATACCCCCTATGGAAGATATGTTAATCTTCCACACTGGGAGTGTGAATTTCAATCGGGGGTTACCTGAATGCGTGACTCCATTTTGAAATCTACACCCCCCTGTGTGGTGTGGGTGGTGATGTCTTAATCCATATTATAGTGGGTGTATGGATTTCAACTGAAATTATTCGTGTCTGTTAACCCTAATGATCATGCATTGAAGGCCTAACCAATAACCTATAGTTGCTATGGGAATGTCTTCATGTCGTTTCTTGTCCAAATGTCCTATTAATTATTCTTGAAAGATAATTACGTGTTGCTACATCAAAAACCAGGAACTGTCACACTTCCGGAATTGTGACAGTTCCAGTTTTTGACGCAGCCTGTCAAAAAGCAGCTCCTGGTTTTGATGATGATGATATAACAATAAATAAGTAGGAATTTGTGACAATTCCTACTTTTTGTCAAGCTACGTCGCAATTCTGGAATTTTAGTTCCTGAAAATGCCCCACCAGTGTCTAAACATGCCCGGTGGCACTCAACACAAATGACCAATTGACCATAGGCCTACTGGTATGCTTTCCCGGAAAGACCCCTGTTTTTGGACAGTGCATCTCCGAAAGACCCCTGAAATTTACTAAAACAGAGCTCTGAAAACCTTTTAGCCTTTGCATTAAGTAACCCACCCATCGACACACTCGGTAGTTGTGCTAATGCTCGTCGTCGTCGACCACAAGAATGGCCACGTGAAATGCTGCATTGATTTGAGTAGCTTTGATGACATAGACACCAATTCTGGCGGCAAATCTTCTGGCGGCCATTCTTCTGGCGGTTCATCACACGGTCCAGATGTCTAGGCCTACACGTGCACATACACCTATGATGTAGGGTTTAAGCTGAGTTTTGACCATTCCAGCTCTAAAAGACCCCTAAATTGCTCATTCCTCACATTTCTGTTTTTTTTTCATGTAATTTTCAACCAGAAAGCCAAAAAAGACCCTTGATTTTGACTGTTCGCAGCTCCAAAAGACAGTAGGCATGTGTGATGTGATAATGCTATTATGTTGTATATTCATGTGTATTCGTACAGACTGGGTCAACATAGCACCGGCAAATTCCACAGATAATAGCACATTTTGTTTTTGTGGAATTCCTCCTCCAAGTTCAATTGATATACCGGATTTTCCCAACCCATCTGGTGAAGGTATTGCCTCATATTCTCCTCTTGCCATTGGGCTATTCCGTTTGAAATCCATACACCCCCTGTGGAAGATATGACCTTAATCTCCCACACAGGGGGTGTAGATTTCAAATGGAGCCACCCATTCAGAGCCTCATTCAGGTAACTTTGCGATTTACTTTGCGATTTCTGATTTTATAGCATTATGCAATCACTGAGACCATCAGCATACACACAAAACAACACAAATGCATGATTACCAATAGGCAGAATGAATTGGGTTATTTTCATGTGGTACTAGCAAAAAGTACTCGGAAAAAGTCAATGTGATTTCTTTAGAATTAATGATAAAATTAATATTAAAGTGTGTTGCTAGATACGGCAAAATAAAAAGATAATATTGTTCATAATAGAATAGTCAAAATATTACATTGATAGCGCAATCATACTTATGCTTTCAGTGCTTGAAAGTCACCATTGTCTAAAATATCGCAGGTGGCATCGGGGGAATGGTATAATAATTATACGACTTATGTATAGACTCTCCTTGCCCGGGTTCCTTTGCAAAATTATTTTTGAATCAAACCTTCACATTGAAATATTAATAATAACTATAGCAAATATATTTCCCAGTGGGTATTTCACACATAAAACTAGATATAATCACAGTTAACACACCAGGAAAATTATAGAATATACAACAAGCAAGTAACAGCTGTAGAGCGCAAACAAGCATCCACCTGCTCCGATTCCTTAGTGTTCTTTCCTTACGGATCACACAATGACAACCCTCCACACAAAAATCGCAGTAGAACACGTCCTAAAGTGCACCAGCAAGTATAGGCCTACATAGGGCATAATCATTGTTTATCAATCAATGGCAATGTCAAAATTTACACTACACCCGAAGTGCATATATTTGTTTCAAGCTGCTTTGGTATAATCAATTACCCTTCCAGATTCATCACCTAGAACAACAGCGCCCCCAACAAAGTTTTACACCACGAAACCTAGAACAACTGAGTCCCCAACACAGTTTTACACCACGACACCTGAACTGCCAGATTACAATACAACAACGGGTAAGAACTTGGACGTTGTATTACATAATATCGTTTCGTCTCTTTGTTAAATGCAAACCTTGAAATATAATAACAGGGGATCAATCATGTGAAACTGCCGCTGTACCTGTTAACCCTACTGTCAGGTCGCCCTCTGTCAATATATTTGGTCCAAGAGAATTCGTGTGTAACTTGAATTTAGCAAACATGCAAATCGATATTCGGCACTATGTCAAACTCATAATGATAATTTATAAAGAAGGGTATGAAAACAAAAATATACATTTCAACTTGCATTGGGCTATTAAAAAAAATCAAAATATCTCTGGTTGTCACATTTAACGCACGATTGGGTCACCTGATGCATTCATTGTTTACCTTAAAACATACACTAAATTTCAACTTTTTCAAAAGCTTAATTGTTTGAAAATACCATAGGGCCTAAATATTGGATAATGGATCTTGATTGTTTGGAAATATTCCATAAAACATTACAAAAATCACTAATTAATACTTTATTGTTCCTATTACAGCATTTGCACCAAATACCACAACGACAATTTCCACCCCAACAAAATATTCTACAACCACACCGGGTTAGTGATAGAATTTGATTAACTGTTTCTATACTAATACACATTTGCTCTATCCAACGATGCATTAACCCTATAATCGTCGTCTATTCCCATTCTGCACTTATGACTTCCAAAATCTAAAGTCGTGTTCACACGGTCGGACATAAGTCACTTATTACCTTTAATAAGTGACTTATGTCCGACCGTGTGAACACGACTTAACTATAGTAACTACATCATAGCTGAGTTTTCCATAGAATTTTATAATTCTCATCATAACTATATTAACAATCGCTATTGGTACTAATTCCATGCAACAATAAAAAATAATACGCAAAGCTAAATTTATATATAACAAATATGAACATTTATTAGACCGATTCATTTTTTTTGCTTCGATGTTTACACGCAGCGGCGTTATTCCGTCTTTAAAATGGAAGGGGAGCCCCCGGGGGGGGGGGGGGGGGGCCTTGCCTGAATTGCCAAATAGAAAAAAAAGTGGCTCATCATGCAAAAAGAAAGTTTTTGTGCGTCGCGTGGCTTAATTCCAACAATGGATAATTTATCTTGAGTCTGTATGGGCGGAAGAGGTAAATCATAAATATTTTCAACCCGAGATTTTTGAAAATTGAATACCTGAGTGGAAGAAGGGCCCAACTCCATCAAAACTGTTTTTGAGATATTAAGAAAAAACTTAATATTTGGAAAAGTTTTATAGACAGAATGTTTTCATCTTCAGTGGACCTTTAATACATGAACATACAATATTACATACATTCGAAATTATATATGATGTTTCCATGGCAACGGTACGGGTCTTAATACGAGCTGGAGTTGGGCCCTTCTTCCACTAATATACTGAAAGTGCCAGTTCCGTGTTATATCTACAGAAATTAGGTAATCACCATTAATTGCACAAGTAGAACTCATGTAATATGTTAGCAAGAAAGTTTATAGTATAGTGAAAAGCAGATTTCATGGATGAACAAAATTCCTCTTTAACCATATATTAGAAGGGCCCAACTCCTCTGAGTTGGGCCTTTCTTTCCTGAAAACCATGATTAAGTGTATACATAGAGAGTGGATTTTGCTCATCTTTCACACATAAGGAAGAACAGTCTGCTGGCAATAAAATGCTGGTTCGAACTCATTTTTGTAAAAAAATGGAGTTGGGCCCTTCTTCCACTCAGGTATTCATAAGCCCCTGTCATCCCCTAACCTGGTCCACATTGTGTTACTACAGGTGTATCTCATTCTGTTTACCTCATTTACTTTCTCTTCTCAATACAGGCAATTCCACCACAAACACCGAGTTCGCTCTCTACGACTTTAGCGATGGCGCGGGCGGTCGTGATGGGCCGAGTAGCATTGTAGGTCCAGATAGCGGCCAGGGAAGTGATACAGCCAGTGGTGGTTTGAATGCTGCGGGTATCGTCGCAATTGTTGCTGTGATCGTCGTTCTTATGGGTGTTTCTATTGGCCTATTCGTAGCGTAAGTATATCTATGAATTGCACATTACGTTACTCCCGACTTAAACACTTGTTGCCGATGCCGAAGTTGTGGCATTTTCACTTCACCACCAATTGTCTTTGATTTGGTAACCACAGAAATAGGTTGTCACTTAGCCTGACTGACTAAGGTTCCATTAAAAATAGTAGTCCGAAATGAGCTTTGCCTGCTGAGGATTTTTGTTTTCACTTTCTTCACTTGCGATTTTCAGTCAAAACCAATATTTTTTGACAAAAAACAGCTGATTTGACATGCATACAGCAAAAACAAAATTGTTCAGGGGTTATAAGACAAAACGAGCTTTTATCAGATAGAGTGCCACAAAAATCTCAAATTTGATGGGGGTAAAGTGGGGGATGACACTTATGGCGGCACCAGGAATTTTTTTTGGAGGAGGCATGGAGGGGGGGTGAATTTTAGGGTGGAAAAATCAACAAAAAATATTTGCCCCTCCCCGTAGCGCCGCAACTGGATGAGAATGGGGTCACCCACCTTAAGGGTAAATAACACTAAATAGCTTTCCATAGACTTTACGTGCAAAATAGGGGTCACGTTTTAGGCCATAAGTCGAGTTACCTCTAGCTTTGAAATATATATATTTGATATCATCTTAATCAGAACAAAATTCTGCATAACATATTTGAAAATGACACAACATTTTCCGTCTACTTTTTGAGAAAATTAGCGCTATATAAAAAGGCCCGATTTTCCCGTGTTTACGTCCGACTGCTAACCGCGTTTTGACCTCGTGTGTTCATGCGCTCATTATCGTAAACATCACTCAAATTTTTGCGTTTTCTTTTCAAATTAGTAGAGATCACATTCACAAGTTCTAGTAAAACACGATTTTCAACACTAAAATTGTTAATATTGCACCGATTTTGCACAATTTGTATGCAAAGTTGGGACTATAGGCGTGATAAACTTTTGCCGGAAACCGCTTCACAGGCGGATTTAGTGGTATGAACCCTTAAAGACATGCACATTGTTAATTCCTGATACTTTTCCCCCATGCAGATATCGTAGTACCAAACATTCCCAGGAAGGATATGGCAACCTGTGAGTGAGCAGCACTATGCTACTATTGACCTAATTGGACTTCAGCTAAAATATAAAATCCACAAGTATATTGAACATATTGAACACTATTGAGGATAAAATAATAATTGATTTCTGACCAAAGTGAACACGGTGAACAAAATAGTACAATTAATTGGGCTACCCCAAAAAACATGAAAAAGAAGGTATACTCGTTTAATGTAAAAAGAGTGAAAAACCCACACGCCAAAAGAATGAGAAGAGTGAAATCCCCCCGAGAGTGAAAACCACACCTTTAGGAGAGTGAAACCCACTCTTGATGTCCCTTAGCATACCTTAACGAGTTGTCCGTTCTTTTAAAGGAATGGTGGTACTCTTTTTGGAGTGGTTTTCACTCTTTTAGGAGTGTTTTTCACTCTTTTAGGGGTGTTTTTCACTCTTTTAGGGGTGTTTTTCACTCTTTTTTTAAGGAGTGTTTTTCACTCTTTTTGGAGTGGTTTTCACTCTTTTAGGAGTGGGATTTAATCTTTTAGGAGTGATTTTTTACTCTTTTAGGAGTGGTTTCCACTCTCTTAGGAGTGTTTTTCACTCTTTTAGGAGTGATTTTCACTCATTGGAGTGATTTTTACTCATTTGCAGTGATTTTCATTCTTCTCGTTCTTTTGAATGGCGAATGAGTTTATCACTTTTTTCCATGAAGAGAGTACCCCACCCCATGGCACCTTCTTGCCATTGATGGGGTTAACATCAATATCACCAACTATAGGGCAGCGAAAGTGAGGTCAAAATGGGTATCCATTATTTTATTATCGCGTGATACCCATCTTGACCTCCCGGTAGTATAATATATATGTTATATGTGATATCAATGATCCCCCCATCATCGGCAGGAAGGTGCCAATTACAGGAATGGTCTATAGAGGGTTCGGAGTTCCCGAATTGTCGTAATCATGAACACTGGAATTCCATGTATAACATCCAATCAAAGGGGGTATTAATTCACAGTCAAAACTGAGTCAAATCCTGAATTCCTGAACTCAATTTCTTCATACCTTTAAGGGATCTAAAATGAGCGTTTGTTGCGTTTCGACAGTATTTTTTGTGGCACATGAGAGCACCTCAGACCTATCGAATTGTATTCTGAATACGAAGCATGTCTTTCTGATATCAAATAATTTTCATTTTTGAAAATCACAATATAATACAAATTTTATGACAAATTATAAAAATTTGATATTTTTCGAATTTTTGATATATAACAGTCCTCGAAGTAAATTATATAAATCTAATGATATATTCTTAAAGTGCATGTAGCAGGGAGGAAAAGCCGACGGTCAATTGAAAATTTTGACCTTTCATGTTGAAGATATGATTTTTTTCCCAAAAAGACCTATTTTTTTTGGTGTTTTGGGAAAAACAATCCATATCTTCAATACGAAAGGTCAAAATTTTCAATTGATCGTCGGCTTTTCAACCCACCTACATACACTTTAAGTATAAATCATGAGATTTATTAAGTTACTTCAAGTACTGTTAAATATCAAAAATATCAATTTTTAATGATTTGCCATAAAATGTGTATTAAATTGCGAATTTCAAAAATTCAAAATTATTTGATATCAGAATAACATTCTTCGTATTTAGAATGCAATTCGATATGTCTGATGTGCTCTAATGTCCCAAAATAAATACTGTCCAAACGTTCATACCCCAGCCCTTAATTGAATGTTCACGAATAATGATTGGATCATTATGGAATTACAGTTTTTCTTTCCTTGAATCTCTCTATAATAGAAACAAACCCATGTATTTCCTGAAGCAGCCCAGAAGTGACACGCGGTTGTTCCCATTAGTCATGAGCAATCATAATATATATTTTATTCCGATAAGATTGACAATTTGTTCTCTTGTCAAGTGTCTTACTCGTATTATAATACTATAGTTACCATGGTTACTATACATTTAGGCGACAAAAACACCTGTTTTATGGGCGGACAGGTTTTATTTTTGTTTGTTTTTTCTTTCTTTTTTTAGGGTGGCCACCGATAGTTTGACAAATCTGGCAAAAATTTGATTTTGCCGCATTCTTTCAAAAACATTTAAGTCAAAATCAATTAATTTTGGCCAAAAATGGCTGATTTTATAGCAAAACTTTATCCAAAAATGCAAAATCTGCGTTTTCGGGTCGGGCCCGTAAAACAAGAAGTTTTTTCGTCGCCTTAGGAAATATTATAAAAGTTATAAGCGAATAGTGTAGACGATGATTGAATACCTCTTTCATTCCAGGGGTCCATTTCATTCAACGATTCGTAAGCCTCCAAATCAATCGTAACTTACGACGTATCGTAAGCGCCATTTCAATAAAATGACTTACGATCGGTATCCTTCGTACATTGTCGTAAGTCACCACAGGAACCCTTCATTGAGTTACGTCTAGTAAAAGGGTATTCGTAACTTACTTCAAATAAGAAGGGTTAAAAGTATAGTGAAATATAGGCCTACGCCCCTGAAATGAGACACAAGTATATACTATATGTCTAGATTGATTGCGTTTACAAAACTACAATTACTAATCAGTAGGGACAAGCGATTTGCCCGGAACTTTTTTTCCGCGCCATTCCGCGCAATTTGCTATTTTTTTCCTATGGGCAGGGATACATGATTTTGCACTGAAAAAAGAGTTCCGCGCAATTCCGCGCAATTGGCTATTTTTTTCCTATGGGCAGGGATACATGATTTGCACTGAAAAAAGAGTTCCGCGCAATTCCGCGCAATTTGCTATTTTTTTCCGCGCAAATCGCCTGTCCCTGCAGTAATCAGATTCTGGTGTATGGTGGATGGAATCATTATTTCCGGGCATTATTATGCCCATGAAGCAAATCAAGCAATGCAAGATAACTTGGTGAAGTTGTAAAGAGTAATTTTTCATTATTTGTAAGGGAAAAAACATGTTTGTTTCCTGTAGGAGGTGGCAGAGTGATCTGAATACTACAGTAATTGCAAAATCATAATAAAATGTGAGTTTGAATTTTTGGTCAGAATTTGTAGGCCTACTCAAATTTGCCCCCAAATTGCACATATCAGATATTCAAGTCAATTTATAAAATAGGTTTTTGCTTTTTGGCCGAACGGAAAAGAAAGAAGGAATGACTAAAGAGAAAAGATGAACAAAGATTCCATCGGGATTTGAACCCGAGACCCCCCCTTGCGTGCCAAGCACTACATATACATTGTACCCCTTCGATATAGCTGGGATGCATGCGCATGATGGGGACTTGTGGAGTGGCTTCCTGCAGTAGGAGGCCTTGTAGCCGTATTTGGGAGTTTAAGTTTGTGCAGCACTGAGGGTTAATTTGTACTGATATATTTTCCTCAAGTCTTTGGGTTTTTTGCATGAAAATAAATAAATGCCAACAGGAAACAAACTTGTTTTTTAATTTGTGCTTAAACAGGGTTTTATACATATTATATGAAACAATGTATATAACAGAGAACATTATTTTTGTATTTGTTTGTTTGTTTAAACCCCGGCCCCCAACTCAACACAAAAGTTGGCAACCTTGAGAGTTACCAAAAAGCGCTGAAAAGGGGTAAATTTTTTACAGTAGCATGCAAGGACCGCGAAATTGGCAAAATAGGGGGTATTTAAGTTGGACTGTCCGTGAGATTTGACTGTGAAATCAGCAAAATAGGGGGTAGCCTATTTAATTTTCACTGTCCGCGAAATTTGGATAAAAGGGGTACTGAGAAAATCTAGTAATTTTTTGGCAATATTTATGTCATTGAAAAAGGGGTGTTTGAAATTATAGTCATTTAAAATGGGTGTTGGAAATTCTACACTGTAAATATAGTGCTTAGGATTTAAACACTTGCAAGTAAACTAAACACGTTTAAAGTCTAAGCACAAGTATTTTTTGTGTTTAAATATGTGATACATCTTTCCTCTACATGTTTAGATTGCAAACATTTGAAGTTCTAAACAGTTGGTAAATATTTACGTGTTTCGAAGTTTGATACTTCCAGTTACATGTTTAGGATTTAAATGCATCGTGAATACATGAAAAAAATGTAAACACAAAATAGCTAAACGTTTAGTAGAAAACATGTTTACAGTTTTGACGCCTATTCAAAAGATGCTCGTCAAACTGTAGGACACCCGCTTCGAAGAGTAACACTTCCAGTTACATGTTTAGGATTTAAACACGTCCATGTTTGAAATAGCGCGGTTTTGTCCCACGTGACATAAAAGAACAATTTCGATTGGTCAATCAGACGCAGCTCGCAGACGATTTTGACAAAATTCGATCTTTTGTGCCGTAGCCGAGAAGGAAGCAATAGGCCTACGCATTTTGTATCTTCAATCAAAATGGACAATCCTTTCATTAATTTGCTCGGAAAAGAATGGTCATCTATGGAAGAATATGACGAGAGACAAGCAGAGTATTTGGGGAAGATGTTGGAGAGGTATTGAAAGGTAAGACGGCTTATTTATTGTTATTTTCATGATTTCATATGAACGCACACGTACCCGGGACTCGCCATTACATGGTGATTAAGCTTAACAAATAACAATCATCTAGCATGTTAGCATGTTGTTAGCATCAAAGAGCTTTTAATAGAAATAGAGTCGCAATAGATTATATAATCTTTTGTTCGTTTGATGCCGATTAGAAGTTGCGACAGGCTATTCATAAAAGTGGTACCATTGTTTCGAAGAAAGGGGTTCCTCCATTAAATTAGTCACTGATCCGGCATCATATTAACGCTCTACACAACAAGCGAGTATCAATAAGTGACCACACTACAGTCATGTGTAAGGGCAGTCATGTGTAAAGTGGTACCATTGTACTTACGTATCCCAAATGTGTGCTTGTGTGGGTCTGAATTCTATAAGGAGGCTTTAGCTGTCGATGCAATCATCTTTACCACCCACCTGACGTTAGGCGTTTCATTTAAATAAATTGAATGCTCTTCTGATCGACTACATATTAGAATGTATGAAGGCTGCCATGTCCAGTCCATATATCTATACACTATAATGGTAATCGCTATACGTATACATTTAAGTATAAGTATAGGCCTATAAAGGTTGTTTTAATAAATTTCCATTTAATTTTATTTTAAGAAAGAGATTGGTATAGACATAGTGGCGTACCCAAAGAGGGGAGGGGGTTGGGGAGGGGCAGATTCACCTCTGTAAGAAGTCTTGGGAGGGGGGGAGAGGGGAGGGGGGGATATGGAGAATGAGAGAGGGCTGGAGGAAGGAGAAATAAAAAGATATAATAAAGACAAGTAGATAAATAGAAATATAAGGACAAGGATGGGAATGAGAGAGGGAGGGTGAGAGGGACAATGCGAGCGAGGGAGTGATAAAGTGTAGGCCTAGGAAAGAATAAGTACAGAGAAGGGAAAAGAAAGGAATGACGAATACATTTAATAATAATTATTAGGCCTATATAAGGAATATATAAGGAAAGAAAGGAATGATGAATACATTTAATTATTAGGCCTATATAATAACTAAACACATAACATTACTGGGCAGCCATTCGATGATGTCAATGCCTTTATTCGTTACGTAATTAAAACGCCCAGTCAGATGTATTTCACACCTACCAAACACAACTCACCCAATTTCGCAAACTGGACATTGAATGTACACTCTCATGAATATTGATTGGCAACATTTTCCAATATGTCAGCGCTCTAATCGGAAACAATAGAACAATAGACCCTGCAGAGCGTTGGTTAGCATGTTGTTAGCATTTTGGATGCTTTTGGACCAACGCTCTGCAGGGTCTATTGTTCTATTGTTTCCGATTAGAGCGCTGACATATTGGAAAATGTTGCCAATCAATATTCATGAGAGTGTACATTCAACGTCCAGTTTGCGAAATTGGGTGAGTTGTGTTTGGTAGGTGTGCAATACATCTGACTGGGCGTTTTAATTACGTAACGAATAAAGGCATTGACATCGTCGAATGGCTGCCCAGTGCTGTTATGTGTTTAGTTATTATATAGGCCTAATAATTAAATGTATTCATCATTCCTTTCTTTTCCCTTCTTTGTACTTATTTTTCCTAGGCCTACATTTTATCACTCCCTCGCTCTCATTGTCCCTCTCACCCTCCCTCTCTCATTCCCATCATTTTCCTTATATTTCTATTTATCTACTTGCCTTTATTATCCCTTCCTCCAGCCCTCTCTCATTCTCTATATCCTCCTCCCTCTCCCCCCCTCCCAAGACTTCTCACAGAGGTGAATCTGTCCCTCCCCAACCCCCCTCCCCTCTTTGGGTACGCCACTATTTCTATACCAATCTCCTTCTTAAAATGACATTAAATGGAAATTTCTTAAAAACAACCTTTATAGGCCTATACTTATACTTACATGTATACGTATAGCGATTACCATTATAGTGTAATATAGATATATGGACTGGAAATGGCAGCCTTCATACATTCTAATGTGTAATTGATCACCAAGAGCCTATCGTCAGGTGGGTGGTAAAGATGATTGCATCGACATCTAAAGCCTCCTTATAGTCTTCAGACCCACACAAGCACACATTTGGGATACATTGAGTACAATGGTACCACTTTACACATGACTGCCCTTACACGTGACTGTAGTGTGGTCACTATGAGCGTGTTTATAGTGAGCCAGATTATCCGGTATTTAGCGTATAAGTACATCTTATACGGTATTGGTCGCCACTATAAACAGACCAATAGCGCTATTTGCCGCACATATTATACGGAACTGATATCCTTCGATATCGATGGATATTGCAGTACATTCATTCCGTATACGGCCACTATAAACAGACAGGGATTAACGATACCGTTATTCAAGGAAGTGGAGCAGGGTTATATAACTCTCCGAGCTCAAATTTGTCACTGTAATAACACATCACCTACAAAATGGTACGGTACTGTAGCAATTATGTTTAAAAATAGGCCGGTATCGTTTCCACGGCAAACTATTTGAAACTGGCATCATATTTGTGTATCCCACATTGCATTGCGGTGACCTCGAACACGCCGAGTTCAACCACCTCGGATTCAGAATAGCGCTATTGAGCTCTATTGATTGCCACTATAAACAGTCGAGATAACGGATAAGTCACATTCCATTCTAATCCCGTATGCGTATAAGAATACCGTATAAATACTGTACACCACTATAAACACGCTCTTATTGATACTCGCCTGTTGTGTAGAGCGTTAATATGATGCCGGATCAGTGACCAATTTAATGGCGGAACCCCTTTATTCGAAACAATGGTACCACTTTTATGAATAGCCTGTCGCAACTTCTAATCGGCATCAAACGAACAAAAGATTATATAATCTATTGCAACTCTATTTCTATTTAAAAGCTCTTTGTTTTGGACAATGTCGGAATTACGTCAGTATTGTGTGACGATTTAATTCTCGGACAGGCTGAACGCAACAGCGAAGATTAAGATGATTGTTATTTGTTAAGCTTAATCATCATGATCATAATCATGTAATGGCGAGTCCCGGGTACGTGTGCGATCATATGAAATCATGAAAATAACAATAAATAAGCCGTCTTATACCTTTCAATACCTCTCCAACATCTTCCCCAAATACTCTGCTTGTCTCACTCCATACCTCTTCCATAAATGACCATTCTTTTCCGAGCAAATTAATGAAAGGATTTTCCATTTTGACTGAAGATACAAAATGCACAGCATGTAAACATGTTTAAATCCAAAACACAAATCAATCTAAACGCATCATAAGGCTAAACACATTTACTGTTTCAATCCTAAATGCTTGTCAATCTAAACATGTTTAAACTCTAAACAGGAGTGCCCTAAACATAAAACTGACCTAAACGTTACAAAATGGGGACGAGATCGGTGTTTAGATTTCGTGTTTAAGGTCTAAACACTGTATTTACAGTGTAGTCATTGAAAACCACAAAAAAAGGGGTTGTTTTTGGCCCAATTTTGTCCTCGATTAGGCCTATGTATGAAAAAGGGGGTAAATTTGATGGAAAAAATGAAGAAAAAAAAGGGTGTTTGAAAGATTTGGTAACTCTCATGGTTGCCAACTTTTGTGTTGAGTTGGGGGGCGGGGTGTAAACGGTCGCTCAGTGTGGAGACACGCAAACAAAATGCTCCAGCCAGACTTAAAAGCCTATATTTAGGCCTATATAGCCTATATAATTATTGTAACCTTAGTAAAAAAAAAACCCTGAATAATTTTATTATTCTACCATTAAAAAACCTTTTCTCTAGGTCTTATAACAGGCCTGCATTATATTCTAAATTTTCCAAGATTTGAAATAACATCAGGAATGGATCAATTTTTATTTTATGTTTGAAGAATTTCAGATGTTTTAGGTTAGATATTAAATTGGATCTTCTCTGGTTGTGCACAAGTGTCTGTTTTCATGTGCGATATCGCAATAAAGCTGGTATTATAGCTTCAGTTGGGTAACCGATTATAAAGGAAACGAAAGGAAACAATGGTATGTGTACCTTTGTTCACGAAATGAGACAATGGCGTGCTTTTTGTAAACCAGCATTCTTGAAAATGAGCAACAAAATTTAGGACATGTTACAAAACTATATTGTCTAGAATTTTAGAAGAGTACTTTTAATATTGGCCGGTTATTTTTCACGCAGCGAAGTTAACTAGGCAATGTACTATTACCTATAACATTAACTAAAACACCAAAGTACGAATATTTCCAAACATCTAAATTAGCTAAAAATTTAGGACATGTTAAAAACTATATTTTCTAGAACTTTAGAAGAGTACTTTTAATATTGGCCGGTTATTTTTCACACAGCGACGTTAACTAGTCATATCCCCATACTTTTAACGTAGGGCTATTTGTAGAGGTCACGCGTCAATGGGAAAGAGCACCAGTAGCGTAGCCAGCGGGGGGGGGGCAGGTGGGGCAGAGTGCCCCCCCTGACAAAAAAAATGAAAGAAAAAGTGCCCCTCTGACAAAAAAATGAAAGAGAAAATCAGGAGGGCAAAGGAAAAGAAAAAGGGCAAGGAGCCCCTTTTCTAGCAAAATTCAGGGCCAAAATAGTGTAACATACAAAAATTTTCCGCGCTACGCGCGCACATTGTAGCGATAAAGCCCTTTTTTAACCGGATATAATGGGCGAAAATAGTGTAAAATACCATTTTTTCGCGCTACGCGCGCACATCATCCCAATAAAGCCCTTTTCGGGAAGCTCGAAGACATACAGTCTCTATGTATTGTATGATGCAACTGCAATTTTTTTCGTCTGTGCCCCAAAAATTTTATTTTGCACCCCCCCCCCCCCTGACCCAAGAAAGCTGGCTACGCCCCTGAAGAGCACTGTGTATTGTGTATAGGAAAACGGACAGTAACTGCAGTATGTCCGGACCCCGGCAATAGCGGGGATTTAGCCAGGACTTAGCCTGCATGGGATGTAACAGCTCAACCACACAGCCGGGACGGACATAGCCGGGACTTACGGCGATGATGTAATGCATCTCGAAAGGGCCGGGGATCTACCCAAGACATTATAAAAGAATGCCCTTAACTGTGCAGGGTCGTAAAGCGGAGGAAACACTAATCTATTCTATCCATTTACCAGGGGAATCCAGGTTCTCTGATATTATAATTTGAATCAGAATTCGTACGTTTTGTGATCTTTCTGGTGGTTGCCCCGGGGTAAGGGGGCAGGGACTTGCCCGAGAAAATATTACCCGCCCCGCCGGGACAGTTACATGTTTGTAACAGTTTGCAACATTACGTCCCCGCCTAAGTCTCCGCTATCCCCGGGGGCAGGGACTGCAACTGACAGCCGCATTTAGTGGCAAGATTAAAGCGATTGACCCAAAGAGAATGGACTCTTCCGTGCTAATTTGAATGATGGCCCTCTTGGAGGCAAAAGCCTCCGGATTATATTGCCATAGGCCCGGCAAACTTTGATCCGAAACCAGTGCATGCTTGTTTGTATTCTCCATGTAAACCTCTAATGTCATGAATGTAGGCCCAGTAGCCTACGTCAAGTTGTGCTCATAGCACGCTAGGGCATCATGCGTGCATAAATGTTTGCAATGTATATAGGCCTACAAGCTTAGAGAGGCACACACTATGCAGTGCTTACCATTTGACTTGGGCATAGATTAATAACTTGGGGCTCTTGTCACTAAAATGCCAGATGGCGCTATTTTGGTGTCCATGTGTGACAAACCAATGGCATGCCATAAACGTTATACGCACGCGGCAATTCCGAGGCCATTCTCTTTGGCTCTACAGGGTGTAACAATAAAATTTGTACAATTTTGAAAATAGAATGACACAAGTATGTCGCTTATTTTTGGGTTTGATATTTATATGTCTATCAAGATAATTTCTTTAGCCACCAGCTAAGCTTTGTTCCAATAAAATCGACGGTATGCAAGTGAAGATATGGCCAATTAGGCCGTGTAAAATTAATATTTTGGTTCTTGTTTCCTTGCTCCTCAATTTCTGGGATTTGTCAGATTTTTTTTTTTTTTTTAGATTTTCAATTTTTTAGACTTTGGAATGATTTATGAAATCTTCATACATATAAATAAGTTTATTAGAGAACAAGCATCACTTCCAAGTCTTTTGTGGTACTCTAGGGGTTTATCCTCAGAATCTCACATTTGAAAAAAAAAAAAAGGGCCTCATCGTTTCCTCGAGCACTGTTGGAGAAGACCGAAAACTACTGACAATGCTAATTTTACATTGGGGAAAAAAAAAACAAACAAAAAAAACACCTCCCTCCCTCATCATGAAAATCCTCTGGACGAGAACCAAAACATTAATTTTATACGGCCTTATGTAACCTGGTCTTGAAATCGCTTGGGCCACTTTTGTCTATAAGTGTTACAAAAGTGACTGAATAGAGTTGAACCATGGACCAGTTGGACGATGCTCTTATGATAGGTAGTTTTAAACAATGGAGTATTTGAAGTGGTAGAAATGACTACATAATAGAATATCTCCTTGAGGTTTTGAAAGTCACAACGAAGCCCTGACATAACAACCTCATTTACTGGAAATCGTGGCTGCAGCTCAACAACTTCAACCCCAATTCACGTTGGAAGAGCGTATTTTTAAAGTTGTGACATTCGGTAGCACATGGGGTCCATAGAAACCAGTGTGTCTTATAAGACTGATTTACTCACTACAATCTTCACTCTTAAACTGTGTTTTTCTGAATGTGCTGATCATGTTGATTGCTAGTCGGAAACTCCTGGGAAGCTATGGACATGGCATCTTACCTACTCCATTCTATAACAGTCTGCCTAGTGCCTTGTGTGTTGTCTCTTCAATAATTTTGTTGAATGTAATTTTATGAATAAAAAAAAAAAGATAGAAAGTGACTTCAAATAAGTTATGTGTCATTTTATTTATACTAAAGAAGTTATTAAATTAATAAAGTAAGTCAATTTATTTATCTATAAGTGCATGTCAAATGGGGTACATTGTTCAATACTATAGGCCTACATGCATAAATTATGCCCATATTATAGCTAGGCCCTAAAAACTTTATTTTGCATCGGATTTTTTCCGTTGAAAAGACAAAACTGATGTTTATGATAGCAACCATTTCATCAATAACATTTTGAGTCATTTTTATCCATAAAACAACACAGGATATGATAGATAACTACTTTCACATCAATAGGGTCCATATGATCACAGATTGTTAAGAATCTGTGATATGATGAAGATTTTGATTCTATAGATCTGTTATCAACATGATATCACGCTGTTCAGTGGTCAAGGAGTAAGGACCCCCGGTCAAGGACACTGATATGACATCATAGGTGATGTAATTTTCTTCTGCTGACCATATGATGCTGTATATTAACTATTATTGTTACATTTAGGCCTATACCTAGAACTTTTAAAGTCATAATTAGTTCAAACATAACTTTGGTAATACTCACTCGTTTTCATTCGTTGAAACGGCAAAACATACTTACTTTTCCTTACAAATCGAATAACAATAATTTTAAAACATTCCACCTCAAAAAGTAAAATAAAATAATTCTTACCAATACCAATAAAGTTAATCTCTTGAGCATACAAACCCAATCTCAGAAATAGATACCAGCCCGCGTATGGGCTGGCGAAAAAGAGGATGCTAGGATCACAAAATACTCCTTTAAACTTATGATTAACGTGAGTCTGACTAACCCCGTGTCCTGGGCTCTTTTTCTTGGCATCATGATGTGTGGTATGAACTTTACACGATTACCATGGTTACGGTTACATCAACGAGGTAAATATCTATACTGCGTCCAAAAAGTATCCGAACACTTCCAAACAAACATCATTATCTTAAAGGCACTTAATCTAAATTGCAAAATAAAGTAGTTGATAGATGGAGAATTTTCTTCTGCGTACTTTGATACCTTATTCGGCACGATGTGATTTTATCCACACTATACTTATTTTGAATGATAAATGGTGTTTCAAAAGTGACAAATTTAGATATTTCCTCCTTCAAGGCGATTTCTGCTACACCTTTTGTTACGGGTTCAATAAAGCCTGGCGGATGAACGCTCACTCAGCTTCGCTGTGTTCAATATCTGCATGCTTCGAGGGAAAAGTCAATGCAAATTGTTGTCACTTTTGAAAAGCTCTCTTATTTATTCAAATTGTTATAAGTTAGGAAAATAAAGTCGTATCGTACCGAATGCGGTATCAAAATATGCAGTACAATATTCTCTGTCTATCGACGACTTTATTTGTAATTTAGGTTTTAATAGTGTAGTGTCTTTTTTAGAAATAACTTTTGTTTTAAGCGTTCGGATACTCTTTGTGCGCAGTATATTTATCTATTATATAGGCCGATGTCATTGGGTCACATTCTCTACCAGACATCATGTGACACACATCACGTGACACACTATTTTGTGTAGTTCAGATAGTCAGCTGACCCATTTAATGTTATTTTGTGAGATCAAATGAGAACGGAGTCGCCAAAGTTGTTGACGAGTTATGAGGTGATTTACCATCCAAACCCTTATGTTTTTTTGTTTATTTATCAAATATCCACTTTTATCAACTAATGGTTTGCCAAAATCTCCCCCCTTTGCCGTGCCCAAAAACTCTCCTCCTCCCCCCTTGAAGCGCCAAAAACTTTTCCCCCTTCTTTTGACGTGCCAAAAATCTTTGTACCCCCCCCCCCCCCACCTTTACACATGCAAGTTCAAAAACTTAAATTTTGCACATTTGAAACGTGTTCCTAACGTTTTCCTACACCTTTTTAGGGCGTAATATAGAAACGGTGCCGCCATCCCCCTTTCAACCTGCCAAAGAATGCTTGCCCCCCTTTGGCTTGCCAAAAAAACCGATATGGACTGTAAGATAATCAGTCGTCACTACGAAGCATACACAGTACATGCGAAGTGTAGACGACTGATTGGAATTAGTCTAGCCCCCCCCTATAATTCATCATGCATCCCGGGGGTACACATAATTATTGCACCCGGCATTGCACCATCTCCTTTTGAATGCATTTATATCAAGTTAAAGCTGAATACATATTACTAGTACTTTAGTGAACAAATCTTCCAATTGACTTTTCACGACATATTCCTCATTTTGTTTGTTTGGGTCACATTTTTGTGTTGTTGAACGACTGTACTGGCATATGCCTAAAGCGTTCTTGTCAAAAATCAATCTTAGCTGATCAGCTGATGTTGATGGTGTCTTCTTGACTTACTGGCCGCCACACAATCCTGAAGTATATAACTTACAGAACTGCTTTGTGATACTGCAATTGTTTGGTAATGTATCCCACTTTGTTTTCCCTTTTTTTTTAATATATATATAGCTATAGCCTACTACATCAACTATATAGCATGCATACATGGTAGTCAAATAGAACTTGATTGCGAAATTTGAAAATACACATAAATGTTGTCAAAATGTTTTGTTTGTAATTCGTACCGCACAACTCTGATATATCAGAAGATCAAGCCTATTAGATACCTATAAATCATTGTTTACCATGGTATTGTGTGGTGAACTTGCATTTCTTGATGTTGTATGTGGCAAAAAAAATAAGTATTCAACCGTACGACCTGACTTTGGAGCTCTGAGGGCAATACAATTTTTAATGCCTTAGGTATCACACGGGGGTCAGGACCACCCCCAAAAATTTTAGGAGAGTTCCACCCCCACCCCATCAAAAAAAGAAAAAGAAAGCAATAATAAATTCCGTAATTTTCCTGAATGGTCACCATTAAATTACGGGAAAACTCCTGGCAGCCAATTTACCGGTTTACCGGAAAATTGGATGCCAGCCGTTATCCGTAATTTTACGGGGACCAGTATAATTTTTACTTTTAGTGTGTCAGTGGGATTAAGAGGGAGTCAGGGGGGATTAGACTATGCCATAGTCGATTTTTGATAAATGAAAATACGTTATTAATCATGATGAACGCATTCAGTTGAACTCGAAATTATACTGATATTTATTACATCAAAATACTAGTATAAAATGGTTATGAAAAAGTTAATATAATTATATTTGTGACAGTAAAAGTGACGTATACGTAGGCTTATATTATTGAATGCAATATATCATAATGGCATAACTATAATGGCACTTCAATGCTGAACAATTCTAATTTTAGAATCTGCCAGTTTATTACGAGTTAAGAATCGACTATGGACTTTCTCTTTTAAGCAGAACTTTACCCAGGGACTTCGTTATCTAAAACACACTGTCAATCATACTTGTTTATCAATCAAATCTAACCACAAGACTAAGCATGGTGGTACAATACGCGCTAGATGCGTACGTTCAACCACCAACTTTCGCGCCAGCACAAAAGCGCCGCATTCCAAAGATAGATGTATACCATGTATTATATAGTTAATGGTAATGGTACGTGTCGGGAGGATTTAAACAATAACGAGATCTGGGCGACCAATCACAAGCCAGATTCATTTAAAGATGCATTACATCATGACCAATTTTAGTTAGGCCAGAAATTGGCCTAATAACTCTCCATAGAGTCCCATGTTAACCGCAATCCAAAGTCAGTAGTCCACTTGGGAAGCTAACCATGATGCAGTCATGTCTACAGTAGAATTCACCACGACCTTTGCAGGACTTAAACCCCATTAAAAGCTATTAAACCAAGATAACACTCATTGAAACAGCTCAACTGATTAAATCAGATCTTCTCTGGTTGTGCACATGTGTCTGTTATACATGTGCGGTATCGCAATGAGCTGGTATTACTAGCTTCAGTTGGGTAACCGATTTTAAAGGAAACGCAAGGAAACAATGGTATGTGGACCTTTGTTCACGAAATGAGACAATGGTCTGCTTTTTGTTAACCAGCATTCTTGAAAATGAGCAACATAATGATTGTTGACTTAACACGGTTTGGAAATAATTTCTTCATATTTTTTGGTGTTCTTCTTCTTCTTCTTCTTCCAATATAGTACAGTCCGCACATAGCGTATATACTTTTTGCATGGTGGGTGCAGGAAATTTACAGTGCTGACTACATCTAAGGTGCGATAAAAACTGGAAGTCGTCTAGCGGAGCTGGACGGACTGCACCTGCCATTTGAAGCATTCCAGGGAGGTGCTGTCAACAAGCTGCTGGGGAAGTGCATTCCAGAGCCTGATTCCATCTGGGAAGAATGAATGTTGGTAAACATTTGTCCTGGCAAATGGCACATGATATTTCATTGAGTGCCCACGTAGCATCACAGTTGGAACAAGGTAGGACTGTGGAATATCAACAAGTCCGTAAGCAATGCGGTACATCATTTCCACTTTAGCCTGGGCACGCCTTTCCTGTAGGGTTGGCCATTGCAGTTGGTAAAGCATGGCTGAGACACTACTGGTAGTTCTGTAGTCGTGGAAGACGAAGCGGGCATATCTACGTTGTACCATTTCCAGTTTCCTGATGTAAGTAGTGGAGTGCGAATCCCAGACAACACCGGCATATTCCATTACAGGGCGCAGAAGTGTCTTGTAGCAGAGGACTTTGGTCTCCCTAGGGCACTGCTTGATGTTTCTTTGCAGGAATGCACGGGTAGAGTTGGCTTTTGAAGCAACTTTCTGAATGTGGGGATTCCAGGTGAGATTTTGGTGGATATTGATGCCCAAGTATTTAGCAGAGTCTGCCTCTTCAAGTGTATGGCCATGAATGTTATATGGTATCTTGTAGATCTTCTTTTTGTTGGTGACGTGGAGCACTTGACATTTTTGGGGATGAAACTCCATCAACCAATCTTTCTCCCACTTCTGCAGTTGATCGAGATCATGCTGAAGACCAGCTGCATCTTCCTCCTTCTGGATTTTGCGGTAGAGGATGCAGTCATCTGCAAATAACTTGACCGTGGATTGAGGTGATATAACATCAGGCAAGTCATTGATGAAGAGGAGAAAGAGCAATGGCCCAAGCACGCTGCCTTGTGGGACCCCGGAGTGGACAGGAGATGATCTAGATGTGGCTCCTCCAGGATCACTTGCTGAGAGCGATGGTTCAGGAAATCAGCAATCCAGGCATATGTGCTGTTCTCAATGCCATAAAACTTAAGTTTGTGAAGAAGTCTCAAATGTGGAACTCGATCAAATGCTTTCGAGAAATCGAGCAGGATGACGTCCACTTGGTCTCGACTCTCGATGCTCTTTGCCAGATCTTGGATGGTTTGTATAAGCTGTGTCGCACATGATCTTCTTTTGCGAAAGCCATGCTGGGCATCGTTGAGAATGTTAATGCTTATCGAGGTGACGCATGATACTGCTGCAGATGACATGTTCTAGAAGTTTACATGTGACAGATGTCAGCGATATGGGACGGTAGTTTTCAGCTTTGTTCTTGTCACCTTTTTTGAAAACTGGCACAACATTGGCTTTCTTCCAATCTTCTGGGATGATCCCTTGGTTGAGAGAAGCTTGGAAGAACAAAGAGATGACGGGAGTAAGCTCGTCTGCCAGCACCTTCAACAGTCTAGTAGGGATCTCGTCTGGTCCACACGCTTTATGGATTTGGAGACCAGCGAGCAGTTTATGGATACCATCAGGATGGACGATGATTGGATCCATGACTGAGTGAGGACTAGATCCTTTGTCTTTTATGGTGGTTTCATCCTCATTCATGTTAAATACAGACGAGAACTGATCATTCAAAATATTTGCCTTGGTTGTACTATCAGAGTAGCTGATACCGTTGGAAGCTTTCAATGGGGAAACTCCGGCATTGTCACATTTTTTACTGTTAATCATACTGCAGTTACTGTCCGTTTTCCTATACACAATACACAGTGCTCTTTCCCATTGACGCGTGACCTTTACAAATAGCCCTACGTTAACAGTATGGGGATATGACTAGTTAACGTCGCTGTGTGAAAAATAACCGGCCAATATTAAAAGTACTCTTCTAAAGTTCTAGAAAATATAGTTTTTAACATGTCCTAAATTTTTAGCTAATTTAGATGTTTGGAAATATTCGTACTTTGGTGTTTTAGTTAATGTTATAGGTAATAGTACATTGCCTAGTTAACGTCGCTGTGTGAAAAATAACCGGCCAATATTAAAAGTACTCTTCTAAAATTCTAGACAATATAGTTTTGTAACATGTCCTAAATTTTTAGCAAATTTAGATGTTTGGAAATACTCGTACTTTGGTGTTTTAGGAAGGATATGTAAACGACAGATAACACCAAAAATATGAAGAAATTATTTCTAAACCGTGTTAAGTCAAAAATCATTATGTTGCTCATTTTCAAGAATGCTGGTTTACAAAAGCACGACATTGTCTGATTTCGTGAACAAAGCCACACATAACATTGTTTCCTTTCGTTTCCTTTATAATCGGTTACCCAACTGAAGCTATGAATACCATCTTTATTGCGATATCGCACATGAAAACAGTCACTTGTGCACAACCAGAGAAGATCCGATTTAATCAGTTGAGCTGTTTCAATGAGTGTTATCTTGGTTTAATAGCTTTTAATGGGGTTAAGTCCTGCAAAGGTCGAGATGAATTCTACTGTAGACATGACTGCATCATGTAAAGCTCCAAAAGCGCTTGGGATTTGAGGAAGATTCCGGAGAGATGATATTAGTCACATAATCATTGTATGCTTTCTTACAAGCTGATCTGCATGTAGTCTTAAGAACCTTGTATCTCTCAAAATCTTTTGGTTTCTTAGAGTGCCGAGCTTTATTAAAGCTACGCTTCTTCTGCCGGGTGAGTCTTTTGGCACATTCTCCGATAAAGTGTTCAAAATGCCAAATATGTGTCGCCCGTAGTTTCAAGTCGTATTCAGACTTGTTTCGTCAGAAAGAAATGACTTTTATTAATATAACTTATACTTAGGAGTTGCTTTTTAAAATGTGTGAGGCTAGAGGTTGCAACATGCCTAGAAAGTATAAAACAATAAAGCTGATTATGCATGTCCATTGTTTTCCTCCATGTCGCCAGCCAAGGTGTGTTCCGTATAATGTGTCCCTGCTCTCTAAACATGCGCGCATATAATAGATTATAGGTACTTTTCATTAGCTGGTATCATGCCCTAGTTATAAAGTATAAATCATCACAACACAGATTATTAAATTTTTCCAACAGGTCTTTCAGACTATGTCCCCAATATTGTTCACAGATACGTTACCATATTTCTAATGGATAACAATCTGTGAAAATAATTGGCTAGATGATTTTTCTCATATGTGATGGATCAAGCAGGCTTCATAGTTATATTATATATATGGAACATAACACAATGGTTTCAAAGTAAAAAAAATAGGTCTATTAATGGCAAAAAGTCCTGACGTTACGTTCATGCCGTCACAGATACGTTACCTAAATTCTACTCCCCTCGGAAAAAACGCTGTGATAAATGAAGCCAAATACCATACCAGACTTTAGTACATTGGGTGATGACTGATCAAGTATGGGTATTAAGTCGGTCAGTTATTACACTTGCACGATTAAGACAAAGATGGGAAAGGGTTTCACAGATACGTTACCACGGATACGTTACCCCCAATACGTACAAGTAATATTGCTCAAAAATGAAGTATTGTTGAAAAATCACCCATGCATTGTTTTGTGTTCTTAAACTATTATAGTTTACGATTCTGAATGAATTTTATGAATTCTTTGTGGTTGGCATTTTGTCATTCCGGAGACCAAACTTGGACGCTTTATCGGAGAATGGGCCTTTTAACCTGCTTTGTGATCCAAGGTTGATTGTATCTTGTAGTGGCAACTTTGGAAGGTACACCTCTATCAAGGATGTTGAGAAGACATGTTTTGATGTCTGCCCACATCGGCTTGATGGGACTACTGGTAGTGTACTTGGTAGTAAACTGATTTTGAAAGACAAGGCATTCTTCTTTCATATTGTCAATATTAGCATTTTTCCACAGAAAAATCTTGTGTGGCACCGGCTTTCTTCTCTTAGGAGTAACGCTCGATTCCACAAACACTAGCTCATGATCGCCCAGTGCTGGTAACGCAGTACATCTGCTAGCAAGGGATGGGCGGTTGGTAGAAAATAGGTCAAGCGTATTATCTCTCCTTGTAGGAAATAAAACCATTTGTTCCAGGCCGATGTCAGAGTGCAGGTCCAAGAAACGCTGGTTTAGACTGAGTGGGTACTGATGTCCGTCGATTGTCAGAGTAGTCCAGTTGATGTCCGGGAGATTCAGATCACCACTGATCCATACAACAGCATTGCGAACTTTGGTGGCAATTTCTTCAATCTGGGAGCACATTTTTTCCAAGTACTCGAGATTGTTGTTTGGTGGGCGATATAGTGAACCCACAATGAGAGCAGTGTTTTTGTCAAGGGCGAGTTTCACAAAAATTGACTCAACATCTTCAACAGTTTCTATACGGTCAAAGACATAATCTTTTCGGATGGCAAGTGTTATCTGTCGTTTACATATCCTTCCTAAAACACAAAAGTGCGACTATTTCCAAACACCTAAATTAGCTAAAAATTTAGGACATGTTACAAAACTATATTTTCTAGAATTTCATTGAATACTTTAAATGTAGCTTGTACCGTTTTTTGTGGCATCCTACAGAACTGAGCGGTCCGTTACCAATATTTTCGGTCAAATCTCCATTCAATTAACACGGGGAGTTGGCTAGCTATGAGCTACAATCAAGGAAAAAAGTCCTTGGAACGCTTGGCACACTCTGTCGAAATTCCGTGCAGAATTTCTTATGTTCATGGAAATGACCTATATTGTGTTTGGGAAGAAACATGACATCTACAACAATGATTTACCTTCCCTCTCCCCATCAAGCAATGTTGGAACACATTGGGGAACCGCTGAAGACATTGGCAGTTCTCAACATTGCACGGGGGAGAGGGGTGACAGTTTTCCGTTATTTACACGCAAGCGTTCCAAGACTTTTTTCTTTGTTTGTCTCTACCGAATGCAAAATATTTCATCTAAATTTCGTTTTTGTCTCATAACTCAAAAACGGAATGTCGTATGAGCTTCAAATTGCACACGATTTGAGAGTGGATCATATGCTTTGTAATCATAATAAAATTGTTAATAAAGAATTTGGTTTATTTAGGGAGTGGTCATTGGAAACACCCCTATGCTAAATTACTCACGTTTCTTAATCATGGCTCTAAAATGCTCTAAAATGTCGTTTTTGTCCATAACTCAAAAACAGAATGTTGTATGAGTTTCATATTGCACCAGATTTGAGAGTAGATAATATCCTTTTGAATCATAATAAAATTTTTGATAAAATTGTTGGGTTATTCAGGGAGTGGTCACTGAAAACACCTCCTATGCTAAATTACACAAGTTTCGTAATTATGCCCTCTACTGTAGTCAAATTTCGTTTTTGTCTCGTAACTCAAAAACACTACAAATACATTTATTTACAATATCACAATGTTTTGCAGCATGTTTCCAAAATATTTTCAATGTTATTAAAACAGACATTTTGTACCCTTTATGATATAACCCAACATGTAAATGTTTTGTCTAAAACTTGTGTTTGCTGAGTATAGGCATATATAAATGTTTTCTGGAAAACTTGTGTATGCTGAGTATAGGCATATCCGAGCGAATCACAAAGATCATGATGTAACAATTTGAAACAACTCATTTCTGAATATTATTTCTATTAAGACACGCTTTTGCGATGAGAGAAACAAGAAAAAAAAAAACACAATTGAATATACTTTTTAAAAAAAGACCACCACTGGGACTCGAACCATTCACATCGGTCAATAGTCAAAAGGTTATCAGTCTGAGGACTAATCCGCTACGCCACGCTGCCATTTCGCAATCGAAGTTACAAGTTTTGTTCTTTTATAGTAATCAGGTATCGGGGAAAGTGTAAACTTGTATAGAGTGCTTGCACGAAAGGTCATGAGTTCAAATCATCCTCCAGACACGCTCCATAAGATATGCTAATGCATGGAGTACAAAGAATTACTTTGATCAAAACCAGTTAAACAGGTGATTGGTATTGTACTCCGTGCATTTGCATGTCCTCTGGAGCGTGTCTTTAGGATGGTTTGAACTTTGTGATCTTCCATGCAAGCACCCTATAGTAGAAACCTCAAAATGTATCAGTTTACCATAATGACAAAATGGTCCAAAATCGACATTTTATGTTTTTAGGCCGCATCTCACGAAGCGTCACGTTCGTTTACATTTGCTATACCAATTGAAAATGTTTCATTGCAACAGGAATGATATAAAATTTGTTAACAGTTAAGTTTACCAATTTGAATTGAAATAAATACGCATAAACAACTCATTTCTGAATATTATTTATATTAAAATACGCTTTTGCGATGAGAAAAAAACAAGAAAAGAAAAAAGAAAACAACAATTGAATATACTTTAAAAAAGACCACCATTGGGACTCGAACCACATCGGTCAATAGTCAAAAGGTTATCAGTCTGAGGACTAATCCGCTACGCCACGCTGCCATTTCGCAATCGAAGTAACAAGTTGTGTTCTTTTATAGTAGTCAGGTATCGTGGAAAGTGTAAACTTGTATATTAGAAATGGCAAAGTGTATCAGTTTACCATAATGACAAAATGGTCCAAAATCGACATTTTATGTTTTTTGAGGCCGCATCTCATGAAGCTTCACGTTCGTTTACATTTGCTATACCAATTGAGAATGTTTTAATGCAAAAGGAATGAAACATTGATTTCATATATGAAATTTGTTAACACTTTACCATTTTGAATTGAAAGAAATACGCATATATATTTATTTCAATTCATTTTTATATTGCAATGTAAACGAACGTGACGCGTCATGAGATGCGGCCTCAAAAACATAAAATGTCGATTTTGGACCATTTTGTCATTATGGTAAACTGATACACTTTGCCATTTCTACTATACAAGTTTACAATTTCCCGATACCTGACTACTATAAAAGAACAAAACTTGTTACTTCGTTTGTGCAATGGCAGCGTGGCGTAGCGGATTAGTCCTCCGACTGTTAACCTTTTGGCTATTGACTGATGTGCATGGTTCGAGTCCCAATGGTGGTCTATATTTTTTCTTTAAGTGTAAATTGTTGTTGTTTTTTCTTTAATTTTTTCTCATCGCAAAAGCGTATTTTGTTATAAATACTATTCAGAAAAGCGTTGTTTCAAATTGTTACATCATAATCTTTCTGATTCGCTCGGATGTGCCTATACTCAGTAAACACAAGTTTTAGAGAAAACATAAATTTTACACGTTAGGTTATATCATAAAGGGTACATAACGTTTTAATAACATTAAAAAACCATTTTGGAAACATGCTGCAAAACATTGTGATATTGTACGAAAAATGCATTTGTAGTGTTTTTGAGTTATGAGACAAAAACGAAAATTGACTCAGTATCATACAGAAGAGGGCCATAATTACAAAACTTGTGTCATTTAGCATAGGAGGTGTTGTCAGTGACCAATCCTAAATAACTCAACATTTTTATCAACAATTTTATTATGATTCAAAAGGATATTATCTACTCTCTAATCGTGTGCAATATGAAGCTCATACAACATTCTGTTTTTGAGTTATGGACAAAATCGACATTTTAGAGCAGTTTAGAGCCATAATTATGAAAAGTGTGTAATTTAGCATATGGGGTGTTTTCAGTGACCACTCCCTAAATAAACCAAATTCTTTATCAACAATTTTATTATGATTGCAAAGCATATAATCCCCTCTCAAATCGTGTACAATATGAAGCTCATACAACATTCTGTTTTTGAGTTATGGACAAAAACGACATTTTAGAGCAGTTTAGAGCCATAATTATGAAACGTGTGTAATTTAGCATATGGGGTGTTTTCGGTGACCACTCCCTAAGCAAACCAAATTCGTTATCAACAATTTTATTATGATTGCAAAGTATATAACCCACTCTCAAATCGTGTGAAATTTGAAGCTCATACGACATTCCGTTTTTGAGTTATGAGACAAAAACGAAATTTAGATGAAATATTTTGCATTCGGTAGAGACAATCAAGGAAAAAAGTCCTTGGAACGCTTGGCACACTCTGTCGAAATTCCGTGCAGAATTTCTTATGTTCATGGAAATGACCTATATTGTGTTTGGGAAGAAACATGACATCTACAACAATGATTTACCCTTCCCTCTCCCCATCAAGCAATGTTGGAACACATTGGGGAACCGCTGAAGACATTGGCAGTTCTCAACATTGCACGGGGAGAGGGGTGACAGTTTTCCGTTATTTACACGCAAGCGTTCCAAGACTTTTTTCCTTGATTGTCTCTACCGAATGCAAAATATTTCATCTAAATTTCGTTTTTGTCTCATAACTCAAAAACGGAATGTCGTATGAGCTTCAAATTGCACACGATTTGAGAGTGGATCATATGCTTTGTAATCATAATAAAATTGTTAATAAAGAATTTGGTTTATTTAGGGAGTGGTCATTGGAAACACCCCTATGCTAAATTACTCACGTTTCTTAATCATGGCTCTAAAATGCTCTAAAATGTCGTTTTTGTCCATAACTCAAAAACAGAATGTTGTATGAGTTTCATATTGCACCAGATTTGAGAGTAGATAATATCCTTTTGAATCATAATAAAATTTTGATAAAATTGTTGGGTTATTCAGGGAGTGGTCACTGAAAACACCTCCTATGCTAAATTACACAAGTTTCGTAATTATGCCCTCTACTGTAGTCAAATTTCGTTTTTGTCTCGTAACTCAAAAACACTACAAATACATTTATTTACAATATCACAATGTTTTGCAGCATGTTTCCAAAATATTTTCAATGTTATTAAAACAGACATTTTGTACCCTTTATGATATAACCCAACATGTAAATGTTTTGTCTAAAACTTGTGTTTGCTGAGTATAGGCATATATAAATGTTTTCTGGAAAACTTGTGTATGCTGAGTATAGGCATATCCGAGCGAATCACAAAGATCATGATGTAACAATTTGAAACAACTCATTTCTGAATATTATTTCTATTAAGACACGCTTTTGCGATGAGAAAAACAAGAAAAAAAACACAATTGAATATACTTTTTAAAAAAAGACCACCACTGGGACTCGAACCATTCACATCGGTCAATAGTCAAAAGGTTATCAGTCTGAGGACTAATCCGCTACGCCACGCTGCCATTTCGCAATCGAAGTTACAAGTTTTGTTCTTTTATAGTAATCAGGTATCGGGGAAAGTGTAAACTTGTATAGAGTGCTTGCACGAAAGGTCATGAGTTCAAATCATCCTCCAGACACGCTCCATAAGATATGCTAATGCATGGAGTACAAAGAATTACTTTGATCAAAACCAGTTAAACAGGTGATTGGTATTGTACTCCGTGCATTTGCATGTCCTCTGGAGCGTGTCTTTAGGATGGTTTGAACTTTGTGATCTTCCATGCAAGCACCCTATAGTAGAAACCTCAAAATGTATCAGTTTACCATAATGACAAAATGGTCCAAAATCGATATTTTATGTTTTTTTAGGCCGCATCTCACGAAGCGTCACGTTCGTTTACATTTGCTATACCAATTGAAAATGTTTCATTGCAACAGGAATGATATAAAATTTGTTAACAGTTAAGTTTACCAATTTGAATTGAAATAAATACGCATAAACAACTCATTTCTGAATATTATTTATATTAAAATACGCTTTTGCGATGAGAAAAAAAAAAAAAAAAAAAGAAAACAACAATTGAATATACTTTAAAAAAGACCACCATTGGGACTCGAACCACATCGGTCAATAGTCAAAAGGTTATCAGTCTGAGGACTAATCCGCTACGCCACGCTGCCATTTCGCAATCGAAGTAACAAGTTGTGTTCTTTTATAGTAGTCAGGTATCGTGGAAAGTGTAAACTTGTATATTAGAAATGGCAAAGTGTATCAGTTTACCATAATGACAAAATGGTCCAAAATCGACATTTTATGTTTTTGAGGCCGCATCTCATGAAGCTTCACGTTCGTTTACATTTGCTATACCAATTGAGAATGTTTTAATGCAAAAGGAATGAAACATTGATTTCATATATGAAATTTGTTAACACTTTACCATTTTGAATTGAAAGAAATACGCATATATATTTATTTCAATTCAAAATGGTTAAAAGTTAACAAAATTGTCATATAAGCAATGGCAGCGTGGCGTAGCGGATTAGTCCTCCGACTGTTAACCTTTTTGCTATTGACTGATGTGCATATTTCGAGTCCCAATAGTGGTCTATATTTTTTCTTTAAGTGTAAATTGTTGTTGTTTTTTCTTTAATTTTTTCTCATCGCAAAAGCGTATTTTGTTATAAATACTATTCAGAAAAGCGTTGTTTCAAATTGTTACATCATAATCTTTCTGATTCGCTCGGATGTGCCTATACTCAGTAAACACAAGTTTTAGAGAAAACATAAATTTTACACGTTAGGTTATATCATAAAGGGTACATAACGTTTTAATAACATTAAAAAAACCATTTTGGAAACATGCTGCAAAACATTGTGATATTGTACGAAAAATGCATTTGTAGTGTTTTTGAGTTATGAGACAAAAACGAAAATTGACTCAGTATCATACAGAAGAGGGCCATAATTACAAAACTTGTGTCATTTAGCATAGGAGGTGTTGTCAGTGACCAATCCTAAATAACTCAACATTTTATCAACAATTTTATTATGATTCAAAAGGATATTATCTACTCTCTAATCGTGTGCAATATGAAGCTCATACAACATTCTGTTTTTGAGTTATGGACAAAATCGACATTTTAGAGCAGTTTAGAGCCATAATTATGAAAAGTGTGTAATTTAGCATATGGGGTGTTTTCAGTGACCACTCCCTAAATAAACCAAATTCTTTATCAACAATTTTATTATGATTGCAAAGCATATAATCCCCTCTCAAATCGTGTACAATATGAAGCTCATACAACATTCTGTTTTTGAGTTATGGACAAAAACGACATTTTAGAGCAGTTTAGAGCCATAATTATGAAACGTGTGTAATTTAGCATATGGGGTGTTTTCGGTGACCACTCCTAAGCAATCAAAAACCAAATTCGTTATCAACAATTTTATTATGATTGCAAAGTATATAACCCACTCTCAAATCGTGTGAAATTTGAAGCTCATACGACATTCCGTTTTTGAGTTATGAGACAAAAACGAAATTTAGATGAAATATTTTGCATTCGGTAGAGACATGTCTCTACCAATGCTTTGTAATCATAAAATTGTTAATAAAAAATTTGGTTTATTTAGGAGTGGTCATTGAAACACCCTTCATGCTAAATTACTCACGTTTTAATCATGGCTTTCTAAAATGTCGTTTTTGTCCATAACTCAAAACAGAATGTTGTATGAGTTTCATATTGCACCAGATTTGAGAGTAGATAATATCCTTTTGAATCATAATAAAATTTTGATAAAATTGTTGGGTTATTCAGGGAGTGGTCACTGAAAACACCTCCTATGCTAAATTACACAAGTTTCGTAATTATGCCCTCTACTGTAGTCAAATTTCGTTTTTGTCTCGTAACTCAAAAACACTACAAATACATTTATTTACAATATCACAATGTTTTGCAGCATGTTTCCAAAATATTTTCAATGTTATTAAAACAGACATTTTGTACCCTTTATGATATAACCCAACATGTAAATGTTTTGTCTAAAACTTGTGTTTGCTGAGTATAGGCATATATAAATGTTTTCTGGAAAACTTGTGTATGCTGAGTATAGGCATATCCGAGCGAATCACAAAGATCATGATGTAACAATTTGAAACAACTCATTTCTGAATATTATTTCTATTAAGACACGCTTTTGCGATGAGAAAAACAAGAAAAAAAAAAAAAACACAATTGAATATACTTTTTAAAAAAGACCACCACTGGGACTCGAACCATTCACATCGGTCAATAGTCAAAAGGTTATCAGTCTGAGGACTAATCCGCTACGCCACGCTGCCATTTCGCAATCGAAGTTACAAGTTTTGTTCTTTTATAGTAATCAGGTATCGGGGAAAGTGTAAACTTGTATAGAGTGCTTGCACGAAAGGTCATGAGTTCAAATCATCCTCCAGACACGCTCCATAAGATATGCTAATGCATGGAGTACAAAGAATTACTTTGATCAAAACCAGTTAAACAGGTGATTGGTATTGTACTCCGTGCATTTGCATGTCCTCTGGAGCGTGTCTTTAGGATGGTTTGAACTTTGTGATCTTCCATGCAAGCACCCTATAGTAGAAACCTCAAAATGTATCAGTTTACCATAATGACAAAATGGTCCAAAATCGATATTTTATGTTTTTAGGCCGCATCTCACGAAGCGTCACGTTCGTTTACATTTGCTATACCAATTGAAAATGTTTTATTGCAACAGGAATGATATAAAATTTGTTAACAGTTAAGTTTACCAATTTGAATTGAAATAAATACGCATAAACAACTCATTTCTGAATATTATTTATATTAAAATACGCTTTTGCGATGAGAAAAAAAAAAAAAAGAAAAAAAAAAAAACAACAATTGAATATACTTTAAAAAAAGACCACCATTGGGACTCGAACCACATCGGTCAATAGTCAAAAGGTTATCAGTCTGAGGACTAATCCGCTACGCCACGCTGCCATTTCGCAATCGAAGTAACAAGTTGTGTTCTTTTATAGTAGTCAGGTATCGTGGAAAGTGTAAACTTGTATATTAGAAATGGCAAAGTGTATCAGTTTACCATAATGACAAAATGGTCCAAAATCGACATTTTATGTTTTTGAGGCCGCATCTCATGAAGCTTCATTAAAACGTTCGTTTACATTGCTATACCAATTGAGAATGTTTTAATGCAAAGGAATGAAACATTGATTTCATATATGAAATTTGTTAACACTTTACCATTTTGAATTGAAAGAAATACGCATATATATTTATTTCAATTCAAAATGGAACAAAAATGTCATATACTTCGTTTGTGCAATGGCAGCGTGGCGTAGCGGATTAGTCCTCCGACTGTTAACCTTTTGGCTATTGACTGATGTGCATGGTTCGAGTCCCAATGGTGGTCTATATTTTTTCTTTAAGTGTAAATTGTTGTTGTTGTTTTCTTTAATTTTTTTCTCATCGCAAAAGCGTATTTTGTTATAAATACTATTCAGAAAAGCGTTGTTTCAAATTGTTACATCATAATCTTTCTGATTCGCTCGGATGTGCCTATACTCAGTAAACACAAGTTTTAGAGAAAACATAAATTTTACACGTTAGGTTATATCATAAAGGGTACATAACGTTTTAATAACATTAAAAAACCATTTTGGAAACATGCTGCAAAATTTTGTGATATTGTACGAAAAATGCATTTGTAGTGTTTTTGAGTTATGAGACAAAAACGAAAATTGACTCAGTATCATACAGAAGAGGGCCATAATTACAAAACTTGTGTCATTTAGCATAGGAGGTGTTGTCAGTGACCAATCCCTAAATAACTCAACATTTTTTATCAACAATTTTATTATGATTCAAAAGGATATTATCTACTCTCTAATCGTGTGCAATATGAAGCTCATACAACATTCTGTTTTTGAGTTATGGACAAAATCGACATTTTAGAGCAGTTTAGAGCCATAATTATGAAAAGTGTGTAATTTAGCATATGGGGTGTTTTCAGTGACCACTCCTAAATAAACCAAATTCTTTATCAACAATTTTATTATGATTGCAAAGCATATAATCCCCTCTCAAATCGTGTACAATATGAAGCTCATACAACATTCTGTTTTTGAGTTATGGACAAAAACGACATTTTAGAGCAGTTTAGAGCCATAATTATGAAACGTGTGTAATTTAGCATATGGGGTGTTTTCGGTGACCACTCCCTAAGCAAACCAAATTCGTTATCAACAATTTTATTATGATTGCAAAGTATATAACCCACTCTCAAATCGTGTGAAATTTGAAGCTCATACGACATTCCGTTTTTGAGTTATGAGACAAAAACGAAATTTAGATGAAATATTTTGCATTCGGTAGAGACAATCAAGGAAAAAAGTCCTTGGAACGCTTGGCACACTCTGTCGAAATTCCGTGCAGAATTTCTTATGTTCATGGAAATGACCTATATTGTGTTTGGGAAGAAACATGACATCTACAACAATGATTTACCCTTCCCTCTCCCCATCAAGCAATGTTGGAACACATTGGGGAACCGCTGAAGACATTGGCAGTTCTCAACATTGCACGGGCGAGAGGGCGTGACAGTTCTCCGTTCTTTACACGCAAGCGTTCCAAGACTTTTTTCCTTGATTGTCTCTACCGAATGCAAAATATTTCATCTAAATTTCGTTTTTGTCTCATAACTCAAAAACGGAATGTCGTATGAGCTTCAAATTGCACACGATTTGAGAGTGGATCATATGCTTTGTAATCATAATAAAATTTAAAGAATTTGGTTTATTTAGGAGTGGTCATTGGAAACACCCCTATGCTAAATTACTCACGTTTCTTAATCATGGCTCTAAAATGCTCTAAAATGTCGTTTTTGTCCATAACTCAAAAACAGAATGTTGTATGAGTTTCATATTGCACCAGATTTGAGAGTAGATAATATCCTTTTGAATTATAATAAAATTTTTGATAAAATTGTTGGGTTATTCAGGGCGTGGTCACTGAAAAACACCTCCTATGCTAAATTACACAAGTTTCGTAATTATGCCCTCTACTGTAGTCAAATTTCGTTTTTGTCTCGTAACTCAAAAACACTACAAATACATTTATTTACAATATCACAATGTTTTGCAGCATGTTTCCAAAATATTTTCAATGTTATTAAAACAGACATTTTGTACCCTTTATGATATAACCCAACATGTAAATGTTTTGTCTAAAACTTGTGTTTGCTGAGTATAGGCATATATAAATGTTTTCTGGAAAACTTGTGTATGCTGAGTATAGGCATATCCGAGCGAATCACAAAGATCATGATGTAACAATTTGAAACAACTCATTTCTGAATATTATTTCTATTAAGACACGCTTTTGCGATGAGAAAAACAAGAAAAAAAAAACACAATTGAATATACTTTTTAAAAAAAGACCACCACTGGGACTCGAACCATTCACATCGGTCAATAGTCAAAAGGTTATCAGTCTGAGGACTAATCCGCTACGCCACGCTGCCATTTCGCAATCGAAGTTACAAGTTTTGTTCTTTTATAGTAATCAGGTATCGGGGAAAGTGTAAACTTGTATAGAGTGCTTGCACGAAAGGTCATGAGTTCAAATCATCCTCCAGACACGCTCCATAAGATATGCTAATGCATGGAGTACAAAGAATTACTTTGATCAAAACCAGTTAAACAGGTGATTGGTATTGTACTCCGTGCATTTGCATGTCCTCTGGAGCGTGTCTTTAGGATGGTTTGAACTTTGTGATCTTCCATGCAAGCACCCTATAGTAGAAACCTCAAAATGTATCAGTTTACCATAATGACAAAATGGTCCAAAATCGATATTTTATGTTTTTAGGCCGCATCTCACGAAGCGTCACGTTCGTTTACATTTGCTATACCAATTGAAAATGTTTTATTGCAACAGGAATGATATAAAATTTGTTAACAGTTAAGTTTACCAATTTGAATTGAAATAAATACGCATAAACAACTCATTTCTGAATATTATTTATATTAAAATACGCTTTTGCGATGAGAAAAAAAACAAGAAAAGAAAAAGAAAACAACAATTGAATATACTTTATTGGGAAAAAAAGACCACCATTGGGACTCGAACCACATCGGTCAATAGTAAAGGTTATCAGTCTGAGGACTAATCCGCTACGCCACGCTGCCATTTCGCAATAAAGTAACAAGTTGTGTTCTTTTATAGTAAACAGGTATCGTGGAAAGTATAAACTTGTATATTAGAAATGGAAAGTGTATCAGTTTACCATAATGACAAAATGGTCCAAAATCGACATTTTTACCATTTTGAGGCCGCATCTCATGTAAACTTCACGTTCGTTTACATTTGCTATACCAATTGAGAATGTTTTAATGCAAAAGGAATGAAACATTGATTTCATATATGAAATTTGTTAACACTTTACCGTTTTGAATTGAAAGAAATACGCATATATATTTATTAGTCCTCCGACTGTTAACCTTTTGGCTATTGACTGATGTGCATGGTTCGAGTCCCAATGGTGGTCTATATTTTTTCTTTAAGTGTAAATTGTTGTTGTTTTTTTCTTTAATTTTTTTCTCATCGCAAAAGCGTATTTTGTTATAAATACTATTCAGAAAAGCGTTGTTTCAAATTGTTACATCATAATCTTTCTGATTCGCTCGGATGTGCCTATACTCAGTAAACACAAGTTTTAGAGAAAACATAAATTTTACACGTTAGGTTATATCATAAAGGGTACATAACGTTTTAATAACATAAAAAAACCATTTTGGAAACATGCTGCAAAACATTGTGATATTGTACGAAAAATGCATTTGTAGTGTTTTTGAGTTATGAGACAAAAACGAAAATTGACTCAGTATCATACAGAAGAGGGCCATAATTACAAAACTTGTGTCATTTAGCATAGGAGGTGTTGTCAGTGACCAATCCCTAAATAACTCAACATTTTTATCAACAATTTTATTATGATTCAAAAGGATATTATCTACTCTCTAATCGTGTGCAATATGAAGCTCATACAACATTCTGTTTTTGAGTTATGGACAAAATCGACATTTTAGAGCAGTTTAGAGCCATAATTATGAAAAGTGTGTAATTTAGCATATGGGGTGTTTTCAGTGACCACTCCTAAATAAACCAAATTCTTTATCAACAATTTTATTATGATTGCAAAGCATATAATCCCCTCTCAAATCGTGTACAATATGAAGCTCATACAACATTCTGTTTTTGAGTTATGGACAAAAACGACATTTTAGAGCAGTTTAGAGCCATAATTATGAAACGTGTGTAATTTAGCATATGGGGTGTTTTCGGTGACCACTCCCTAAGCAAACCAAATTCGTTATCAACAATTTTATTATGATTGCAAAGTATATAACCCACTCTCAAATCGTGTGAAATTTGAAGCTCATACGACATTCCGTTTTTGAGTTATGAGACAAAAACGAAATTTAGATGAAATATTTTGCATTCGGTAGAGACAATCAAGGAAAAAAGTCCTTGGAACGCTTGGCACACTCTGTCGAAATTCCGTGCAGAATTTCTTATGTTCATGGAAATGACCTATATTGTGTTTGGGAAGAAACATGACATCTACAACAATGATTTACCCTTCCCTCTCCCCATCAAGCAATGTTGGAACACATTGGGGAACCGCTGAAGACATTGGCAGTTCTCAACATTGCACGGGGGAGAGGGGGTGACAGTTTTCCGTTATTTACACGCAAGCGTTCCAAGACTTTTTTCCTTGATTGTAGCTATGCCTTGCCCTCACTCTATTTCTGAACATCTAACCTAGCTGTAATTTTAGGTCATGTTAGAGAAATATATTTGCTAGAAGTTTGGAGAATACTTTAAATATTGGCCGGTTATTTTTCACACAGTGATGTTAACTAGGCAAATGCATATACTTCTCAACATACGCTATTTGTAGAGGTCACGCGTCAATGGTGAGAGCACTGTGTATTGTGTATAGGAAAACGGACAGTAACTGCAGTATACATACAGAGGGAGTACGGTGACTGAAAAGATGATCAGTTGTGAAAATCTATCAAATCGGAGTTTTAAGCTTAAATGCAATATCCAGAGTATGCACAATCATGACAATGGGCAAGTGGACTACGGAGTAGTCTAGTCAGGGATACACATGGGTCTATACTCTATAGTATTATATGTGGATGTGGAGTTAGGTATAGGTGATTCTAATCACAAAAAGCTGTTGTACGGTTGGTTCCCGTAAAATTACGGGAAATTCGAAATTAATTTACGGCCTGTTTTTACAGCGTGTGTGAAGATTATCATTCATCCACATAAAAGGCAAGTTCAGTTGACTAGATTATACTTATAGTATATAATTACAGTACACTGTATTGTGTCCGAATTTTTATGTTTCCTTGGTAACGATGCACTTTAAACGGTGCAAACTATTCCTTTTCTGACTTATTTTACATGATAAACAATTTGAATTTAAATTTTAAATGCCTATTATATCGAAAACTCAATCATAAGGTTTGATGACATGTTGCGTGTTTTGTTGCAACTTATCTCCTCATCAGTCATTTTGGTTCCGCTTAGACGTTCGCCTTTCGTATCTCTTTCCTTGTTGGAAAGGTATAACGTTGAGGAGATAGGAACATGTACAGAAGATCCGGGACCTACTCTGCCATGTTTGGCTGAGTAACGGTACATGAACACGGTCTTTTGTACCTATGTAAATTAGTCATTGTGTAAAGCTGTGTTTATACCCAGACTGAATCATTGTCGCTAACTACACAAGTTATGTGTGCAATTTTAGAGAACGTTGACCGACAGAGGGTGTCAATATAGGCCTACGTGTCGCGGGACGTGTCGCTTTTGAAAAACAGCGAATCATGCGCATGCTCAGCAGGCAAATACGATGGCGATTTAGTACACTGACCATGCGTGCGATTCAGGTTTCTCCAAAAGCGATTGAGTATAAATGCATCTTTAGAAATGACCGGCGATTGTGTGTTCTCAAGTGGGTTTTATCATGTTAATTAGTGACCTCGATCAAGCATTGAAATGCTGTCATTTTTTGTACTGGATCGTTCAAGCATCTCCAACAAATTTTTCAATGTAAGTGCCTCTGGCCCTTGTAGAAGTAAAAATGGATACTATGGCCAGAGTTCTAGGGCTAGTTCCGCTGTGTGAAAGGTGCGGAACCAAACTGTTGGATGGAACAGGTCATTAATTTAATTTATTAATATTGGTTTTCTACAGGCAATATGAAGCTGACAGGGTTACTATTGGTTATAATCTTCAAATTGGCAGTTGCTTGGCAGAGTAAGTACTGTATAGATATGAGGGACGCACCATTAGACTTCTTTGTTTGTTATTTATTTCATAGTGTATCATCACACACGCTGTGATATCTATGAAACAGCGTGTTATAAATAATTTGTATGTATGTATGGGGTTAGGAAATTTTGAAAACAAAAAACTTCCCCCACTACATGAGGAAAAAAACAACTTTCCCCACCAACACTAAAAAAAAAAATTCCCCACCTAACTGTGTATGCATGAAATTGTAAAAAATCCCCGATCCCAACTTCCTAACCCCCCTTGAAGTCTAATGGTGCGTCCCTTATGAAACCTTAAAATGACGGGCCCACACATCGTCCACGCCAGCTATTTTGTATAGGTATCAAAGCACGTACGTGTCTTAAACTGCCCGCCGGCTACTATTACGAAATAAGCTTATACTTTACACTTCGCGCTCGGTGAGCGATTGGTTAAAACAAATCATTGGCTAAAAACCAATCGCTAATATCTCAGCGATGTAATTAATTCAGCTGTGAGTTTCCATTTAAAATATCCAGGCTAAACCTATTGTCGCTGTATTGTTGAAGGTCGAGTATTTCAATGTCTGTAGAATAGTAAACTCAGGGACAATAAGATCACATTCCTCCGTTGAAAATGGAGATGAATTGATTTTATTCCTAGTTATAATGAAAATAGACTGATGGTGATCTGATTCTTTTGATATGATTATATTATCACATCCTTGAATAAATCCCGTTATTTTTGGTATATCTAGAAAACTTTTGTAAGACTTGCAGTTGAATATATATGTTGAAAGAATATGATAAGCGTCACTGTGCGTATTGAAAACCCAACCTGCGTATGGCAGAAAAAAAAATCGAATTTTCTTGAGTTGGCGACGGTAAAGTGAAAGCCCCACTTTGGGGGAATTAGTAAATTTATCCATGAAAATTCTGTTCTGTCTGTCATCAAAGTAACAGGTGTATTGTCAGTTCTTCTGTAGAGAACTGGCCAGACGGGGCTTCCTGTTTAAAGAGGGTAATATGAGCATGCGCAGATCGTAAAAGTGGGTTATTGCAGCTGATAAATGGCAACGCTGCAATCGAAATGGGGGGAAAAACGTATATTTTTATGGTAACCGATGGTGTGCTTTTGGAAGATATAGGGATGATAACACTGTGCCCCAGTGTGAATGAGTGCCACATTGGGCGAGCTGTATCACGGGCACGGCTATAATTTGTTCGGTTGTCAGTTGTTAATATCAGCATTGAAAGTATTGTCATATACTTAGCAAAAAATATTTTTAATAATTTATATATCATGCGGGCTATTTGATTTTGACGGGCATATTGTATACATATTAAATTGTAAGCGCTCTTTAGCAAAGTCATACCTCATTGAATTTACATCCGTATGACAAAACAGGCGAAAATAGTAACTTTTTGCACAATATTTGCAATTTAAAGAGAAGTGGCCATTGCTCATTGAAATAAAGCTAGTATTGGGTATATCACCTCAAAAATAAGCGCAGCAGAAAAACGATATTTAATGTTTCTACATGAATAAGCTTTCTTAAAGCATCAAAAATCAAAAAACGGAATTGAAATCGGTCAATGCATTGTGATGTAGTGTCAATTTTAAGATGCTCGTAAATGGAATTAAAACCTGCCACAAATGGCTATGATGACAAAATTGGCACATTTCGAGATTTTGAAGGTTTATTTGGACGATTGCTTGAAAAAGCAGCGTTAATTTAAGTACCACAGGTTAAATGCATATCTTTCCTAACTTCGTTAAGGGATCCAAAATGAGCGTTTATTGCGTTTCGACAGTATTTTTTGTGGGACATGAGAGCATCTCAGACCTATCGAATTGCATTCTGAATACGAAGCATGTCTTTCTGATATCAAATAATTTTCAATTTTTTAAATCACAATATAATACAAATTTTATGACAAATTATAAAAATTTGATATTTTTCAAATGTTTGATATATAACAGTCCTCGAAGTAAATTATATAAATCTAATGATATATTCTTAAAGTGTATGTAGCAGGAGGAAAAGCCGACGGTCAATTGAAAATTTTGACCTTTCATATTGAAGATATGGATTTTTTCCCCAAAAGACCTAATTTTTTTTGGTGTTTTGGGAAAAAATCCATATCTTCAATACGAAAGGTCAAAATTTTCAATTGATCGTCGGCTTTTCATCCCACCTACATACACTTTAAGTATAAATCATCAGATTTATAAAGTTTACTTCAAGTACTGTTAAATATCAAAAATATCAATTTTAATGATTTGCCATAAAATGTGTATTAAATTGCGAATTTCAAAAATCAAAATTATTTGATATCAGAATGACATTCTTCGTATTCAGAATGCAATTCGATATGTCTGATGTGCTCTAATGTCCCAAAATAAATACTGTCCAAACGTTCATACCCCAGCCCTTAAAGAAAACAAAATTAAAAAATCTATCATTGAATAATTATAATAAATTAACCAAATATACTATTTTAGCAAATTCAGTCAATCTGCAGATAAATTAAAGGTGAAAAAATGACTAAGTTCAGCTAATTAATATGCAAAATTGATGCCAATAGAAAACCGTACATGATATCAGGGTGCGGTTTTTTTGCACACATATGTATACAAAGTTATTTCAATTGATAACAAAAAAATACACAAAAAGTTATTAATTATGCAAATTAGCTAATTACAGGTAATTATGTATTCATGGTATTTTTATGTAAATTAGGCATGAGTAATTTTGGGTTTTTTCAATATTTAATGAAAGTCTATTCATTCACCATAAATATGTCAAGTATGAACCTCTTATGATGTTGAATAAAGAAACTGCAGTTAATTACTTAAATATAATAAAAAACATACAAAGTTTGACATTTTGACGATGTCAGGAATAGAATTATCATTTTTTTCTGTAAACATGGTATGTGTCACCATTCGCTACTTGCACGGTTCCGCCATTATGCACTATGTGCGGGGAGAGCCTCGAACTGGCAGCATACATGAAAGGAAGAATTATGTAACCTTACACAGAACGTTATGACTAGTTCAATTCCCATTCATGTATGCTGCCAGTTCGAGGCTCTCCCGCACATAGTGCATAATGGCGGAACTGTGCAAGTAGCGAATTGCTCAAAGCCAAATCCGAAAAGTAAAAATCATAATTCATTTGCAATGATACTTTAAATGAACATTTTGTTATCTGGATTAACATGGGATGACAATGGGAAGCCATTTTCACTGTACAACATGCTGTACCGCGTATACAAAATTGTATGGCCTTGGACACACACAATGGCTTAGAGCTATTGAGGTTTGGAAAATTACTCCCTAGAAATATCTTTGATATAATGTTTTGTTTCAACTAGTTTTCTCGAAGTGCTTCATTCGTTGTCGACAGAAATAATTTACATGCTAAGACAGATTAGTATTTCAGCTAAATGGTGGTAGGTCCCTTTATTGGGCTATTCCAGATAATAAAGGACCCCCCCCCCTATAGAGGGCAAATGATTTTTTTGAAAAAAAATCTGGAATTCCAAACTTGTTTTGGAAAAAATATCTGGAATTCCAGACCAAATCTCCGCAAAAAGTATGGAATTCCCGGCACATTCCACCAAAACCCTATAGAGGGCAAACTATTTTTTTGAAAAAAAGTCTGGAATTCCAAATTCATTTTGGAAAAAATATCTGGAATTTCAGACCAAATCTCCGCAAAAAGTATGGAATTCCAGGCACATTCCACCAGAACCCTATAGAGGGCAAACTATTTTTTTGAAAAAAAGTCTGGAATTCCAAATTCATTTTGGAAGAAATATCTGGAATTTCAGACCCAATCTCCGCAAAAAGTATGGAATTCCAGGCATATTCCACCAGAACCCTATAGAGGGCAAACTTTTTTTGGGGAAAAAAGTCTGGAATTCCAAATTCATTTTTAAAGTAATTTATTTTAATTTTAATTTTAATATGTTTATTGCACATAAGAAACAAATAAACAAACAGCGACAAGATGTGTTGTGCAAAAAAGGCATTAAGGCCCACGGTTGGACTTTTTAATACACATCAGGGAAGTATAGGCCTACAATTTTCATGCGAGACAAACACATTTGCAAATAAGAAATAGGTTATGTTCAAATTGACAAATTTCCTAAACCAGAAATTTACTATTCATGCATCAAACATACCGTACTATATATTTGAAATTGTGTCCTATCAACTTTTTATAAAACGAGCAGGATTTTTCACTGTTTTATGGAAAGAAAATTGTATGCACATTGTATAAGCTATATACACATAGTATTATAAATATTGAATAATAAAACTAAAAGATGACGAACACAACCTTTAACATGTTTAAACAGATCTTATGGCTGATATTTGGTACTAGTAAGCGATTAAAGCGAATGATTGATTTTGCCACTTGTTGCATTTATTTTAATAGTATTAAAGACTACTCTAGTATTTTAATCATGTAAATAATTCAAATACATTGTACATACAGAAGGCATATGTTTAAGACTCATATTATTCACTGTTATCTTATCAAAAACACTATAGAATGTGTTTAATATACTCCAACCAGGCCAGTGAGCCTTTAATGGCAGTACAAGGATGCCTGAATGCTGCAAACGCCATTAGCCTCTTGCCCCTAGCTCGCCCTATTTGACCTTTGTAATATTAAGAGGTAGGTTTGAATTCACTGTGGTAATAGCTCTACTTGCCATATTTGCTCTGGTATTACAGTATAACCAAAATACGTACATGTATTTACTGAATGGAATATTTTAAATAAACTTGAACATGAATAAAAGTGTCATAACAAATACTCATATTTTATAAATGAAATAATTAGGCCTTATTTGATAAGTAAAATATAAAAGTAATATACAAATCTACAAAGAACATAGTGATATTAAAGCCTTAATGTACGATCTTTTTAAATTTTTAGATTTTTCTTTTTTTCTTCTAAAATGATAATATACAATCATTATGAAAGTTCTCAATACATTTGGACGCGAAAAACATTGGGAATTTGCAAAGAAACAACATCATAATCTTCACCTCTATCACTCGAAACATCTCGCACTATTTGGATTAGGACAGCGAGTGCGGCTTCAGAGTTAGTCTCCTACGCGGCCAGTTTGGTTACGCTCCCTCCACATGTGGAGGGAGCGTAACCAAGCTAGTTTTGTACGAGACTACGGTTTGCGATCGTGGCCGACATAAAGTCATAATCTAAAAAATTATGACTTTATGTCGGACCAACAGAAAATCGTCCCGTTTTACTACAAATAGGACGAATTTGACAGCTTGCTCATAGATTTAAGTTAGAACATGTGTAAGTATTACAAATATGCCAAAAAATCAGGTTTGAAAAAAATAAAAGTAAATTCTGAAAAAGATCGTACATTATGACTTTAATACTATAAATATTACTACATGGTACATTCAGTGAATTAGAAATACATGCATGTACTTCTATATATTCTATACTTCTAAAATATTAGACCCAAGTCTAAGAAAGTAGTTACGTACGTCATTATAAAATATTTGTGTACATTATATAACACTTTTCAATTAATATTTTATAGCAAATTAGCACATGAAAGTATGAGTAATGAGTTGCTTTTTAATGAAAATTGTTTATGTTAATTTAATACTTTAGTGTTGTTGTTGTGTTGTGACTGACTTCCTGCAAAGTGTCATTTGCTGTTTAGTTTTCGTTGTTTTGGTAATCTTGGTAGGCCTATTATGAGTGTAGGCCTAAAGGTGGCCTATAAACTTTCTTATTTGCAGACATATTCAAATTAGGATATAAATGCATTCCAGACTCAAATTTTACGGTGACAATTTAGGCCTACATGTTCGGTTCTTACAATATGCAGACTGGCAGACTGGCAGACTGGCAGACTGGGTTAGAATATGAGACTAGTATCAAAATAGGCCTACTAGTGAAGGGGGGGGGGGGCAAGCAATTTTTGGCAAGCCGAGAGAGGGGGCAATCGATTTTTGGCACACATTCATGGGACGCCTTTTAAATAAAACCTGCTAAAAAGGCTTAGGAAAACGGTACTGAAACGCTTTAATATAGGGGGCCTACAAATTTTTGCACTCGCAACATTTATCAAGACCATTTAAGGTAAACTTGTAAATTGGGATCCCAAAAATTTGGCATGTGCAAGAGGGGGGGGGGGCAAAGAATTTTGGGCGGGCCGAGAGGGGGGCAAGCAATTTTTGGCGAGCCGCTTCGAAATTTACCCTCTTAAGGTTTGTGTTCGGAAGAGGTACTGCTGAAGCGCCCTCACCGGGCACCACAGCCTGTCTTCGGCTACTGACGAACCTTGCCCAATTCTGGGTATGGAGAGGGATGAGTGTCGGAATGTACTGCGTTCATTCTTGGCCAAGAAATCAGGGCGCAGAAAGAGCGTCGCTCCGTTGTTTGTGAACACGGAAGCTGACTTCGAGACCGCATGCAATTCTGAGCACCGCCTTTCCAAAGCCAACGCCAATAGGGAAGCCGTCTTGAGATACTTAAGCGTCACTTTTGACAGGGGCTCAAAAGGATGACCCTTAAGGTAATCTAAGACTGTGTTGAGATCCCACGGGGGGATCACCTTCCTATCTGGCGGGCGCTCGTTGAACATAACGTCAAGGAGAAGACTGAGGGACCCATCGGTGTTGATGGTCGACCCGTCTTCGAATCCTCGATGAATGGAGAGAATCGCCGACTTGTAGTTGGCCACCGTGGCCTGCTGAAGTCCTGACTGGAACTTTTCTGTCAGAAACTCTGCCACTAGAGGCACAGACGCTCTAGTGGGAGAGATATCTCTCTCACCGCACCATGCGTAGTAGGGAGCCAGCCGCTGGCTATACGTACGGAGGGTAGACTTTCATCTACCCCCGGCGATGAGAGAAGCAGCTTCTGATGAAAAGCCTCCCTCCGCTGCGCATTCCCTGATAAGGGCCATGCACCTAACTGCAGGTGCTCTAGTGGTGGACTGGGTACCTCTCATCTGGGCATCCGGAGTAGATCTGGTAACTTGGGGAATCGCGGCAGATCCACCATCGGACAAAACCACAGGTGTTTCGGCCAGAACGGCGCGATCAGAATGACGTTGCAGTCCTCCCTCCCGATCTTGGCCACCACCCTTGTGAGTAGTGAGATCGAGGGAAAGCGTATGCAGTCATCCCTCCCCAGTCTACGGACAGAGCGTCCACGGCGAACGCTTGTGGGTCTGCGACCCTCGAGCAGTACACCGGCAGTTGATGATTGCGCTGAAATGCGAACAGATCTATCGAGGGGTGGTACATCACCTTGAAGATCGTCTGGACGACCTGCGGAGCAAGGGACCATTCTGTTGGTCCCGACACCTTCCCTCGTGACAGATCGTCCGCGAGGATGTTGGTGACGCCCGCTATGTGCATCGCTCTCAACGTAATATGCCTGGACTTGCACCACCCTATCAGGCGCAGTGCGTGCAGGCACAACCGAGGTGACCTGGTGCCCCCTTGTCTGTTGAGGTAGGCCACCACGGTTGTGTTGTCCATCTGGACAACGATATGAGATCCCACGATCACCTCCTCGAAGTGCTGGAGAGTTCTCTCCAGTCCCCACTGCCCATAGCTCGAGAAGGTTGATGTGGGACTCTGTCTCCGTGGCCGACCATAGGCCCGAGACTGAGTCCCCGTGGATGTAGCCCCCAGCCCAGTATCTGCTAGACAGATCCTTGTCTTGCTCATAGATCAGCGGGTCAAATGCCCTGTGCATGCACTCTGCAATATACCTTTTGCTTATTAGACCCAAAAAGTTTTTATAATCGGGTAGACGGGACAATCGCCCGCTTCGTGCCCGATGCTGGGGGCCGTCTGACGGCACTACTGTGGACCTCTGAAACGTGCAGGCGCACGAGGGGGGACTGGTGAACTCCAGTCTGTAACCCCCGCTCACTACCGACAATACCCAGGCGCCTGGAGAGATGGCTTGCCGCCGGCATGGACTGTCGACCGCCGTGCCCTCAGGAACAATCTGACTTGCTCCCCTTGGAAGAACGCTTGCTCTTCTTGGGGGGGCTTGTCTGATGATCCTGCGCTACTCTTGCACTTCCCAGACTTTTTGTGTGCTGCAGAGGTAGCCTCGGGCTCCGGTGTAGTCGGTCGACGACCTGCTGAAGCCGGAGCCGACGAAGAGGAACGCTTACCAGAAGACTTCTTGCGTTTCTTCTTCGACTTGCTGCCCTTCCCCTTGGTCAGGGCAGCCTCTGACTTCTTCAGAGTGCTCTCGTTGGTTGCCTTCTCGGCCCGGTCCTCAACCGTGGCGCAAAAAGCCTCACCAAAGAGAAACCCCTGTCACTCCAAGTCAGATCTCTTCATTGCCTACATGGAAAGTATCATTTGCCATCTACCACAGATAGAGCAATTTTGCAGGTCCAAGTGGTTAAATTCAAAATGCAGTGCAGTTATGGGAAGTCATTTTGACTTTTATATTTTTTTTAAATATGACACCATTTTGTAATCGAACAATTTATAAGTGTTCCTTAATCCTATAGCTATAAATGGCACTTCCCTGTTTAAATAGTGAATCCATAATATTAATTGAAATGCCAGTAAACTTCAACTTGATTTGATTTTTGTATTTTTGAAGATTTGTATTAAAATATCATCAATATAGTTGGAACATGTTGTCTAAATAGCCAATGTGTACAGTATATTAAGTAATTTACATTTCTTTATAGCTGTTTATAAATTAACAATTATGAAGCAAATGGGATTTTAAAGTTTCCAGTCAGAGAATTCAGTTTGTGTGTAGTTTACTTGAAAAATGAGTTGTGGAATAAATACTACCATGAACTTTTGAGCAGCCAGTATCAGCTACAAGTGTAACTATAGTGACCTGGAGTAAATGTCCCATTGGGACTAGTCGTGTGCCTCCTCCTATGCCCTATAAAAAATACATGTTTCTCATGCACAAGCATGGTTTTTCACACCCTCATAGATTAGGTTTAGGGGTAAAACCCAGGGTGGGTGTTGTCCAAACAAGTCTTTTTGCTGCATATTAGGTCTTCCAAAAAGGGAATGGGAGGGGCTACTTTATCATGCCCTCTTTTGGGTAAAATATTCCCCATGCAGTCTCAAAGAATGACCGGGGGGATTTCATCAAATGACTCCCTTTTATTTTTGGTGTCAATTCTCTCACTGAAAGACACCTAGTTTCAAACTGGTGTCTGCACATCCCTGTCATTTCCAAATTTGAGTGCCCCTTCCCGTCTGGAAAAAGAGATTCGTTTTTGCATTCATTAAATAAATGTTATTATGAAATTTTGGACTATATATCTTAGCTTATCTTCCAAACTGTTTAGGCCTATAAAAAGTGAAACCTGTCAATCCTTTCATTTACTGAAGTAATGAAATATATAGGCCTACTGTTTTAAAATTCAGCCTATTGTCAGGTCAGCTGGATAAGAAGTTAGTGAATTTTACTTTACAAATAACTTTGTATCTCAGCTGTGGGTCTGGGAACTGCAGTAGACTATTTCCTCAATGACCAGCAAGTTGAAAACTTGGCCAAGCAGAGCAAGAAAGATGATTTTTATTTTATTCTGGCATATATTGTGCCAATTAAAGGCCAAAAAAAATTAGTGTGTTGCCCTCAACCGCCCGACCCTAAAACCTGAAAAATCAGGGTCGGCATTGTTTTTTTTGAATGATGAGTTCAAAAAATCAATGTTTTTCACTTAAAATTAATATTTTATTGAAAGACTAGTCTTTGATTGATGTCTAACAGGTTTTTAGAAGTCAAAATTGACAAATGTTTCCTAATTGAAGAAGCATTATTTAATATTTGAAAAAAAAAAAAAAAAAAAAAGAAATCCGACCGTGCGACCCAACTTTCCCATTTTCCCACTTGAGGGCAACACAACAATATTTTTTTTGGCCTAAGTGGATTTACAAGCTATATAGGCCTATTTACAAAATGTTACAGAAAAATGTACAAGATTACAGTTCCTTAATAACAGAGCCGTAGCCACGAGTGCAACACCCCCCCCCCCCCACTCCCCCGAACTTGCAAAAGTATACAAAAAGTCCCAAAATTTAAGCATTTGCGAGCGTTAGCGAGCCAAAACAATTGAATTTTTAAAGCTTTTTCGGTCAAAAAAAGGTCCAAATTTGGGGAAGAAAGTCCACTTTTCACAAAATTGCACCACGTCTTGGAAAAAAGCCCACTTTTTCCAAATTCAGCACCCCCCCCCAAAAAAATCGTGCCTACGGGCCTGCTTAATAACAAGATAATTGGATAAAAGACATGTATATGGAATTCACACATACACTATAGTAGGCCTACTGAATAATTTTGATATCAGGTCCAGGCAAGATAATATTAAAATATAAATTAATTTCTTCAGACTCAGACAGAGTGCCCATGACATTGATTTATCCTCAATAGTAAAACACTTACTCCCAAATACCCCCGAAAAATACAGCAAATTTTTTATATGCAAGTTGGAACTGACTAAAATTTTTTCTACATGGAATAGGCCTATATTTTCTTTTCTCCCAATGTTTTACACAACACCTACTTTCATTTATACATACATGTAGTTAACACAAGTAGGGAACTTTATACATTTCATTTATGTGTTACCATGGTAATATGGCTAGGCCTACACTATCAAAACTCTGAAAATGCCATTAGCCTCTGACCCCGTGCCAGGTTCAATCGCAGGGCTAAGTACATACCGGGTAATTCAAACCAAAGATACTTCAAACTCAAACTCCGAAAAAGCAGTAATAGTTGCACACATGCAATATTAATGTACATGTAGTTATTATTGTCGATTGCAAATGTTTATTCATGTACAGCTATTTTCTATGCAGGCAACAATAGTGTAGATATTTAAAAAAATAAACCTGGGTGAACAATGACAGAGAACTACCGGGAAAACTAAAAGGTAAAATTTTGTGTTTTAATACCGGGCCATTTTCAATATTACAGTATAGCATTTTAGCCCAAAATAAATGTTAAACAACATGAAAATTCCCATTTTAAATATACAATGTATCATTGTGTAATTGTGTGTACTGTGTACATAGCCTTACATACCCTATACAGTGTACATGGCAAAACACTTGAAAATAACAGAGTATTGACAGTGAGTTTGAATTTGTAACCACTTATATTTACAAAAGGTCAAATGTGGGGAGGTATCATGTTCATCCAGGGATTTAGTTTTGACACTTCAGAGCTACTCCTGATGCATGCATGGTGGTGAAAGAAGAAAGATAAAAAAAAAAAAAAAAAATGTATAGAAATTGTGACACAAATTGAATTACACATAAAATTTGTTGTTTTTCGGTTGCTAGCTTTATTTTTGGGGCTCTTCACTTTTTCAAACCGTCGAAAAAAATTTTGGGGCAACAATTCACAACTTCCGTCGGCAAAAATGTTTTCGTCGGTACATACATTTACAAGTTAATGTGCCCCCCCCCCCCTATGCCACTGTCTGAAATTTCCATTGAATTGTCATTTTATACCCAAGGCCAAAATAGCCAGTGGGGTTTCTTTCACTTTACCTTGTTATATTAAACTTATGATGGATGGACAGAAACACTTCCCGGCAGTTTATTGCTAATATTATTTCTGCATTTCGGGTATAAAAAGCTATAAAAGAATAACATAATTAAAATTTGAACGAAATTGTACATAGGGCCTATGGCTTTTAAGTTTTTCTGGAACTGAAAATTATGAGAGAAAAACTCTGGAATTCCAATGCCCTCTATAGGTGTTTTGGTCAAAAACAGTAAAACATCTGAAATTCCAGCGCATTGGGGAAAATAGTCTGGAATTCCAAAATGATTTTGGAAAAAAGTCTGGAATTCCGACGCCCTCTATGGTTTGGAGAATATGACTTTCGGGGAATCAAATTTGGATTTTCAGAAATTAAGAGTAAAAAATTCTGGAATTCCTAACGCATTGGGGGGAAAAGGTCTGGAATTCCTAACGCATTGGGGGAAAAGGTCTGGAATTCCTAATGCATTGGGGGAAAAAGTCTGGAATTCCGATGCCCTCTATAGGTTGGAAGTATGTGACTGTAAAGAGTTTTGGGGAAAAAAGTCTGGAATTCCAGACCAAAGTACATACAAAAAGAGTATGGAATTCCAGTGCCCTCTATAGGGGGGGTTGATTATTATCTGGAATAGCCCATTTCAATAGGCCTATATTTGCTGATTTATGAGCGATCTTCAAAAATCCATAAAAACAGGCAGTAGTTCTTAAACAAAACAATTTTTAATTTTGGGGACCGATGGTAGCCTCAGGAAGGCTTCACACACCATATATTAAAAATTCAAACAATTTGGATAAATGAAGCATATGAAGAAATTCATTTATCGACATGGATGTTTTCTAAAATTGGCCAACTTTGAAGCGCGCGCTTTTCAATTCACTGTTATGCTTGCATGCACAGTGTAGCAGAATTATTGTGCAGCCACTGTGACATACCTACTAGTATATGGACATTGTCCATTGGACAATACAAGTGTGCTCTTTCATTTTAATGACATAAAATTTGAAAAATATTGTAAGGAACACTTGAAGTTTTGACTTTTAAAACCTACATTTTGGTCAAAAATTGTGCTTGGATAGGTCGTTTCAACAGATTTACCACATTCGCCTTGCTTAAGTATAAACATTGAATTGCGTTATCTGTTGACATAATGAAAACAAATAGGGGAAGTGTTAGCTTTCGTGCGATATATAAAAAAATCTGATTTGATGAAGGGAATACTTGAGGTTTTGACAAAACCAAACACATCTGCATATTTTCCACTAGATCTCACACAGCTCTTATGATGTTATGCACTCAACAGTGTGGTATAAACACACTCAGATTGCGTATTGGCTAGACCCGCTGTGCTTGGAAATATCAGTGTACTCGGGTGTACCGAGGTGGAAACTGTGCGTACATGCATTTGTAAGAGAATAGTTTTGTAGCCAAACCTTTCTATGGCACAGCAAGTAGCCCAATTAAATCTATTATAACGAGAGGAAGTGATCACTAAAAAAAAGATAAGGCGGGAGTCCTGGTATTGGATTATTTTGGTATTACTAGTGACATCATCATTTCTTTGTTAAAATACAAGTAAAATTAAGTGCATGCAAATTCTTGATTTTTGATAAAATTGAAGAGAATCCAAATTTTATTTTGAGGTATTTAAAGGTTGGATAATAGGGTGGGCCAAAAAACACCTTTTTTCTCGGATCGACTTGGAACTCTCGGAGAATTTTACTAGGGTACATACTACTATTGTCCTAAAATATCAGTAAGATCGGAGCATGTTTCGCCCAGGCAGTAGATTTTCACAAAATCCCTACTTATTTGCAATTTCTTACTGTATAACTCTATAATAGAGAAATCAGTAGAAACAACCTGGGAAAAGTAGGCATTGAGATGACATCATAGCCAATATTAAACAATTTGGGTAGTTTGTTTAGACCCTCCAGAACATCACCAAATAAGCAGTCTCCAATTGGTTACCATTATTTTTTGCTATAGACCTGTATTTAGTTAAATATTGATGATATTCGAGTTGCTAAATTAAGGGGTAGGGGTAGCATTATGGAGCATTTCACCCAGTTCTACTGAGTCAAATATCACAATGTTGGTCTTGTTGGGTAGATATGAACTGCAAAAGTACAAACAATACATGAGATATGAGTTTAGAGCAGCTCTGACATGACCAGGGGTTAAAGGGTCACGTGACGCCTGATTTGTAGTAATTTTCAAGGCTGTGTGACCTTTTGACCTCTGGTCAAAACATGGATAACCGAAAATCATATAGCATTTATTTTTGACAATGCTGCAGTTCATATCTATGCAACAATACCGCATTTGGGAAATTTGACTGAGTAGAACTGGGGAAATTCTCCATAATGCTACCCCTACCCCTTAATATAGCAACTCAATATCATTAATATTTGCTTACATGCGTGTCTTTAGCAAAAATAATGGTAACCAATTGGAGACGGTTTTGCTATTTGGTGATGTTCTAGAGGGTCCAAACAAACTACCCAAAGTGTTTAATATTGGTTAGGATGGCATCTGAATGCCTACTTTTCCCAGATTGTTTCTACTGATTTCTCTATATAGAGTTATACAGTAAGGGAGTGTTCATAAATACTTTGGTAGGGGGGGCTGGAAAATATGTAGGGGGGGTCATAAAATTTTAGGAGTTCTGAAGAGGGGGGGTTAAAAAAGTTTTGGGTGTATGAACAGGGGGGGTTAAAAAGTTTTTGGGCACGTAGAGGGGGGGGTGTAAAAACTTTAGCAACATTAGTCCTGAAGCAAAAAATATAAAATAGCCTGAAATTTTTTTCGCGCGCTACGCGCGCAAATGTTCACCTAAAACCAGAACAAAAGTTCATTCCAGATAAGGGCATTTGATCAGGTCCTTTATGTATTTTGAAAAGTCATTCAATATAAGTATGAAGTGTTAAAAATTGTCTTGTTGTCTATAACTTAATTTTGAGGTTTGTGTCAGTTCCTTCTGATCTGCTCTTTTAATCACCAAAAGACTGCAATAACTTTGTTCTTCTTTAGTGTTGACAATTTTTACAATAATGTTTCATGAAGTAAAGATTATTAATTTATTATCAACTAAATCATGTTGCTTTACAATTATAGGCGGAAGAATCTTGGAGAACCGGGGTACACGTTTCCACCCCTAATTTTTCCATGGGGACATCCCCTAAAGATCCTAGTAGGAGAAAAAAACCCAATAACTGCCCTATGCGACTTTTTTAGCACATCGAAAAGCACTGTGTTTTGGGCCCAAATAGGGTAAAATTGCACAATTTTGCGTTTCGCGATCACACGAACTGGCCCAGCAAATAGCAAAACACCCCATTTCGGCAGTAGCGTAGCCAGGGGGGCAAGGGGGGAAAGTGCCCCCATGACAAAGATGAATAAAAAATGAAAGATAAAATCTGGAGGGCAAAGGAAAAGAATAGTGGCAAGGAACCCCTTTTCCACCCAAATTCACCCTGATCATGGGCCAAAATAGTGTAAAACACAAAACGTTTGCGCGCTGTATGCGCACATTGTCACAATAAAGGCATTTTCATCCCCATCATGGGCGAAAATAGTGTACAAATGAGGGGGGGTCAAAATAGTTTTGAACCTAATATGAGGGGGGGTCAAAAAGTTTTAGGTCCATTAAGAGGGGGGGTCAAAAAAGTTTTGGGTTCGCGAAGAGGGGGGTTAAAAAAATTTTCGACATGAAAAAATATATTTTCCAGCCCCCCCCCCCACCAAAGTATTTATGAACACTCCCTAAGAAATAGCAAAAAAGTAGTGATTTTGTGAAAATCTACTGCCTGGGCGAAACATGCTCCGATATTACTGATATTTCAGCACAATACTACTATGTACCCCAGTAAAATTCTCGGAGAGTTCCAAGTCGATCCGAGAAAAAAGGTGTTTTTTGGCCCACCCTATTGGATAAAGTGATTCAGAATCATGAATCAGAAATAACTCACGATATAAATTACACAGTTGCCACTTGTGTTCATCTGCTTCGTGTCTTACAGATGATCCAAAATGTGGTCTACAAACCGCAGACTTGTTACCAGAACCTCACATCATCGGAGGTCAGCCGGCACAAGAAGGTGAATGGCCATGGCAGGCCGCCCTCTACGTTGACGGAAGGCGAATCTGTGGTGCATCTTTGGTGGCACCCGACTGGATAATAACAGCTGCCCACTGTGTGTAAGTACATTATCGTTATAGATTCGGCAACCGAATTAGGATTCGTCTTTTCGGTAAATTGACAATGTCAAACTCCTCCAATGAATTGAATAAAAGACCACACTGATGTAGGCCTAAACCTACAAAAAAATGATGGATATTCGGTATATCAGCGGTATGTATAGGTGGTATCATTATTACTGGTTAGGCATCGGGAGACCACGCGCGTCAAGCAATGGTATAGGGGATGTACAATAATTATGAGCCGGCTCGCTTATACTAATTTGTTTCGTCAGTATGTGAAAACGACAAGCAATGACTTGAAATTGTATTTTTTTATTGTTTACCATAATATAAGGACTTAAAAGTGTGATTGGAGTAACATAAAAAATATAGGGTAGGTAGGGATTTTTTTTACTTTTAAAACTGTAGGCCTAAGTTGTGTTTGATTGCGTTTTTTAAATTAAATTAAATGAATTTATTTTTTTATTTTTTATTTTTTATTTTTATTTTTATTTTTTATTTTTTATTTATTTATTTATTTATTTATTTATTTATTTATTTATTTATTTATTTATTTATTTATTTATTTATTTATTTATTTGTTTGTTTGTTTGTTTTTTTGTTTGTTTGTTTGTTTGTTTGTTTGTTTGTTTGTTTGTTTGTTTGTTTGTTTGTTTGTTTGTTTTTATTTTTTTAATATTTTTTTTGTTGCAAAAAATTCATGGTCGAGCCAGTTCCAATAATTGAAACTCCCGGCTCCGACCGGGAGTTACAACAGGTGCTGTGTATGTATTTGTATCTGTTTAATGTGCATTAACATACCCACTTAGCCGTCGGTACGAAGAAATTGTTGCTCCAAAAATTTTGCAAAATACACATTAATTTGTAATCATTTTTTTACCACAAAATATGATATGAAAACACAGGGGAGCAATGTATGAATATATATATGGAGAGGTCAAACAGTTCATGATGCAGTCATGTCTACAGTAGAATTCATATCGACCTTTGCAGGACTTAAACCCCATTAAAAGCTATTAAACCAAGATAACACTCATTGAAACAGCTCAACTGATTAAATCGGATCTTCTCTGGTTGTGCACATGTGTCTGTTTTATATGTGCGGTATCGCTATGAGGTGCTATAATACAGCTTCAGTTGGGTAACTGATTATAAAGGAAACGCAAGGAAACAATGGTATGTGGACCTTTGTTCACGAAATGAGACAATGGCCTGCTTTTTGTTAACCAGCATTCTTGAAAATGAGCAACATAATTATTGTTGACTTAACACGGTTTGGAAATAATTTCTTCATATTTTTGGTGTTATCTGTCGTTTACATATCCTTCCTAAAACACAAAAGAGCGACTATTTCCAAACACCTAAATTAGCTAAAAATTTAGGACATGTTACAAAACTATATTTTCTAGAATTTCATAGAATAGTTTAAATGTAGCTTGTACCGTTTTTTTGTGGCATCCTTCAGAACGGAGCGGTCCGTTACCAATATAGCTCAATATTTTCGGTCAAATCTCCATTCAATTAACACGGGGAGTTGGCTAGCTATGAGCTAGCTATGCTTTGCCCTCACTCATATTCTACGAAAGTGCGACTATTTCTGAACATCTAACCTAGCTGTAATTTTAGGTCATGTTAGAGAAATATATTTGCTAGAAGTTTGGAGAATAGTTTAAATATTGGCCGGTTATTTTTCACACAGTAATGTTAACTAGGCAAATGCAATATACTTCTAACATACACTATTTGTAAAGGTCGCGCGTCAATGGTGAGAGCACTGTGTATTGTGTATAGGAAAACGGACAGTAACTGCAGTATGTTGTTAATTATTGTCAAATTTAATATTTTGCTACATTTATAATGAAAACAATTAACACTGAAGCCACCCTATGGAACCTGCTACAACTTGAGAACAAGTTCTCAAACGTTCGAAATTTGTAGTTACTACGATTGGGTCGAGCCTACTCTTTAAGGGTCGGTCGAATTATGCCAGTCAAACAATTGACCTTTTCGATCTGTGCCGATGCGCACATCGTTTAGCGAACATCGTTACTGCGCATTTTAAGTCGGCGCGGCGTGACGTCAAATGACGAGTTCTCAGGTGTACTCACAAATGCCGCTTGTATTTACCGAAAAGGTCAATTTTAGGCCTAATTGTCTTATTTTTCTTTGCAGTTCTCCTTATAAACACCCTTCAAGCTACGAGTTCATGCTTGGTAGTAACTCTTTAACAGTCATATCAGAAAAAAATTCACAAAAAACAGATTTACCACATTCGCATTGCTTAAGTATAAACATTGAATTGCGTTATCTGTTGACATAATGAAAACAAATAGGGGAAGTGTTAGCTTTCGTGCGATATATAAAAAAATCTGATTTGATGAAGGGAATACTTGAGGTTTTGACAAAAACCAAACACATCTGCCACCCTATGGAACCTGCTACAACTTGAGAACAAGTTCTCAAACGTTCGAAATTTGTAGTTACTACGATTGGGTCGAGCCTACTCTTTAAGGGTCGGTCGAATTATGCCAGTCAAACAATTGACCTTTTCGATCTGTGCCGATGCGCACATCGTTTAGCGAACATCGTTACTGCGCATTTTAAGTCGGCGCGGCGTGACGTCAAATGACGAGTTCTCAGGTGTACTCACAAATGCCGCTTGTATTTACCGAAAAGGTCAATTTTAGGCCTAATTGTCTTATTTTTCTTTGCAGTTCTCTTTATAAACACCCTTCAAGCTACGAGTTCATGCTTGGTAGTAACTCTTTAACAGTCGTATCAGAAAAAAATTCACAAAAAACAGATTTACCACATTCGCCTTGCTTAAGTATAAACATTGAATTGCGTTATCTGTTGACATAATGAAAACAAATAGGGAAGTGTTAGCTTTCGTGCGATATATAAAAAAATCTGATTTGATGAAGGGAATACTTGAGGTTTTGACAAAAACCAAACACATCTGCCACCCTATGGAACCTGCTACAACTTGAGAACAAGTTCTCAAACGTTCGAAATTTGTAGTTACTACGATTGGGTCGAGCCTACTCTTTAAGGGTCGGTCGAATTATGCCAGTCAAACAATTGACCTTTTCGATCTGTGCCGATGCGCACATCGTTTAGCGAACATCGTTACTGCGCATTTTAAGTCGGCGCGGCGTGACGTCAAATGACGAGTTCTCAGGTGTACTCACAAATGCCGCTTGTATTTACCGAAAAGGTCAATTTTAGGCCTAATTGTCTTATTTTTCTTTGCAGTTCTCCTTATAAACACCCTTCAAGCTACGAGTTCATGCTTGGTAGTAACTCTTTAACAGTCATATCAGAAAAAAATTCACAAAAACTTCCATGTTCGGAGTTCTATATCCATCCTTTGTATGGCAAGAGTTCCGACTCTAACTATGACTGGGATATGGCAATAATGAAATTGGAGAGGCCGTTTGAAATAACCGATTACGTCAGGACTGTGTGTGTCCCGCAGAAGGCACAGGAAGATGACTTCAGAGCTGGCAAACCTGTTACGACTACTGGATGGGGCACAACGAGTGAAGGAGGTTAGTAAAAACACCGTATTTAGAGCCTCAAATATATAGTATAGGGTGAAATTGCAAAAGGTGTCCCATCAAGTAGCAAAACACACCTTCATTTGGGGCTAAGCTAGTCTAAAATTGACATTTTTTCACAAAAAATAGTCCCAGTAAAACCGGAAAAAAATATAATACATGTCCTACTCGTCCCCTAACCCCCCTCTAAATGTTAATGCGTTCGTTGCCACTGATTCCAATCATTATGGATGGTTTATTAATACTGGGTTTCATAAACATACGAGCTACTTTGCAAAATGACCAATCATTTCCACATTTTTATATCAATGACATGGGTACAATTTCGTTGCAAATGAATACAAGTCGTCCTTTGATGTAGAATTATATCAAAAGTTTTAGGTCCATTAAGAGGGAAGTCAAAATGTTTTGGGTTCACGAGGAGGAGGGGTTAAAATTTAAACATAAAAATACACTGTTAACATGGTTCTTTTTAACAATTCCAGTGAAAAATGATGTTGACTATTCACATTTTTAGTGACGTTTCACCACTACATTAGTGGTTTCATCAGACTGGCAACTCATCACATCTGACTGCTTCCTTTTACAGGTAACAGGAACCGTTGAGGGCGTGATGACATATGAAAAATTAGATCGTGATCCTATACCAAAACACAAAAGAAGGCCCAAAGTCACATGGGAATTAACGGGAAAATACTCAAAAGCGACAATATTGCTAGAAATTACAGTAAATTGTCGAAAAATTATACTAAATCATGACCGATCACAATTACTCGTGCTACATTTGGTAAATCACAGCAAATTGAGGTAAATTTTACAAAATTGATTCAAATTTTGATCAATTTTCTTAAATCGCCAAAAATCACCAACAAATCTGCTAAGAAAGCTTGAAATCTACAAAATTGCTGGAAATCACAGTAAATAATAATGTGACCGATCACTACTGAATCGTGCTGAATTTTGATAAACCACCGGAAATTGAAAAATTTACAAAATTGTTTCAAAATTTGGTCAATCGGCTAAAATCGCCGAAAATCACCAAAAAATCTGCTAAGGAAGCTATTTTGTAGATTTTAAGGTAAAATCTACAAAATGGCGATACAAATGAGCAGAGATTCTATAAAAAATAATGGGCGATTTACCGCGTTTTCCCATGTGACCATCGAAAAAAACTTGGGTCAACTCTTTCGGGCTGTTGATGAAGGGTCGGCAAAATTTACCTTTCCTGAGGCCCCCGAGTAAGAGCGCCCACGATATGTCACTAGTCATTCTATAAATTGGGAGAACTCAACAGTTATCGACAGAGAAGCTGATAAGACCACTAGATGGCTAAAAGAAGCCATCTGGATACGCCGAAACGGAAAAGCCCGGCGGAAAAGACACTCTGAATGAGGACTAGCATGACTAGGGGTCTATTCACTCAACAACATCTTTGACAACTCATCACGACCTCAACGGTTCCTGTTGCCTATAAGGAAGCAGTCAGATGTGATGAGTTGCCAGTCTGATGAAACCACTAGTGTACTCGTGAAACGTCACTACAAATGTGAGTAGTCAAAATCGGTTTTCACTGAAATTGTTATCAAGAACCATCTTAACACTAGGATCCAATATTCCAAATGAACTTGTTCAAATATATGAAATATATATTTTCCAACCCCTCCCACCAAAGTATATTATTTCTGAACACTCTTAGGAATGACTTTTCCCTTTAGGGCTACAGAATCCATATTTATTCGAAGTCACGGTACCAGTCGTAGATCAACAGGAATGCATTCATAATTATTATCCGGAACCAATCACAGACGACATGATATGCGCAGGATTGCCGGAAGGTGGTAAAGACGCTTGTCAGGTAACTTGCTATAGGCCTACTTTGTATACCATAAGAACATTACACGTCCTTCGGAGGGGAATTCAACATTGGTGTGTAAATGATCACACTTCCGAGCAAACCATAAAATAGTACAGATCAGTGTGCATGACTGCGTGTATTATTCTGAGCATGTACGTAAAAGAATACCTAAAGCCATATTATAACATTTTCAAACAAAATAGATTAGCATTTCTTTGCTATAAAATGTTAGCTTTTACTGTCAGATATATCCCCTTTTATTTTTGAGCCGAACAACTACGGCAAAGCAACGAAAATTGGAATTTACTACCAGCGCACATGTCGCCAATACGTACCACTCCTTCGATCATGTTGTGGTACGACCCTTTGTTGTGTATATCACCGTCCCGCACGCCGTGTACGTACTGTGTGTTATGAACATCGTGTATGCGTTCGACTAATAATTCCATCGTAATAATAAAGCACCGGTTCCGGCGTTTTATTCAAAATCTCGGATTTTGAAAAAACTAGTAAACTACAGCACCTAGAGTCTTGATTTTTGCAGGGTATATTGGTTTAATAAAGTACAATTTAATCGTGTAAAAAGGAATTTTAAAAATTCAGTGAGGGCGTCTTCCTCAGCAAATGTTATAATATGGCTTTAACAAGGATCCTGCATATTCTTGGCAGTTGATTAAGGGAGCGGATAGCAACGTTTGTACAGTATTTTTCTGGGACATGAGAGCACATCAGACATATCGAATTGCATTCTGGATACGAGGAATGTCCTTCTGATATCAAATAATTTTGTTTCGTTTTTGAATTCGCGATATAATACAAATTTTTAAACTGTAATTAAAGGGTATTTTATGATCCAAAGCCTCATCCCCCCCACTTTTCTCAACAACAAAAGTTGGGATTTTTATACCACTGGAAACCTCTGCCTACATGTTTATATGTCAACAAATGTAGATTAATTCATTTAAGGGCTAGGATAGCGACGTTTTCACGTATTTATTGTGAACCTGAGAGCACATCAGATATATCGAATTGCATTTTGAAAACGAGGAATGTCCTTTTGATATCAAATAATTTTTTTGAAATTCGCGATATATATAATACAAATTTTATGGCAAATTATTAAAAATTGATATTGTTTTTATTTTTGATATTATAAATGTAATGATATGTACTTAAAAAGTGTATGTGGCTGGGAGGAAACCCCGTCTATCAATTGAAAATGAAATGAGTAATCTAACCACTACAAGTCATGCTCTCTCCATTATAACGATATATCCTATCTCCATATCGGTTATTTTTTTAGGGTGATAGTGGTGGTCCCTTAGTAGGACTCATTGGTGACCGATGGTACCTTGGAGGGGTTGTGAGCTGGGGATACGGTTGTGCTAGACCTGAATTACCCGGAGTTTATACAAGGGTTACTGAATTTGAAGACTGGATAGCTCCTATTTTTGACGGAGGAGAGCCGGATAAAGGTTAGTCTGCTTAAATAAGTGGAACCAATTAATAACCATGATAACGATTATATATTAACCAAACATTTCACACTGTTATAAAACTTTACCTTTGGGCATCCAGGGTCAAAGTTTACACAGGCGTCAAAACTCAAATTGGTTCCGATTAAGATTAAACCCAGTGGCGTAACCAGAAGGGGGGGCCGGGGGGGCAAGCCCCCGGACACAAAAAACTGGGAAGAAGAGCAAAAAATAGGGAAGGGAAAAGGGGGGAAGGAGAGAAAAAGAGGAAGAAAAAAGGGGAAGGAGAAGAGAAAAAAAAGGGGAAAAGAGGGAAGAAGAGGAAGGGGAAGGAAGAAAAGAAAAAAGAGGGAAGAAAAAAGGGAAGGAGAAGAAAAGGGAAGGAGAAGAGAAAAGGGAAAGAAAGAGGGAAGAAGATCTATACTACTTTCATTGTGAAATTTTGTACTCTGAACACTGGATTTTTAGCTTCTAATATGCCAAAAACCATGAGCTTCAGGGGCCTCCGCCCCCTTGACCCCCGCAGGGGCTTTGCCCCTGGACTCCACCAGGGGCCCTAAGGCGGGCCCCTGGACCCCACCCGTTTATCACTTCGCGGCAAGCCGCTCGCGATGCGCACATAAATAATACAACTTTTGGTCAAAAACTGGGAAATTTTTCAATCTTGCCCCCCGGAAGGTCAGGTCTGGTTACGCCCCTGATTAAACCTATAGTCCAAAATAAGGGATACATTTTCTGTCTTTGATTTGATCCATATCGAGTCCAAATTTCAACCTTTGACCTTTTCGCTAATAACTCCAGATTGATTGGTCGTATATATAGGTAAGTTAAACTATATTATTTTCTGAATCCTTGTGACCTGAGGAACTTAATATTTTGGTATATAGCTTTTGACAAAATATGAGCAATTTGGACTTTTGACCCATTATATAACCTTTGACCTCATATTTCTTTTATTGCACAAGGGCGACCACTTGGCACCTGTCATTTTTGACCTCTCAACATAGTTGGGCATCAACTTTAAATAAGAAAATGTTCAGTGGCGTAGATTTCTTTTCAGGAGTAAGTTGGCGACTATAAGCAAATCGATTCAAAGATAGAGGAGAAAATTATTGATATTGATGAGATTGTAGAAGTTAATAATATTTAAATTTTGCTCCCTCGCCTTGCACCACAGGAGTCCAGAGTTCATGCCCCGGCTGTGCCCGTGCGCGGACTGTATGTGCATTATCCTGATCCATGCTCGCTGTCGCAGGTTTTCTCCAGGATCATCTCCGGTTTCCTTCTGCTTTAAAATCGGTGATTAGTTATTTGGTTGTCAAAAACGTCCTTCACCCATAGGAATTTGGGGAGCTGCCACAGATAATTAGGAGATGTTACAATTTAAGTACAAATAGGTTTGCATTCATGCAAATTGATTCTGATGATTCACCAGTGGCAGAGAAATTACAACGCTTTGAAACCCGTGTTGCAATCTAGAAAAATGTGCTTTATGAATCCAAAATTTACATGATTGTATTTATTAATTAATTAATTTTTATTTATCACAATTATACCCACATTTAATTTTTCTTCTCAATACAGGCAATTCTGCCAAAAACACTGACTCTGTTCTCCACGGCTTTAACGGTGGCAGCGGTCCGAGTAACATTGTAGGTCCAGATAGCGGCAAGGGAAGTGATGCAGCCAGTGGTGGTTTGAATGCTGCGGGTATCGTCGCTGTTGTCGCTGTGATCGTCGTTCTTATGGTATTTCTATTGGCCTATTCGTAGCGTAAGTATACTGTATCTATGAAATGCACATTACGTTACTTCCGACGTAAACATATGTTGCATTTTCACCTCACCACCACGTACCTCCTAAGTCTTTCTTTGATTTAGTAATCACAGATAGCCAGAGGCTGAAGGGTCAATGAGATACGATAACTTGACAAAACATTCATGTACATGTAGTTACTGGAAGTGAACTTTGTCCTCTGGAATTTGGTTATCAAATGTTGAGTCTCGTCACATTAGTCATTCTTGGTAGTACTTCACCACCAAAGCTTTTCTTTTTATCAGTTACTGATTTGGTAACAAAAGAAACCGGTTATCACATAGCCAGAGGTTGAGTGACCAAGGAACAATGAGTTGGATAACTTGACAATGCAGTCATGTAATTCCTGGAAGTAAGCTTTGCCTGTTGATCAGACTCTTAGCTAGGATTTGGAACAAATTATTCTGAAAGGTCAACCACAGTTGGGACATGTATAAACATTATAAATATGCCAAAAAATGCCAGGTTTGAAAAAAAAACCCAATTTCACTTATATTCAAAGATCATGCATTATAGCTTTAAAAACAGTTTCTTTTTCTATTCTCTCCAGATATCGCAGTACCAAACAATCCCAGGAAGGATATCAAAACCTGTGAGTGAGCTGCACCATGTATGAACCTGACTTAATTGGACTTCAGCTGAAATATAAAATCCACAAACATATTGAAAACTATTGATGATAAATAATAATTGTTTTCTGACCAAAGTGAACAAAGATAGTATATACCATTTATTGACTACTTCAGAAAAGAAAGTATACACTCAAAAGAATAGAACACTCAAGAGTGAAAATCACTCTTAAGAGAGACAACCATCAGAGTGGAAATTTCTCTTATTATAGCATATACCTTGAAAGACTGGTTCCCACTCTTTATAAGGATTGGTTTTTCACTCTTTTAGGAGTGATTTTACTGATGTGGATTGGTTTTCACTCTTCTCATTCTTTTGGAGAGTAGTTCTTAACCCTTTTCCATTAAGAGAGTACCCCCCCCCCCTAACTGGCACCTTTTTGTCATTGATCATGTTAATGGGTTGAACATCAGTATCACTACTATTATAGGGCAGTGAATGTGAGGTCAAGATTTCATTATTTTGTTATCGCGTGATACCCATCTTGACCATGTTGACCTCCTTTTGTTGTTTCATAGTATGTGATATAAATAATCACCCCATCAACGACAGGAAGGTGCCAATTACAGGAATGGTCTATAGAGGGTTCAGAGTTCCTGAATTGTTAAATCGTGAACACTGCTGGGAATCCATGTATAACATTGTATAACATCCAAATCAAAAGGGAACAAGGCCCTGTTATACAATACATGGATTCCACTCTTCCAGGGGTATTCACAGTCAAAGCTGGGGAATCCTGAATTTAGTATAATCAACTCAATTTCTTTTCTTTTTTCATACCTTTGATTGAATTTTCATGAATAATGATTGGACTATTATGGAATTCCGGTTTTCCTTTCCTTGAATCCCTCTATAATGGAGACAACCCTGTTTTTACCCCCGAAATGGGGCACTCAACTTTGGAGGTGACGCGTATGTAGGGCTGTTAAGACCCCTTTTTCAGCATCGCTGTCACCCAAAGACCCCATATTTTTTTACGAACACATGCTCTGTCACCCAAAGACCCCTATTTTTCCATTTGATCTGTCACCCAAAGACCCTTACAAGTTCAATTTGAACAGCAACTTTCATTTATCACTGATTTTGTTACTTATTTTGAAAAAACAAAGAAATTTGAAGCCATTTAGACCTAGAAATTCGATTTTCGAGGTTTTTGCGGCGCTGTTTCGGCTCTCACCCGAAGATTCCATTTAAAAAAAGGTCATGTTCTCACCCAATGACCCCTATTTTTTACATTTTGCTCTCACCGAATGCCAAAATCATGCTCTCACCCAATGACCCCATATTTTTTACATTTTGCTCTCACCGAATGCCCCTTAGTGCGAAAGTGCCAGCCCTACACCTATATCCATTTCATATTGAAGTGCCCCCCCGGGGTTTTTACAGCCCAGAAGTGACATATAATGTACTTTCTCATCTGCCATTTGGCAATTATTCATCTATTGTAAACTTGTAGTGTCCATTTCTATTCACCGTTATGTATTCTTCTCCCGTGCGTTTATATTTTACGAACTACCCTTCATAGCCATTATTATCTGAAACCTGCATGCTATAATCAATGTGAAGTTCATAAATTACAAATTGTGTTCTGTTTGGAGCTATAATAAAATTATGTTAAATATTTTATTGAACCAAATCATCTGGAATAAAAATTAAATTCTATTAATCAAAAAGTTCAAAATATTGCTATAAACGGGGTGACCATATACAACAAGACACCGTAATTACAAAAAGTCATCATTTTACACGGTTGTTTGATGAGATCATTTATTAGTTTTTCAAACAAAACATCATGTACAGGCAACAAATTTTAGGCTTAAACAGCTAAAAGTGTTATCATGCTAATGTATACAGATGCTTTTGAGTCAGTATCAACTTTAATTTTCCCTCTTTTACAAAATTATTCACTTTAATAGTATTTTTTAATTTTTCGGATATAAAATGTATCTATTAATGACAAAATTGGTGGCGCTTAATTGTTACTGGAAATTACTCTTTCAAGCTTTTAATACAAATAATTCCTTTTATTGTTTGATAAAATATGTTTATAAAATATCCTTGTTGCTTGTTTCACCTATTCCAACTATTCTTGCAAATACAGAAATATGATTTAGGATAAATAGCGCCATCTATAGTTTGCATTTAGTTAATAATGAAGCCAATTCTATATGCATCAAACAACCGTGTTTACAAATGAAATGAAGGCTGAAAAATATACATAAAGACACACAAATATTATACAAATATTAACTGCTATGAGAAGCATGGTTAAAATTATAGGCCCAAGTTGATCACTTATCAGATTAAGTATTGGATACAATAGACGAAGTATTTGATTGACAAGGTTACCCCTGAGTTCCGTAGCCGCTTGTCAAGAATTGCTCCCCCCCGCACAGTGTCGACACCCAGTATTATAAATATTTTTTCCCTGCAACTTAATACTCCGTTAGTGAGCGACGGGCGATTAGTATTTCACCGAACGCAAGAAAAGGAGCCCTATCTGATTGGCTAGAAATCGATCGCTAGATCGCTCAGTGGTGAAGTACAAACTCAAAATGTAGAGATGTATTCAATTCGATTGAAATCAATATTCTATTATTGACGCAGTTAAAGGAAGTGGCATAGTGTCTCGGCTATGTGCATTGTATTATAGACTTGTGATTTAATATTGTATACAGCACCTGGATCTGATCTTTATATGGTTACAATTATCAAGCAGTTAAATATTATCACATTTTTAACGTACGATTTAAATATCGTTATGGATAAAATGCAGTAAAATATATCCACAGCAAACAGCAATCGCCGCTAATTAGTGTATTGAATTTCCAGTTAGTGTATTGAAAACAAAACCTGGGATTTCCCTGACAACAAATCGAATTTTCTTGTAATGGCAATATCATATGGGGTACTGAGCACGCGCAAATCGTAAAAACGTGTAGAATAGAAACTCTGTGGTATCTCATATCGTGTAAATGGTATGCTTAGCCCGAGTCGCTCGGACAAAATCTCCATGCGTAGCTGTTTAAAAACGAGAGGATTCGCCGTACTATCACGGCAATTTTTGACACGAAGATATAGGGATGATGACGCTGTGCCCCCCTTTTTTGTTGGTCTGCCAAAAATGGCTTAGGTCTACCCCCTTTTAGCTTGCAAAACAATTCTTCCCTCCTCCCAATATTATCCTCCCCAGGGCTCATAATTATTGCACAGCCCCTTACATGAATGAAAGGGAATTCCAATCTATCATGAAACAGTTTTTGTTAATGGAAACAATGATCAAATTAAATTACTCTGTAAACTTCCTATAACAATCGAGACTAACAATATACACCATGTGAGCAGAGTCATGTGAGACTATAGTCTCGGGCACTCTGAGTCTCGGGCCAGACTGTATGTGGCTATCACGAACATACATTAGGAATGACGAGCGTTCGGACCGATAACATGAAGCTGTCAGTGTTTCTATTGGTAATCATCTTCAAATTGGTAATTACTTGGCAGGGTGAGTACTTTATAGACACTAGAGAGATTGCGATGTTCCATACGTGCTGCGTGGATCGTGCGTTAATACGGCGTTCAAAACGGAGTTCAATATTGCTAGTCCCCAAGCTGGATTGTGCTCAAGGAGAACAAGGTGGCTGGAACAAAGACTAACATCTGATCTGGTCACGAGATTGCGAAGCGCTTGAAATTTAACGGTCATCGGGTCTTATGTCTACTACAGCATGCTTTTGAATTTGACTAAAAACTAAGGTTATCATGCTGCTTAAAATCAATTGTATTTCAGTACTTCCCAAATATTATGGTTGCCAAAAAACAAATATCAAAATGAGACTGTTGAAAATTGGGCGCGTTGCATGAACCGTCGTGACCTGAGACCATAATACCTAAATGGTCTCAGGTCGTGACGTCGTGAAAATGTCAATTTCAACGTGGACCGTGCGTATCAGGTGTGTTGTTTCAAAAAGGCAAATCACAATCTAATTTTTTATACGACCAATCTCACGCATTTCAATGGATAATCTGTACGTATGACCGTGGGTATGAACGAAGTCAAATGTTCACACCTCAATGTTGCTTTATTATAATGATTTCTTACAAACGAAAAGGATCATATTAACTCTCTTCACGCGGGTGTCGACTGCAGACGACAAGTTTCAAAAAATTTAAAAATTCAAAAATTTCAGTAATGTAAATTTTCATGACCATATTTGGAATCAGTATGAAAGATGCATTAAAATGAGTACAAACAAGCCTAGTATTGGTTCAGTAGTTCTTAAGATAGCTCTTGATATTTTAGCAAATATTTCAAAACTTGAACTTTTCCCGTTGAAGCACATGGCTAGCACGCAGATATATTTAATATAATATATTTTTAAATGGGCAAATTTTGTGCATTTTCAACGCAGTCGCCACGTTAATTTTGTACGTGCAAAATCTTCAAAACTGGCTAAATACGCGACCTCACTTCGATACAGGATAGTGATTTTGAATAGATCCGCGGGCGTACGATCACGGCGTTTGGAAATCACAAGCTCTCTATGATAGATGGAAATGTTACAATATGATTTTAACTTTATTGGAAACACGGATGCAAATTCTTGATTTTCGGTGAAATTTATAGGAAATCTAAACTTTATTTTGAGGTATTCGGATAAGGTTGGATCAACTGAATCCGAATCATGAATCAGAAATAACTAGTCACGATAAAATTATTTTTGTGTTCATCTGCTTTTTGTTTTACAGATGATCCAAAATGTGGGTTACAAACCGTGGATTTGTTACCAGAAACTCAAATCGTCGGAGGTCAGCCGGCACAAGAGGGCGAATGGCCATGGCAGGCTGCCCTCTACGCTTACGGATCACCAATGTGTGGTGCATCGTTGGTGGCACCCAACTGGATAATAACAGCTGCCCACTGTATGTAAGTACCGAATTTTAAAAGATAGGCCTACGCGCACGGTTTCCCAGCAAACACAGAAAGTTTTACCGAAAACGTTCAAATGTCCATTTATATAAAGTTATATAAAACGTTTTTATAACATTCAAAAGCATTTTTGAAAACTTGATGCAAAACATTCTAAACAGAATGTTATTTAAGTGCTGTTATTTAAGTGTTGGCAAAATGTTTTGCAAAAAAATTAATGTTCGCCCAAAATATTGTACAATAGCGTTTTAAAAACGTTTTCATGACATTTAATCAATTTCATTTGTGGTCTGAAAGGGGTCTGCATAAACCGTACGGGTTAAATATTTATTGTGCTCTCATAATGTAGTGAATTAACCTAACATGGCGGATTTAAGGAGACTGAATTTGAGTTATGTTGGGGGAAAATTTTTGAATTTGGGAGATATTGTTCTGATATTATCAAATTTATTGAGGATTGAGGTGATATTTACTAAATACCAATAAGTGTTGGTCATAACTGAAATGCACTTGTAATGTAGCAGTTTTGAAAGCGGTGGGAGCTTTAAATAAAATTTCCTTTAAAAAGAAATAGGGTGAGCAAATGAGGAACTGCATGTCAAGATAAAGGTGTAGTTATGATATTGACAATACAGTGTTACTTCGATTTTCACCCCCCCGCGTCACGCAAACGCCACCCGATGGTCGCTTAGCTTCGCGACCATTTTTTAGATCTGTCAATTTTTCTCAAATTGAGCACCCCTGCCTGCTCTAGATCCGCCATTGTGCCATACAATACCCTCTTCAACATTTTAGCTTTGTTTTACTGTCTAATTTTACTTGACATTAGCAATCCTTTTGTGCAAAATGTGTAAAAGTGCGACTTTAAAAATATACGTAACCATTTTTACACCATAAAATAGTTTACACAGAAGGGTATACGAAAGAAATGGGATTTAATTTTTAACAATAAACATTATTGATTTATTCAAGCAAACATTTCGGTGCAGTCATTTACTTTTAACTTTATCGTGGTTTACTTTTTTAGTACAGGGTGTCCTTGAAAGAACGGTATCGTCGGAAACTTAATTGTTTGGGTATTTTAACGCCACAACTAAACATAACTAAATACTTTGTGTGGTTGAGGAATAAATCAGCTATCACATACTTTTTGAATTTTGACAATTGACAATAAGAATTTTATGAAACTCCCTCATTTTCAAGCCTTTCCACGGATTCAAATATCAATCGATGATCTATATTCAGAGTCCTAGGCCATCTTGATTTAATAATTCGTCCCAAAGCCCCCGCGCGCATTAGTAAAATCACCCGGGGAAGTTTTTTAGCGTTATTCCCGCTGGATTGAGTAAATTTCAGTTTTTCCTCTGTTTTAGTGATCCCATACACAAAAATCTCACGTCTGACATCGTCAGACATTAAAATAGCCTAAAGCGTAAATCTCAATATAAATTCTTCATATTGACCACAGTGCAACCGCCTTGAGAGATGAAAAGGTGGTCTATTCTTGCCACAGATACAAAAAATTAAAGTAAAATTGCTACTTTTTTTTTTAAATTTAGTTTAATTTTTATTATTATTTTATTTATTTATTTATTATTATTATTTTGTCAATGTTAAAGCTTTTTTTGTTTCAATTCGGTTGTCAAATGACAACACGAATGGCTTTCAAAACGACCATGATTGAGTTAAAACAGAATTGCAGAAATCGACAATATAATCTCTCATATGGCCATTACATACCAAGAGAGATTATCCGATTCAGAATAAATTATTTGAACCGAAAATTATGATTTTTGAGCTGTTGACATAAAAAAAAATAACCCGGAACCACATTCGTTCCTTCAGGTTGCCTGAGATATAATGTGCGTAGAAATTTTAGCTTTTTCTTTTATAGCATTTTTTTTTGTAATTTTTTTATTTACGTATTTATTTATTTTACCTCATGAAACATGCATCTTCATGCGTAAAAAATGTGATAATCCATAATCCATGAAAACTATAACTAGTGAATAGAGCCACTGTTCCTGACCAAGAATAGATTTTCAAAAGATGAGCCAGATGTGCCCGTTTCTATACTACTCACGATCACGGCAACACTAAAATCGCTATGACAAAAAAAATTCAAGCAAATTTCTCACCGTGTTATACGACTGTTGCACAGACTCACAGTGTCGACTTCCTATACAATAAATATAAATTTAATACTCCGTTGGTGAGCGACGGGCGAGTGGTATTTTACCGAACGCAAGAAAAGGAGTTCTATCTGATTGGCTAGCAATCGATCGCTTAGGTCGCTTAGTAGTCAACTACAAACTCAAAACTGAGCAATGTATTGAAATCGATATTCTATTATTGCCGTAGATAAAGAGAGTGATAGTGTACATTGTATCGCAGCTGGATTTCACATGCATTCCTTTATATTATTATTTCTCAAAGAGTTGAATATGATCACAATTTTTACCCAGGATTTCAAATTTTTTACCCGCAAATTGCAGTTAAACATATCCACAGCAAAATACCGGTCCTCACTAATTAGTGTATTTAATTTCCAGTTAGTGTATTTAAGATAAAACCTGACAACAAATAAAATTTTCTTGCAATAGAAATATCATATGGGATACTGATATTGTAGGCCGCAACCGCCACAACGTGAAACTGCTACGCGTAGCTGACATTTTGCTCCGTGGAGCCAAATTGACCAATCATGATCATGTTAGAGTTTTTCATTACTCGGAGGTAAAACTGACCAATTAAGTACGACTTACTCATTACGTGAAGCGAATTTATTCATTAAGAATTTGCCAGACGAGCGTCACGTAGTTGCAAGATATCCTCGGTCACGAAAGTTATGATTCAAAAAGTAGTTTATGAAAAGTACGAACTGACTTATTATTAAGATGGACATGCACTCATAAGAAACTCATACAGTATTGTACATAACTATATAGCTAGGCAGACTGGTGGTAAACTATGCACACAGTTCTGCGATCTGCTGTGTATCGCCGGGAGCTAATTTGTATAACTTGCGCGGTGTCCCTGCGGAATTCGACCTTCAGCAAACTGCAAACCAGTTCGGATTTACTTTATATACTAGTAGTAGGCCATACATACTGTAGTTACTGTCCGTTTTCCTATACACAATACTCAGTGCGCTCACCATTGACGCGTGACCTCTACAAATAGTGTATGTTAGAAGTATAGGCCATTGCCTAGTTGACGTCACTGTGTAAAAAAATAACCGGCCAATATTTAAAGTATTCTCTGAAATTCTAGAAAATATAGTTTTGTAACATGTCCTAAATTTTTAGCTAATTTAGGTGTTTGGAAATATTGGTACTTTTGTACCAAAAAATATGAAGAAATTATTTCTAAACCGTGTTAAGTCATTAAGCTTCTCATTTTCAAGAACGCTGGTTAACAATAAGCAGACTATTGTCTCATTTCGTAAACAAAAGCCCACAGTATTGTTACCTTGCGTTCGCTTTATAATCGTTCACTCAACTGAAACTATAATACCAGCTCATTGCTCATTGCACAGGTAAAACAGACACAAGTGCAGTGTGTATTTAACCAGAGAAGATCTGATGTAACATAGTTGAGCTGTTTTCATTGAGTGTGATCTTGGTTTAATAGCTTTTAATAGGGTTTAAGTCCTTCAAAGGTCGTGGTGAGTTCTACTGTAGACATGACAGCATCATGATTATTTTAAAGTCAACAACATTCAACAATATGATCACCGTGATAGTATGAGAGTATCAGTACCGTGGGTCCTGGCCTGACACAGTAGACAAACAAACAAACAAACAAACAAACAAACACGCCACACACATGACACATGCATGCAAGGTAACATTGACTATACACTAATCAAACAATGGTATTGATCCTGTACAACTGGTCGTGGTTTATTTACAATCGATTCATTTAAAATCCCCATAGTAAACATTAATTTTGGCAAGAGTTTTCTCTCTCCGCGTAATGAAAAGATCTAACATGATTGGTCAATTTAGCTCCGCGAAGCGAAAAGTAAGCTACGCGTAGCAGCTCCACGTTGTGGCGGTTACGGCCAGCCATATATTGATCATGCGAAAATCGTAAAACATAGAATAGAAACAGTGTGGCAGGCTCTCAAAATCTCAAATTGTATGCTTAGCCTGAGTCGCACAGCCTATCTCGAAGAAAATCACCATGCGTAGTTGTTGAAAAACGTGAGGATTCATCGTACTATCACGGCAATTTTTAACACGAAGATATAGGGATGATGACGGTGTGTGTTGAACCAATTGAAATACAGAAGCTGTCTTGGCCATTTGCAGTTGTCACTGTCTGCCCCGCTGTCTGCAAGCCTAAGATAGTCCCGAAGATGGACTACATTTATCTTCTGAACATGGTATAAATCGCGATGATATTCCAACACATACCATGTCAGTCATTCAGCCAGCAGCACTCGTAAATTGGTGAATGCAGCATTTCTCCTTTTCTGGACAACTGAGACACGTAAACGTTATCGACTTATTTACAAAAAATTATGCCAACCACATCTACAACCGTCCGTGGTCGTACTGTAACCAATTGATTTTAAGTGCTGTAAGCTTACTGGAAACAGCCTATATCCGCCGTCTCCATTGAGTTGAAAAATTGTAGAGAAAAATTTTCTGCGTCCGTTCTCAATTACGCTCTGACAGAGAATGAGCTCAGCAAACAAGATGGCGCCGAAGGCCAGAGCAAGCACGCTCGTGATTGGTCCACCTGACCCAGAACAAGGCAAACCATAGGTTCAGCTAATCGCTATCCAATGACAATATCACATGGCCTCACGATTGCGAAACAATTTCAGCTGCAGGGATAATTTTATGTTTTATTTGACTAGCAAATTAAAATGCATCATGTACTGTTGGTGTTCTCGGATATCTTAAGCACATGCCTTTGCTATAATTTGAAAGGCCCGCCTTTTTTGCGTGATTTGGCAGTGTCCCTGGTATATTGATTTTATGCTAATGCGCGTATCATTTACACATAGGCCTATGTGTCTTTATGTGATCATATACAATCCATCCAAATATTCAATATATTGGGTCAAGGTCAACTCTCATTACATACTGACCGACCCTCGTACAATGTCATTTACCAAAACACCACAACTTGCAGGGTCTTTTATAATCATAAGACCACAAATAACCAAGCTTATGCAAAAAAGGCTTATTCATGCACATAGACACAAAGTACTTTCAAAAAATACTTACTTTACTTATGGGTAAAAACAAGCAAAAAACGTATTACATTTGTAACAAACTATTTTAGTATACCCTTTTGCCTGACTTTTCTTTCCAGTAATGTTTTACAATTCCTAGTTGGCTGTGTTATGTATTTTTACTGACTTTTTAAATTACAACAGAAAGCTGTGGATTAAAACCCGTCAAGATACGAGCTTATGCTTGGTAGTAACTCTCTAACGGACATATCAGAAAATTCACAAAAACTTCCATGTTCTGAGTTCTATGTTCATCCTCTATATGATGGAGAAACCAGAGAGTGGGATATGGCATTAATGAAAGTGGAGAGGCCGTTTGAAATAACCGATTACGTCAGGACTGTATGTGTCCCGCAGAAGTCACAGGAAAATGAGTTCGAAGCTGACGAACCTGTCACGATTACTGGATGGGGCACAACGAGTGAAGGAGGTAAGTTCCAAGAGTATTAGTATATTTAATGTAGATATTCATCTTGTTTGTTATTGTTAAATTATTTAAGATTGATTTTTTAAAATAAAACAAATAGAACAGTGGTGAAATGATTGTAAAACCAGTACGTCCATGGTAAAACTCACCAGCTGACGTTTCATCCATCTAGACTAGTCGGTTTTCTTCCGAGTTGTGAAGCTCTGCTACGGTGGGAACTAGTGTTGCCAGTCCTTTCGAAGCTTTGTAGCAGAGTATTGTAAAGATTAACAAGATTGTAGGTGCCCTCGTCTCGGTTCATGGTGTTGTTCATTCCTCTCCTCCGAATCCATATGTATTCCTTTATCCATCGCTTGATACGAACCTCCTCATCTATAACGCCTGACTCCTCCCAGTTCATTTAGGCCTATCAGTGTCGTTATGAGTTTGACAGACGGCCGAATCCGGGCAAGGGGATCACCGTTCTAGCTCTTTTACGATGACCAGGGTCGACCGGGCTGCGCTGCACCGTTAGATAGCCATGTATTCCGCCTTCTTTCGCTTAAATATTATCACGCTGAATACCCTGGTTTCGATGGCCATTTTGAAAATGCTCTTTAGTGAAAAATGTGATCTAGAGGGTCTATACTAATGCCCCACGATATCAATGATTGATTGACATGATGGGTGTTAAACTCGGGCATTTTTCAAAACCCATTGCTTCTAGATTAAACGTATGGTCAAGCTTATGAATGATTGATAGTAGGCCTACTTCCAGAAACTCTAAGGCACTTTGTATTTTGTTTCAATCGATTGTTTCAAATTTCCATGAATATTAATTACGATGCCTAGGCCTAGTTACTCACCACTGTAGTGTTACCATGGTAACGTACACGTGCTCGCAAACCTCTTTGATACTGCAAGTTGCAACTTTACGAAGTGTCGTAACCACTGAGCAATCAGATGATTAAGTCCATTAGAAACCATTTGCATTTTAAGAATGACTTTCCTTTCTAGGGCCACAGAATCCAGATTTATTCGAAGTCACAGTACCAGTCATAGATCAACAGGAATGCATAGATAATTATGTTCCAGAACCAATCACAGACAAGATGATATGTGCAGGATTACCGGAAGGTGGCAAAGGCCATTGTCAGGTAACGGGCTGGGGGGGGGCAAGAATTGTTTTGGCCAGCCGAAAGCTGAGACAAATCTAACAAGGGGCATTTTTGGCAAGCCCAGAAGGGGTGAGGAAGCGATTGTGGCACCTTTTAAATAAAACGCTCTAGGGACCTCATGCACCGTGGTGCACCAGAAACAATAAGTTATTCTAACCACTAAATCATGCTCTCTCCATTATATGGATAGATTCTAATTTTATATCGGTTTTTTTGTAGGGTGATAGTGGAGGTCCCTTAGTAGGACTCATTAAAACCCCCCAAGGATACCGATGGTACCTTGGAGGAATTGTGAGCTATGGGTTCGGTTGTGCTAGACCTGAATTTCCCGGAGTTTATACAAGGGTCACTGAATTTGAAGACTGGATAGCTCCTATATTTGACGGCGGAGTGCCCGGAGGAGTGCCGGATAAAGGTTAGTCTGCTTAAATATTGGGAGAAATAGTTTTTTTAACATAGTAACAAAAGTGGAACCAAATGAAAACAACGATTAATTAACAAAACATTTTACAATATTATAAAAATTAATAGTCGGGTAAACCTTGATGAGTGTAAATTTAGGTATGACTAGCATTTTTTGCTTTTGACGTATGAGGTACATACACCAATCCGACTAGGCCATTACTGCGGTGTCCCAAGATCGGGGGTTCCATAAATTACCGTACTTGCAAGTGTGCTGCACAGAATTGTACACAACAGTAATTTTCAATACACGATCATGAGTTGATTGACCAAATTAAATCTCCTGCACTGGCACATCTGTGGTTCCGTCAATTCGCTACTTGCACGGTTCCGCCATTATGCACTATGTGCGGGGAGAGCCTCGAACTGGCAGCATACATGAATGGGAATTGAACTAGTCATAACGTTCTGTGTAAGGTTACATAATTCTTCCTTTCATGTATGCTGCCAGTTCGCGGCTCTCCCCGCACATAGTGCATAATGGCGGAACCGTGCAAGTAGCGAATAGAGGGTCAAATACAGTAAACGCTTCTCGGATTTGGTGTATAGAATACGAAAACGGGTGCTCCGACAGTCGGCACCTTTGGGCATATCCAGGGTCAAAGTTTACACACGGGTCAAAACTCAAATTGGTTCCGATTAAGATAAAACCTATTACACAATAGTAGATACATTTTCTGTGTTTGATCCATGTTGAGTCCAAATTTCAACCTCTGACCTTTTCGCTAATAAATGCAGGCTGATTGGTAGTAGGTAAGGGGTGGTGCAATAATTATGTGTACCGGGGGGGGGGGTGAATTATAGGGGGGGGGCAAAGATTTTTTGGCAGGCCAAAGGGGGGGCAAGCATTTTTGGCAGGTCGAAAGGGGGTCAAGCGATTTTGGCAGGTCGAAAGGGGGGGCAAGCAATTTTGGCACAGATATTTTGGGCACTGTTTCTATATTACGCCCTAAAAAGGCGTAGGAAAACGTTACGAACACGTTCAAATATGCAAAATTTCCTGCTCGCTGCGCTCGCATTACATGTTAAGACAATTTAAGGTTTTAAATTCGGGTTCCCCAAAATCTTGCATGTAAGGGGGGCAAAGATTTTTGGCACGTCAAAAGGGGGGCAAAGGTTTTTGGCACGTCGAAAAGGGGGGCAAAGGTTTTTGGCACGGCCAAAGGGGGGCAAGCGATTTTGGCAGACCATTTTGAGAATTCACCCCGGGGTACACATAATTATTGCACCACCCCTAAGTTAAATCATAATATTTTCTGAAATTATGACCTGGTAGGCCTATCTTTTGATCAAATTATGAGCAATTTTGAATTTTGACCCCTGTATAACCTTTGACCTCATATTTCTTTTATTGCACAATGGCGCCCACTCGGCACCTGTCATTTTTGACCAACATGGTTGGGCATCAACTTTAAAATTAATAAGAAAATGTTAGTCATACACAAGTTTACACCAAACATGAGGCGTTTACTAGACTATCCACTGAGTGCACCAAATCCGCGTAACTCTCGAGTAAGCTACTACTAGCTAGTCTAGTTGGCGAGCATCTTGCATTTTGTTTCATTTACTCGGCAACTTACTCTTTATCTTTTCAGGAGTAAGTTGGCGAGTAAGCAAATCGATTCAAAGATAGAGGAGAAAATCATTGATATTGATGAGATTGAAGAAGTTAATAATATTTAAATTTTGCTCCCTCGCCTTGCACCACAGAGTTCATGCCCCGGCTGTGCCCGTGCGCGGACTGTATGTGCATTATCCTGATCCATGCTCGCTCTCGCAGGTTTTCTCCAGGATCATCTCCGGTTTCCTTCTGCTTTCAAATCGATATCGGTGATTAGTTATTTGGTTGTCAAAAACGTCATTCACCCATAGGAATTTGGGGAGCTGCCACAGATAATTAGGAGATGTTACAATTTAAGTACAAATAGGTTTGCATTGACCCAGTTGATGCAAATTGATTCTAATGATTCACCAGTGGCAGAGAAATTACAACGCTTTGAAACCCGTGTTGCAATCTAGAAAAATGTGCTCTATGAATCCAAAATTTACATGTATTTATTAATTAATTAATTTTTATTTATCATAATTATACCCACATTTAATTTTGCTTCTCAATACAGGCAATTCTGCCAAAAACACTGACTCTGTTCTCCACGGCTTTAACGGTGGCAGCGGTCCGAGTAACATTGTAGGTCCAGATAGCGGCAAGGGAAGTGATGCAGCCAGTGGTGGTTTGAATGCTGCGGGTATCGTCGCTGTTGTCGCTGTGATCGTCGTTCTTATGGGTATTTCTATTGGCCTATTCGTAGCGTAAGTATACTGTATCTATGAAATGCACATTACGTTACTTCCGACGTAAACATATGTTGCATTTTCACCTCACCACCACGTACCTCCTAAGTCTTTCTTTGATTTAGTAATCACAGATAGCCAGAGGCTGAAGGGTCAATGAGATAACTTGACAAAACATTCATGTACATGTAGTTACTGGAAGTGAACTTTGTCCTCTGGCATTTGGTTATCAAATGTTGAGTCTCGTCACATTAGTCATTCTTGGTAGTACTTCACCACCAAAGCTTTTATTTTTATCAGTTACTGATTTGGTAACAAAAGAAACCGGTTATCACATAGCCAGAGGTTGAGTGACCAAGGAACAACGAGTTGGATACCTTGACAATGCAGTCATGTAGTTCCTGGAAGTAAGCTTTGCCTGTTGATCAGACTCTTAGCTAGGATTTGGAACAAATTATTCTGAAAGGTCAACCACAATTGGGACATGTATAAACATTATAAATATGCCAAAAAATGCCAGGTTTGAAAAAAAAAACCAATTTCACTTATATTCAAAGATCATACATTATAGCTTTAAAACAGTTTCTTTTTCTATTCCCTCCAGATATCGCAGTACCAAACAATCCCAGGAAGGATATCAAAACCTGTGAGTGAGCTGCACCATGTATGAACCTGACTTATGGACTTCAGCTGAAATATAAAATCAACAAACATATTGAAAACAATTGAGGATAAACAATAATTGTTTTCTGACCAAAGTGAACAAAGATAGTATATACCATTTATTGACTACTTCAGAAAAGAAAGTATACACTCAAAAGAATAGAACACTCAAGAGTGAAAATCACTCTTAAGAGAGACAACCATCAGAGTGGAAATTTCTCTTATTGTCCCTTATACTAAGCATATACCTTGAAAGACTGGTTTCCACTCTTTATAAGGAGTAGTTTTCACTCTTTTAGGAGTGATTTTACTGATGTGGACTGATTTTCACTCTTCTTATTCTTTTGGAGAGTGGTTCTTAACCCTTATCCATTAAGAGAGTACTCCCCATAACTGGCACCTTTTGTCATTGATCATGTTGATGGGTTGAACATCAGTAGCACTACTATTATAGGGCAGTGAATGTGAGGTCAAGATTTCATTATTTTGTTATCGCGTGATACCCATCTTGACCTCCTTTTGTTGTTTCATACTATGTGATATAAATAATCACCCCATCAACGGCAGGAAGGTGCCAGTTATAGGAATGGTCTACAGAGGGTTCGGAGTTCCTGAATTGTTGTAATCATGAAAACTGCTGGGAATCCAATTATAACATCCAATCAAAAAGGAATAGGGCCCTGTTATACATGAATTCCACCATTCCAGGGGTATTCACAGTCAAAGCTGGGGAATCCTGAATTTATATAATCCGAAATTTCTTTTCTTTTTTCATACCTTTGATTGAATTTTCATGAATAATGATTGGACTATTATGGAATTTCGGTTTTTCTTTCCTTGAATCCCTCTATAATGGAGACAACCCTGTTTTTACAGCCCAGAAGTGACATATAATGTCTCATCTGCCATTTGGCAATTATTCATCTATTGTAAACTTATAGTATCCATTTCTATTCACCGTTATGTATTCTTCTCCCGTGCGTTTATATTTTACGAACTACCCTTCATAGCCATTATTATCTGAAACCAGCATGCTATAATCAATGTCAAGTTCATAAATTACAAGTTGTGTTCTGTTTGGAGCTATAATAAAATTATGTTAAATATTTTATTGAACCAAATCATCTAGAATAATCGCCGCGCTTCTATTAATCAAAAAGTTCAAAATATTGCTATAAACGGGGTGACCATATACAACAAGACACCGTAATTACAACAAGTCATCATTTTACAAATGAAATGAAGTCTGAAAAATACATAAAGACACACAAATATTATACAAATATTAACTGCTATGAGAAGCATGGTTAAAATTATAGGCCCAAGTTGATCACTTATGGATACAATACACGAGGTATTGGATTGACAACAAGGTTACCCCTGAGTTCCGTAGCCGCTTGTCAAGAATTGCCCCCCCCCCCACAGTGTCGACACCCAGTATTATAAATATTGTTTCCATGCAACTTATACTCCGTTGGTGAGCGACGGGCGATTAGTATTTCACCGAACGCAAGAAAAGGAGTTCTATCTGATTGGCTAGAAATCGATCGCTAGATCGCTCAGTGGTGAAGTACAAACTCAAAATGTAGAGATGTATTCAATTCGATTGAAATCAATATTCTATAATTCTATTATTGACGCAGATAAAGGAAGTGGCATAGTGTCTCGGATATGTGCATTGTATTATAGACTTGTGATTTAATATTGTATACAGCACCTGGATCTGATCTTTATATGGTTACAATTATCAAACAGTTAAATATATCATATTTTTAACGTACGATTTTTATCGTTATGGATAAAATGCAGTAAAATATATCCACAGCAAACAGCAATCGCCGCTAATTAGTGTATTGAATTTCCAGTTAGTGTATTGAAAACAAAACCTCGGATCATGGAAGAAAGAGATGAGAAGGAACCACAACGACTTCGATCGGCCAAGTTTTAATCCGCTTATCTATTGACGCATGAAAAGAAAAGCTATCAATGGTACTTACTTTCATGTATGATCCATTTACCGCGATCGATGCTTGGCAAAATCATTACTGGAAAAATTTATAACAAACCCATCCACGAACAAACAAACGCTACCCAGAAGTAAGATTATGAAATTTCACTGATGCTCTGAACATGTATAGTAGCTTTGTTTTGGGATCTACAGTCAAACTGTTTTCTTGATCGTGTTGTGTAGAAAATGTCCTATAAAACATCGAAAAGGTAATCAAAATCGGCCGTTTTTTTTTGAGTTTCATCTTTAGCAAATAAGGTAAGATTTTGGTGACTTTTTCGATGAAAAATAGATGTAAAATGTTCTTAAATAATGCACAATGTTCCGGTTGAGTCCGGTACATAAAACCTGTTTAATTTAATAGTTTATATGTGTATAATCGTAACTAGCTAACTCGTTTCAGTGCCAAAGACTGCCAACTCTGAGAAAAAAGTCATCAAAGTTCGGGAAAATTGGGCAAAATGGAAGAAAAGATGTAGGCCATCAATGACCGATGATCACGTCACCAAAGAAAATCCTATAGGGTGCTTGCACGGAAGGTCATTAGTTCAAATCATCCTTCACACACGCTCCAGAAGACATGCAAATACATGGAATACAATACCAATCACCTATTTAACGCGGGGTATTGATCAAAGTAAATCCTCATGAATAACAATGTCAACTAAATGTCGGTAAAGGGAGTGGACAAAGTGAATGCGTTCGTTGTGGTTCCTTCTTATCTCTTTCTTCCATGCTCGGATTTACCTGACAACAAATCGAATTTTCTTGTAATGGCAATATCATATGGGGGTACTGAGCACGCGCAAATCGTAAAAACGTGTAGAATAGAAACTCTGTGGTATCTCATATCGTGTAAATGGTATGCTTAGCCTGAGTCGCTCGGCCTATCTCGAACACAATCTCCGTGCGTAGCTGTTGAAAAACGAGAGGATTCGCCGTACTATCACGGCAATGTTTGACACGAAGATATAGGGATGATGACGCTGTGCCCCGCCCCCCTTTTTTTTGTTGGTCTGCCAAAATGGCTTAGGTCTACCCCTTTAGCTTGCCAAACAATTCTTCCCCCTCCCAATATTATCCTCCCCAGGGCTCATAATTATTGCACAGCCCTTACATGAATGAAAGGGAATTCCAATCTAGCATGAAACAGTTTTTGTTAATGTAAACAATGATCAAATTAAATTACTCTGTAAACTTCCTATAACA